>NC_136508.1:100217416-100429916 GCF_053919585.1 Euprymna scolopes
TCTGTTCATAATGTTGTTAGATGAAATGACGTAGAAATGGTTACCGATATTCGATAATTGGACGTCGTTCAATGAAACTGCGCAGGTCATCCAGCTGTGTCTTTAATCAATATACCTACGTAAGCTTTATGTAAGACGACGGCCTATATGAGTCATGTCTACACTTTTAATGTGAATCGAGCGGGAGCATCTCGCGCCTTCTGTGCGCATGCGCGTTAACTAGAACGATGACGTAACTTAATTAAATAAAAGTCCTTCATGCAGACATTGCGCATGCAGTTTATACGTGATGGTCTTTTGTTTATTATCAATTTCTTCATCGCTCGTGACTCGCCGCGATTCATTTGTGGGTGTTGATTTCATGGTTTACTTTAAACGAGCAAAGCTACTTCAGCATATAGTAAAAAGGACTCTTTTTGAGCTTTCTAAAGTTTATTTAGGGAGAGATTCTACTATTACGTAAATCATTTATTTATTTATTTATTACATTTTCACATCTTACAAGGCACAGTGCCATTTTTATGTAGGGGCTAGTATCAGATACTGTAGCAGAAGTAGCAATAACTAAAATGAGGGGAAAAAGAGCTTACCTCGGGTACGTCTGTTGTGTCACCGGTTGGGGGGGGGAAAGAGAATTCCAAGATGGCGTCCGGGGGGGGTTATTAGCGTTTACCCCATGCAACTCTCGGAAAATCACGTTTCTTTCTCATGTGATTATGCAAATGGATAATTCCCGGCCACTATAAAAGCAGGAGGCTAGAGACGAGTCGGCAGTGTCCTGCAAATTGTATGTGTGGGTGTTTCTGGCGATTGGAGTGTGTCTTCTTTTACCATAGTTATCACGGACAGGAATTCCCTCTCTTCTGGAGGTGGGCGATATTGACTATTTTGAAGTTGTACTGTTGCTGACAGAACATTTATTTTTTTTGCCTACTACATTTTTGTTTCAGAGACGTAAGTTGCAGGCATTCTATGTAGGGAGGTGAGCATCTTTTGAAACTAGTTTGATGAATTCGATTTTTATGATATTTATTGTTTAATCTTTGTGCGAGAAATCTTACTGTGCTGTTTGCTTGTATCGTGTCAATTTAACCCTCTAGGACCGCCAGTGTCATATATTGCACAATCCTAATCAGGAAGATTAGAGCCCAAGGTGACAGATAAGTTCAAGTTTTTGAATGAATTATTATTTTTTTTTTTTGTTCAGATTCATGCTTCTTGATCCAATACCATCTATAATTTCAAAGTTCAGAATTGTTATTAATATGCATTAATAAGTATAAATATGTTCAGGCCCTAGGGGGTTAACAATGGTATTGTTTGTTCTCATCGTCGTGTCTTATGTAACTTAATAATGATTTAGTTTCTCTTCGTACATATTCTTTTTCAAAGCTATGTCCAGGTGTTTTCGTGTATTTCCACGTAAATCATCCGTGTAGATTTTTCGTTTTCCATTTTCTTTTTCTAATAATTGCTCTTGTGTCCGTGCTCCCCCAGTAGTTCATATTTGAAGGTGTTTTTGGTGAGGTAATTATCGTTCATCTGCGATCCGTTTGGCATTTGTCTTATACTTACTTTGTTGCATTCACCTTTCTACACATCATAGTCTTCTCCATCCGTCTTCTAGTGTTTATTCGCCCCTCTAAATGTTTCTTGGTTTTTGCAAACAGTTTCATCTCATCCATATTGTATATTTGCTTATTATCTCTCACAAGGAGTTTTCTCACAGGTCATTACATTACAGGTCATCAAAGATATCTCCTTGGAAACGACCTGTGGTGTTCCAAGGAAGCTGAATGACAAAAGTCTATTCAGATGCCCAGTACTCTTCTCCTCCTTCAATAACATTAGCAAATATATTTGCGTTATAACAACAGCCGCTCACCACTGATTAATCGCTGGCACCGGCCATTGGTATCAACTGGATTTTGAGTGTCAATAAGCCTTACAAAGGTCCCAGTTCTCTTCGCACTTGTCCAGCGTTTCAGGTCTTTCCCTCCTTCTTGGCGCTTCTCGACTATTTGGTATCCTTCCTTTTCTTGGGGGGGTGTTATAGGGCAATGGGAGGAGATAGAGAACTTGTATATATGCAGTTTCAATGCTCTTGGTTCCATGTAACTCGTCTTCATGTTAGTTCTGGCCCGCGCATGTGGTAGATATGTATAAATCTTAACAATATTATTATTATTATTATTATTATTATTATTATTATTATTATTATTATTATTTTCACACGAGTCATTATCAGGGAATTATCTATGAGACACTCCTCCGGTGTTCTCTGGAATCCAAGTTATTGCATATGTTCACAGGTTTCCAGTACTGACGTCTTATTTCGTTTGCAAATAAATTTGTATCATCTGATTAATCGTGGGTTACGACCACTGGTCGTCAGTAACATGTAAATAGCAATAATTCTCCCGCAACCATACATTTTTCTATATGTAAGAAGCGGTTATAAATGAGAGTGTCCTTCAGATGCGCCGTTAACTTGCACACACGTTGTAAACAGCCGCTCGAGTTTTATGGACTGGGCACACATTCCTGTAGAATGCTAGCAAATTTTATAGACAAAGACCTCTTAGTAATATCGTTTGACGAGTTCTAAATATCGCTGGTGACCTGACGATTTACGAACTAGTGGGCCACGTCAGAGAAATAGCAAATGTCCTGATGACTTTATTGCATTTCCCTTTGAAAACGGTAAATCGCTTATATGAGGTGATATGTGGGCATGTTTACGTCCTCGTCAATAACAGGATCGTGAACAAACTCTGGAAAATGAAGTATCAGCAAAGGAGCATAGAAAGCAATTAAAGTATGCCAATATTCTGGATAGGTTGATGTTCTTGCTGTGGTGCCGAATGAAGCAAATCAAAAACGCGCTCATAAACATACACAGGTGCAAACACACACGCACACACACTAAACAAACGCGTGCGATTTCCTTTGCTCTCTTGCTTTGTTAATAACTCAGTGAACAGGCTAAAAGTAAGTCAGCAGCGCTGCTATTGCTTCGACATGTTTTCGGCTTACTAAAAAACCAGAACGCCCGACGAAACTTTCTGCTGTTCGGAATAATATTCCAAAATGAATCACATATTATCAAGGTTGTCAACTAGGCTCTAGCCCCTGTCTCATCGCCGCAATGTTGCATCCCTGTGCCTATTTTAGAAGTATTTTAATAAAATTTGATCTGATGAACTCGTTGCACTTGTACACCCTCGACGTACATATGCCCGCAAAAAAAAAAAAAAAAAAAAAAAAACGCCTAAAAAACGAATCACCCTCCTTCTCTCTTGAGGACCCTAAATGCCAAAAAGATTTATAATCTTAAGCTTCTTCCGTCGAACAGCTATATATTGGTATCCCCTTCTAACTACCTGCTTCACTTACTGTACTGATATGCATAAGTTAAATGCAACGTAAACAAACATCTTGTAAATTTTGAGTATGTATAGTTTCAATTAAATGTTTCTAACGTCTCAGTAGCGATAACCATTGTTTAACGGGAAGGCGAGTTAAAAATATATCGATTCATTTATTAATGAACTTATTGTCAAAATGATTGATTGCATATCTACGAAGATGAGATAAGGTTTTCTGTTTATAAGAGCTGACGCCATTATGTTGTAGCATATGTCTTTCTTTGCTGGTCTTACGAAATGTCTTCTGCTGCATTGTTTTTCGTTCAAATATTGAATTACTACAATAAAAATGAACTTAATTTGAAATTTATTATTTAAGAAATTATTTGCGATTGTATTATTCATCGGACTACTCTTTCAACTTTAATGTGATTTTCACAACGTTTCCGTCGATATAACCTCCGACCTTCTTCAGGTGTATCTTGTCGAACTCGGGAATGTTTCTGTTGAACTCAGAAATTTGGACGAAATTTCGAGCGGAACCTTTTATTTACTTTTAGGGGGTAGCGTGTTCTTCTTCCATCAGCATTACTGAATAGAGGTCCTAAGTAATACGAACATGTAATTTTCTGTCGCCCACACTGAGGACTGAACCTTCAACCTTCAGGAGAATTGTAATTGATTTTTACCCAGTACTCTAACCATTGTGCCACGCGTGGGGGGTTATATCAACCGAAACGTTATGAAAGTCAAACTCAAGGTGAGAACAGTAGTCCGATGAATAATAATACAAATAACCAATCCTCATCTCAAAAATTCAGAAACGTGATTCATGGTTATTTGGAATTATAATATGTTTGCACTAAATCGGAATAATAATTGATTTTTCGCAATAATTAATATGTTTTGGAAAAAATTCTAAAAAACTGAAAATGGCGATTATCTATTTCACGATTTCTTTTCTAATATACGTTATTCATATAACGGAATGAGATATACGATTAAAATTGGCAGTCCTCATAAAGTCGACGCAAGAAAATCCCAAGTATTTATATCACAATTAATTGAAAACAGCATAAATTTAATATCCAATAGTGATATCGATAAATACGCTGTTTATTTCTTCAAAATAAGGCATTAATTTTACATATATATTAATGGGAATGAAACATGTATTCATATACGTACACACACACACACACATATATATATATATATACAGTCATCCACATACAGTACTGTTTCTCTGTTTCACAGCCCATCAGTGCGGCTAGACAGGCAACTGGCTCATACTAGGATTGAAACCGTCAAGGCTCCTAACCATTACGCTATTGGCGGCTGCTGAACGAGTAGTGAATTTAGCGAGGTTTTCACATAGTCCGAAATATACAAGGTACCCAAAAAAAAAGCTGACGGGTTTGAAATTGAAATTCAACTGAAAGCATCTCTCTACGATGGATAACAACGAGAAATAAAACTAGAATCAGAGGGCCAGGCCTTTATGTGCTTCATATTAAATATGCAACACAATATTAGCTACTTGTATTTTCTCTACCGATCTCCCTCAAACCAAGACTGTACCCTAATAAACAAAGTCTCAGACAGCATAGATATAGCACTCTCCCTCGATACTAGCGCACAAATACATGTATTTGGTGACTTCAATGTCCACCACAGTAACTGGCTAGGATTCTCAAATCACACAGGCGTAGCTGGTAGCGCAACACATAGCTTCTCTATATCTCATTCCCTATCTCAGTTGGTTACATTTCCGACACGTTTCCCAGACCAGCACGATCAACATGCCTCACTTCTAGATCTCTTTCTGACAACGGTTCCCAATGACTGTACAACAAATGCCCACAGCCCACTCGGGAATGCTGATCACGCTGTGATAATGGTAGAAATCAGCCTAAACTCTCGCCTTAAAACTGAAGACCACTACTCAAAACAACGAGGTATTACAAAAAGGCTGATTGGGAAGCCATCAGGGAGCTCATCAGAGATGCCCCATGGCAAAATATCTTTACTCTTCCAGCGGAACAGTGTGCAAATGAGACAACTGAATGGTTTAAAACTGCTATTGAAGCACATGTTCCAGCACGGAAATACTATAGAAAACCCCACTCCCCCCAATGGTTTACATCTGGTTGTGCAGCTGCCATTTGTCAAAGACAGCATGCGTTCCGCAGATTCAACCGACATAAGTCCATCTCAAATAAACAGAAGTTTATAGAAGCTAGAAATAATCGTAAGAGAGTGATAGACACAGCTAAGACAGATTACTCTGAAATCACCAGAAAACGCATCGATGCACAGAAATAAGGAACCCGGGATTTTTGGAAAATCTACAACAGCGTAGTTAATTATGGACAGTCAATTATTCTCCCACTAACAAACAATCATGAGGTTGCTTGCACGGCAACTGACAAGGCTAATCTGCTTGCCAGTCGGTTTGCCTAAAACTCCACACTGAACTCGGTACACCACTCACTCCCTGATTTTCCTCTGCGAACAGACGCAACACTTAATGATTTGAAAATCAGCCCTTCTCAGGTACATACTATTATAAAAAAACCTAGATACTCCAAAAGCATGTGGACCAGATCTCATCCCGGCTGTGCTATTAAAAAAATGTTCTGCCGAGGTTGCTCCAGTTCTGTCCAAACTTTACAATAAATGCCTTAACGAATCTTGTTTTCCCGACTGCTGGAAAACCGCCTCTGTGGTACCAGTCTTCAAGAATTCTGGTGAAAGAACTGACCCACTAAATTATCGCCCCATTAGCCTCCTCCCGCTTTTCGCCAAAATATTTGAGTCCCTAGTTAATCAATCTCTAGTCCAGCACCTAACAGCTGCTAAACTTCTGACTGACAAACAATATGGATTCAGGAAAGCCCGTTCAACACCAGATATCTTAACTGTAGTTTCTGAACGTATATACCGTTCATTGGATAAAACAGGGGAGGGTAGAGCGGTGGCCCTTGATATATCTAAGACTTTTGACAGGCTATGGCACGATGGTCTTCTAAGGAAAATTAGATCATATGGAATCACTGGAAGAATTCATAATGTAATTAAATCCTTCTTAAGTAATAGAAATATCAAAGTTGTCCTCGACGGACATACATCCAAACAATACGACATAAATGCAGGGGTACCTCAGGTGTCTATCCCTGGACCTCTATTATTCCTGATATTCATAAACGACCTCCCTGATTAAATTGTTTCGGAGATGGGTATATTTGCCGATGACACCACTCTCTATAACAGATATGAGGGGAAAAAATGAACACATACCCACGGAAATGGCAGAAACACTAGAGGATGACCTCCAATCCGTAGTGGAATGGGGACAAAAATGGTTGGTCACATTTAATGCTGCTAAGACTAAGCTTGTTTCCTTCAATAACTACAAGAAACCTTCTCTACCACCAATAGCAATGGCCAAGAACACATTGCCTGAAAGTACTTCTTTTAAACTCCTCGGCCTAACGTTTACAGGGAATATGAACTGGAATAGATACATTGAGAGCATTGCCAAGGCTGCTGCAAGGAAGGTTGGCCCCCTCTACCGTGCTAGAAAACTACTGACAGTATCCTTTACCTCTATAAGGTTACCATTCCCCCATGTATGGAGTACTGTTGTCACATCTGGGCTGGTGCATCTGCTGCTGGTCTCTCGCTCCTGGACAGGGTTCAAAAAAGACTCGCCAACCTTATAGGCCCTGAACTGTCATCTAGGCTTCAACGTCTGTCCCATCGACGAGATGTTGCATCCCTCTGCCTGTTCTACAAATATTTTAATGGTGAATGCTCTGACGAACTGCAAACACTTGTACCTCCCCGACGTAACTACCCCCGACAAACCCGACAAGCTACTAAGTCTCATCCCTTTACATTAGAGATCCCTAGGTGAAAGAAAGCCTTTTACTCCAATAGTTTCTTCCCCAGAACTGCGGGTCTTTGGAACTCCCTTCCGAGATTCTGCTTTCCCAACTGCAATGATATGCAGAAGTTCAAGTGTAATGTTAACAAACATCTTTCTACTCTTCTCCCTTCATAATGACCCCACTAATTAATTCCCTGATAGTAGCCCCCTGCTTCAAGGTGGCACTGTGCCTTGTTTGGGGTTGAAAATTGAATTTAAAAAAAATAAAATAAACAACGCCTTGATGTTGTAAGGACTCATGATGACTTTAGTAGGGTTAATCTAGATGCTCTGAAATATGTTTTCGATAGTTTGATACTTTTATTGTTCTATCTGATATTTGATCAATTTAGCTTCTTTTTGGACACCTTATCTATCTATCTATCTGTTTATCTATCTATCCATATATATATATATATATATATATATATATATATATATATATATATATATATGTATTTGTGATTTATTTCACGGAAGTCTGCATTTTGGATGGCATAGATACATCTTCAAGCAACCCGATTCCTTTGTATGTTTACTTAGATTTTCTACTCTTCATCCGACCATCCGTTCACGTGAAATTATTTTTATTTTTTACCCCCATTCGCTCTGTTTCATTATTTTTTATAAAGTAAGTACTTTGGCTTACTTGAAGCTCCACTATGTTACAAGAAAATGCCCCGTAAATACTAATATCTTAGAGTTACGAACGGGGGTTTCGTGTGTATTTAATTTCTCCGACTTTCACGCGCTATTTCTTCCTGATTTTAAGATCGTTGCGTGTATCTTTCGCTTTTCAGCATAAAAAAGCGAAACTGGATTCGAATTGGCAGTTCCCGGTGGTGTCCGGGAAGCGACATAAACGTTTGGTCAATGTAGGGCTTTTGCGTGATAACAAACAATCCCTTTCGTCTGGACACTCCCCTAATAAACGGGGAGCTGGTTTTCCCCAAAGTTGGCTAAAAACAAAGAAACCGATATATTGACCTAATTAATACCTGTTCCGCAGAAAATATTAACTGCTGACTAGCTATTGTTTACTTCGTGATAACGCTCGCAGAAAATGTTAACTCCACGATGTCCAATTCACCTCATTAAGTCATCAGGTGCGGGCACCTGTCAATTCTCTTCTTACTTAAATTCAAAAGTCTTCAGTAACTCTTTCTTGCTAGCCGATTGGCTAACGTGTCATGTTTTTTCACATTTTATTTTCCAACTTCACCTCAGGGCTTCGGGTTACATCCTGCCTACCTATCCAAACTTGTTTACCCCCCCGTGTGTCTCACCCGGGCAACGCCGGGTACCCCGCTGGTATATGAATAAAATACAAAGTAATATACAATGATACAGGCTCCAATAAATTACTTAGTTTAAGTTTCTGGAAAGCGAGAAGTATGGCATATTTGTTGAGTATCAAGTATTTTAACAAACCATGTAAATTCAGAACATATGTGTACGGAATAGCAATACACTTACAATACCAGTAAGATGCTATGAATGGATGTGAAAATAGAAATATCCAGGTAGGAAGTCTCGAAACAGAAATGTAATTAGTGGAATTCCAAGAATCCGTAGGTTCCTCCAATCCCGTCAAGGTAAACACACACATGCACGCACGTATATATATATATATATATATATATATATATATATATATATATATATATATATATATATATATATATATATATATATATATACCTTGAGGATTATGTATGATTTGGTTCCTGCAAGTTTCTTATTGTTGAGCCATTTACAGTCGAATAAAATCGGTCACTTAGCTCGCATGCACAAATCATCATATAATGATTAAATCACTCTGACAGACGTTAAAAGCATTTCAATATAAATGTTGAAATTTCAACTACAGTTCTCGCGGTTAACGGTAGCCGAATGGGTTGTGCCCTTACTCATGGTGTCAGAGATGGCTTCGTTACACTTTCGCATCTATCGACTGCTGATTCCTGAAATGGTGAAACACTAGTGTCCGTAAGTATTAACTAATTAGAGTAAATAATCATGTCAGCCCATTAAAGAGACTCGATTCTTAGGGTTGAGCATTTACAGATTAAATTAAGTCGGTCACGTAAGCCCCCATACCAGATCATTATATAAATATAGTGATATAAATGCTGGAGTCCCTCAGGGGTCAGTCCTGGTTCCAACTCTCTTCCTGATCTACATAAATGACCTCCCTAAACACATCACATACTTAAATCATTCGTTGACATCTATGCTGATGATACAACCATCTACGGCAACACATCAAAGGCTGTAAATGACAAAGTTCTCTCAGATTCTCTCTCCTTTGATCTCGAGAGCGTGGTTCAGTGGGGGAAGATGTGGCTGGTTACCTTTAATGAATCCAAAACCAAACTCCTATCCTTACATAATCAATGCTCTGATCCCCATCTGGCATCAGTTGTGATGGATGGCTCTCGTCTGGGTGCGGCCCCGTGTTTTGACAAGCTTCTGGGTTTGACCGTTACTCCTGATCTGAAATGGAACACGTACATCAAGGTCACTGGAAAGATGATGGGATCTTTCTACCGCTCCAGTAGACATCTTACTACTGATGCAATTCTCTATCTATATAAAAGCCAAGTACGTCCAAGGATGGAATACTGTTGCCATATCTGGGCAGGAGCTGCTAAAAACAGCCTATCCTGCCTTGACAGAGTACAACATAGATGTCGTGGTTTAGTGGGGGGGTGCCATTTTCTCTACCCTGCAACCCCCATCCTACAGAATAGACGTTGCGAGCCTATCCTTGTTTTATCGTTATTTTCATTGCAGGTGCTCGTCGTAACTCCAATCTCTGGTCCCCCCTCGCCAATCTTTCACGAAAAACACCCGTCTAGCTGAATCCACTGTGAGGAGTTTCCCCCACTCTATATCTGTGCCGAAATCAAAACGCGGATTCCATGAACAAGGCTTCTTTCTTAGAACTGCACGCCTGTGGAACTCTGTGTCTTCTGCCTGCTTCCCACCGGACTACAACTTGGATGTGTTCAAGTTCAATGTGTACAAGTTCCTGATGAACCGCCCCCTTAAGTAAACACTTAATCAAATCTCCACACTAACGTAATGTTCTTGCAATAACCCTTATCCCTGAGTGGCTTCCGGGCCTTGATAAGTGGTGATCACTGTGTAAAAAAAAAATATCACTCCGACGGACATTAAAAACATTTTAAAATAAATCTTTAAATTACCACTGCATTTTTGCGGTTGACGATGGGTGAATTGATTTAGTCCTTACTAATGGGGGTATATAATAAATATTACAGTTAACTTTGCCAAATAATCCAAGACCGAAAAACTAAAGTATGTTATAAATATTGAAGAGTTAATATTTATAAAGCAATCTCAACCAATTAACTAACTTTTTTTCGATTTTACCGTTATTGGATATTTTGCCCTTCACCAGACTATGCATTCACGGGAAATCACCTTTTTCTTCACCATATTCCTTCTCCTTCACTATTTGTTACCAAGTAAGATCTATGACTCACTTCTAGTTTCATAAAATATTTTGCAAGCAAAATCCGATCCCGCATTTCGCTAAATCCTACCTTCTGATTAGAAGGAAACTATTTCTCCGAAACTCCGCGGATTAAGGATCATCCACTTATTTTGAGCTTCCTTTTTAGAAATTAAATGTTTTTAACTCTTTTTCAAAGTGTTTTCTAACATGTTTTATTAAATACTTTTTCTTATCTTTTCTCTATATAAAGTGTACTTATTTTTCCCCTCCGAATTTGACCTAAATAGTATTAAAAAGCATAACATTACATGCAAATGTAATGCGTATAGACTTTAGCACATTATATGAGGTTTGCTATAGGCCTGTTACCTCTACCGTTCCTCGACAATGGTATATTCCTATATGTTTTTTTCCGGTGAGAGTCTATTACAAAAATCGCTTAGATTCAATGGAAGTTGCAACATCTTTTCTCTCTATTAGATTCCTCCTATCCCCTCTCCTCATTTACACTGCAGCGGATGCGATCACAAGGAACACTACGAGGACACGCACTGGTGTGGAATCGTACAAGGTTACTTGTGCCGTTTATTCTTTTTTTAAATCTTTTTACCTGATACATGTGTTGTGTTTTTAAAAAAAAATCGCGATTACTATTATTCTTTTCTTTTTTTTTTTCGTTTGTGTCAGACGCAATCTGCGGGAATAACCGGATTTTACTTCAAGTTTTAACGAATCTAACCGTGAAATGTAACTATGACCTTTATTTATTAGTACTTTGAAGTAAACATTTATTTTTGCACAAAGATTACAACGCAACGATATCGTGATTTCACTTGCATTACACTAAAATTAAAATTAAAACAAATAAATTCACTTAGAATTCGAGAAAACAAAAACATTCATTTAGAATTCCAGTGGGATGTGACAACTGAAACTAAACTAAAACAAACTTCATTGCGGAATTGATATTTGACCTAATCCACTTTTTAGTTAGTTCATCACGCTTTTTTTATTTGTTTGGTTTTTTTTTTTCTTTCGCCTCAATTATTCAAGTTCGACCCCAAAACTCCTTTGGGATTTTTCAAACACACAGGCACCGTCAGACCGTTCGTATTGCATCACGTTCATTCTTTTTAATTGCTTTTTTTACACTAGATTTTTTTATGATTTTCACATTGTTTGTTTTTATAATATTCAAACAGGGTTATGACTTCGCTTTGTTTTCATTTTACCCCCAAATATCAGAGAAACGCCGGGTACCCGCTGCTATTATATATATATATATATATATATATATATATATATATATATATATATATATATATATATATTTATATATACTAGCATGGGTGCCCGGCGTTGCCCGGGTGTTTGGAGGTGTATGCTGAGCAAAAAAAAACAAAAAAAAAACTGTCAATTTTTTAAAACTTTGCACCCTATTATGACCCCTTAACATTTGAAGTTATTAAGTTAGATCCATGTCCAAGGAACCTATATCTAAAATTTCAAGTTTGTATACCTAAAATTGTCGAAGGAGTTTGGTAGAGTTCTCAAAGGTCAAATCGTTGAACTTTGACCCCTTATCAAGAAAATTTCTGGCCGAAAACCGATCACATAGATTTTCCCAAATCTCAGTACCCTGTATATCAAATTTCGAGTCTGTAGACTAAAAATTAACAGACACACACAGACACGTTCACGTTGCCTGGGTGATCGGCCCCCTTCCCACCCCTCTGGATTTACATGCTTGGGACCGGCCTCTCCCTTCAGGGAGAGATAATCCCCAACCCCACCTTCAGGGAGGAGGGTGCCTGGAGGCTTCTCCTCCCCCAAAGAAAAAGTCACCTCCTCCTGGCCTCTTCGCCCCCCCACCCTTGGGGGACACTGGCTCCCTCTTTTGGGGGGAGAAACTGCCAAGCTTTCCCCTTTCGGGTGAGAAAAGGCCAGGCTTCCCCTTTTGGTGGGGGGATGGTGGCGTGGCCTTCGTTATAAAGATGTCCGGCCAGCTGAAAAAATGACGTCATCGCCGAAGTCCCAACAAGCAAAATATGTGGAACTCTTAGACTGTCAATAATCAACAGTAATTTTTACAGACAGCGTTACAAAACTTCAAAAGTGGATTGAAATAAAGAACACGATGATTTATACTGAAACTCATCTAATATTAATAATAAAAAAATAATAAAAAACACAAGTTGTTTGTTTAAGTATTATAAGCAATTTCATATTTCGTTGTATTATATATTATAAAGATTAGAATGCGTTCTTTAATTACTTATAAATTACATTTTAAAAAAGTGAAGGCACACGATTTGATTTGTAGTAAACTTGAAGTTTATTTAACATAATTAAATGAAAATTATGCAAGTAAGATTATGAATATTTGAAGCAGAACACAAGCAAATCATTTGATATGAGTTAAGACAATACACAAATATTAAAATTAAACTATTTTTTCATCAAAATGAATTTTTTTAACATCAAAATGAATGTGGGTTTGTATTACTGTACACATAGATTTGAAAAAGTTGTCAAAAATCGAATATATAACAAATAAATGTTATAAAAGGCAAGATAAGTTACTTTTCTACCAAACTGGATATATTTTTCGTATTTTTATTGTGACGTCAGAGCAAAGCGAACAGTCAATCTCTCTACTTACTCTCTATATATATCTCGCTATCCCTCTCTTTCTTAAAAATCTAATGAACCAGATAACCCCCTCTCTCTCTCTCTCTCTGAATGATGTGGCGTGGCAGACACTTGGCTGAGGGAAATGGGACAGAGGTTGGGTGTGAATATCGCCGTATCGAGCGGAAATACGTCGTCATTGCAACCAGACAGTGAACATTCGTGGCGGGAAACGCGAACCACGAGGGATTTGAAAATAAGAAATAAACAGTTGGCGAAAAGAAGCGAGACAGCCCGGTATATCAAACAGTCGCTCCGAGAATCGGACCTCATCGAATATTAAGATTTCGATCAGTTAAACTGCGGATTTTTAGTCAAATACAATCGTATTGTCGATTAACCTCAACATTTAATCTGGCTGAGATTTGAATTAATTAAATTGCGGATTATCATTCCAAATACAATCGCATTGTCGATTGAATTCTTCTTTGGAACTAAGATTCGAGGAAGAGATAAACTTTCGCCGTCTCAACATTTTTTTTTCTTGGTTATTGTGTTTGCGAACTTTTAATCCGTGTTTACCCTAACGGATAAAAACAGAAAAGTTTGGCCTATCTCATGCCAATATCTTTTCCTTTCCACACACTTTTATACATATTGTACTGTATTTTGCATGTCGCATACATCTGACAAACATCCCCAGAAATACGTCTGTCTCACTCATTCTTTTTATCGGAACCTTTTCTTCTTCCTTTGTATATAAAAATCTTTCTTGAATTCTAAACTTTTATTGAGTGTTCGTTTCGTCGTTTTTGCTCTGTTGTTCCGTTCTCCTTATTGATATGTTTCGCTGGTTAATCCGACATCTGACGATTAACCGAAGATAATTATGAGATGTTGGATATAAAATAAAATAAATTCTTATGTCGCGATCTGACTGCCAATCAATTCGGTCAACCATTAACCGGGTAATGACATTATTCAATGTAACATGTTTATTCAGCTCGAAAAACATACAGTGTTTACCGATGTATTGGAAAATTCAAGATGGCGTCTGACTCCCTCTTTAACAGGGTAAGTTTGGTAAAAGATGTTATAAATATAAAACTGGATAAAATACTGTTAAAAACTCGCTCAATATATGTTACCGGGACATAGCTTGACATATATTCGGCGGGTTTTAATAATATTTCTTCTATTTTTTTTTTATTTATAACACCTTTTCCCATACCAGCCGTGTTAAAGAGTGAGTGAGGCGCCATCTTTAATTTTCCAATACATCGGTAAACACTGTATTGTTTTCGAGCTGAATAAACATGTTATATTGAAAAAAAACACGAAAATATATCCAGTATGGTAGAAAAGTAACTTATCTGTCCTTTGATAACATTTATTTGTTATATATTTGTTTTTTGACAACTTTTTCGAATCTATGTGTACAGTAATACAAACCCGTTTTTCGAGCTGAATAAATATGTTACATTGAATAAAAACACGAAAAATATATGCAGTTTGGTAGAAAAGTAACTTATCTTGCCTTTGATAACATTTATTTGTTATATATTTTTTTACAACTTTTTCGAATCTATGTGTACAGTAATACATACCCGAAATGAACTTAAGACCACGAGTGAACGCGCGTTTTTTTAGTTTAGTTTCATATATATATATATATATATATATATATATATATATATATATATATATAAGTATTTTTAAATTTTATCTTTCTAGCTTTAAAAAAAAATTAAAATTTTATCAGCCGGCATAATTTATTTTTTTAATATTGAAAAATTTCAGGAAAAGTAATTTTTGCTAGATTTTCAAAACATGTGTCAACAGTTTAAAAAATCGTCTCTTCAAAAGAACATGTTTTAAAGAAGACAGTAGTGAACGTGCGTGTGTGTGTGCTGTGTGCGCGTGTGCTGGGTAGGACTGCGTTTGTTTTCGTGTTGTGTGTACGTGTGTGCGGCTAGCGCCAGAATGCCGGACGTGGTGTCGGAGGTTGGATTGTTAGATTGTGTAAGTTTCGTATTTTTGTAATTGTTAAATGGCAAGTAAGAAAAAAATTAAACCCTTCCAAGATGGACAATAAATAAGGCCATAATATTTTATGGTAAAGTTAAGAGCGTAGGAACCATAGTTTTTTAGGAGATGTGATTATTGGATTCACCAATCAGAAATCGTCTGTGGCACACACATCTCTGTTTTTATAGATATATAGATATATAATGAGGTTATTATTTACCAGACTTTAAGTGACTAATGAAGTTATGTTTAACGGGTTTCATATAAATGTGCCAAATACCGAAGGAGAACACGGTATGCTTTTATATATTCTGTCCTTGTTAGTTATAAAGATTATCATCATGCTGAATTTTAAAAAAATATATTTATTATTTACAGATGTTGTATATTATACTTCTATTATTACTTTCATTTTAGTAAATGTTTTTACTGAGTTTGATTTTTTTCATTTACGCGGGGCGTGCAATAATAATTGCCCTTTACCCACTTCCAGTTGACTGATCTAGGGTCTATGGAAACTATCATTCATGACCATTTGCATATTCATAAGGTGTCTGCCAAATGGATTCCCAGGTTTTCTCACACCATACCAGAAGCGAGAACGCGTCCATTGCTCGAGGATGAATTTTGAGATGTGCTAAGAAGATAAGTCAAAGTTTTTCGAAAGACTGATTACACAGGATGAAACCTGAGTCACTCACTATGATACAGAGACCAAAGCTCAGTTAGTGCAGTGGAAGCACTCTGACTCACCACCTCAAAAGTAGACAAGAGTGTAACCCTGCGCCGGCAAGGTCATGCACTTCTCGGACCGGGGGGTGTGTTGTGATGACAGATTTCCTGGCAAAAAGTTACCACAATTAAAGGGGCCTAATGTGCTTCACTTTTATGTAAATTAAGGGAAGCTATCAAAATCAAGAGGCGGGGCAAGATCAGCAAATGTACCCTGCTCCTGCAGGACAACACTCCTGTTCACAACTTGCATGTCGGCACATCAGAAGCACGGGGTGTGATTATGATATCCTCCCTACTCTCCTGACCTTGCACCATCTGACTTTTACCCCTTCTTAGCCATGAAGTTGTTTTTGAAAGAAAAGCGTTTCCCAGATGATGTATCCTTGTTTCTGAAGTCACGTCGTTGTTGGAGGACCAACCTGTGGTGTTCTACAAAAACGGTCTCCAGAGCTGAATCAAACGATGGGAGAAATGCATAACTCTGGCTGGTTACTATAGAGAGAAAGACTAATAAGTGTGCCAAGGTTCGTTGCTCTGCTCCTATGGGAACGTGGTCAAGGGCATTACTTATTACACGCCCTATATATGGTTCATGTGTGTTTACGTATATATATATATATATATATATATATATATATATATATATATATATATATATATATATATATATATATGTATGTATGTATATATATTTACCCGTACGTATTGTCACGCCATCAGATTTCGCTTGGCATGACTAGAAACGATGACGCAAAAATATATATATGAAATAGGAGGGTCTTTTTTAAGGTTCGTAACGAAAATTTAACGCAGGGAAAATGGGGATATCCGTTTCTCGAGAAGCAAGTAATATGTTTATAGGACAGTGAAACACACAAAAACAAGACAAAGACCTTCAGAAACAATTAATAGTTATGTAAGAGGAATAGACAGAGAGTAAGAGATAGTGAGAGAGAGAGCAAGAGAGAGAGGGCTTATGGTGCAAAGTTTTAATTCTTTCCATTTTATATGTTTTTTGTTCTTTTTTTTATTTACTTGTCCAATCTTCTTTTAATATCATTCATAATTTGTAATAGTAATTTCTTTCATTCTTGTTGTGTTTCTTAACCTTCACAGCTATTTACGAAAATGAATTTCTGGCAAGACACCGAGACAAAAAGCTTCTTGTTTTGTCTCTTAGCGTTTTGCTCTTCGTTATTTGCCGCTGATTAATTGTGAAGTTTGTTTTCTTGATTGTTTTGCATTTATCAAAGACGAAATTGTTCCTTCGCTGTTTTCTTCGTTCGTCATTTTACTCCTCTAAATAACACAGTCTGTTCCTTGAAGCCTTCCTCGCAATTTTGTTGCTTCTACGGCTCCCACAACTTCGCCAATGTGCTGCTACCGGTTTGGATATGTGGCCGCTTCTCTCTCTCTCTCTCTCTCTCTCTCTCTCTCCCTCCTTTTCTCCCCGAATAACTTTGGTCGTATATTTACTCTCTTCTTATCTCTATTTTTTATGGAGACGATCTCTTTTGTCTTCTGTACATTTTTTATGCGGAAAATAAATGAAAATAAAACCACACAAGAAACTGGATATATTTTCTCCTCGGTTTAAATTCAAATAAAATAAATAAATTCGTTGGGAGAGCCATACTTTTGAGCATCTCAACCTTTTGTTTGATACACCGTGACCCATGCAGCTGCTACACTTGGCATCGTTCTCCTGACGGAATCGCTTTCCTACGCGCGTCTGCAGTATGCAACGAGCTGAGGTGAGAGATCTCGATACGTGTCGTCTGAATTCCACCTATCAAATATGATTAGGCCCGTATAATATAGAAATTCACCTCTGGCATTTACTTTTGTGACAGCTGCCTTGTTACGTACGAAATATGTTTCTTTTCATCCGGTTAAATTCGCATGCAAAATTAAGATGCTTGCATGAAAATGTTGGTTTAGAATCTTGATCTTTAACGTGAGGTAAAAATTAGTATCTGTTAGCAGCGACTGGAAATGAAACAAAATTAAATTATGAATCATAAATACGGTCTGTTGCAATTGTGATACAATCGACGCCCAAAAATAAAAAAAATAATAAAAAACAGAGTTATACAGTTTTCAACAGAATAAAGCTATAGTTAATTGTTCTCCAAGTTACACAATAAATATAAATATAAATGGTGTCCTTAATCAAGATTTGACAATAATAACGTCGTAGGTGTGTGTTCCATATAGAAAAAAAAATAGAAATACAACACCTGTGATACGAGCGGCCTTTTACAAACATACGTTTCTTCCTCTAACTTTACAACATGGCAAGAAAAACATAGAAAGAAAAACATAGTGAGGAGGGGTTTTGCTCCGAAATACATTTATGTTATACATTTCAAACAAGTAATATATTTGTCTATTTTCTTACTGTTACGTTATGATTTGCCTTCCAAGCGCACTGGATGAGTATGTTATTTTATTCAAATTAAATCAACATTCCCAGATGGAACTCACACCCTTGACGTTCTTCTCACGTTGCCTTCGTACTGCTCCACCATTTTCAAATAAAACCGCTGAGATACAATGCGCGGCTTTTTAAAAAATTATTTTCTCAAACTTTAAAAAATGGCAAGAAAGCAGAAAAGAAAACAAAAACGTAAATAACATATTGTGGGTTGAGTTTAGCTCCGAAATACATTTATGTTAGAAATTTAAAATAAGTCAAATATTTGTTTTTTTTACTAATATTACGTTGTGATTTGGCTTTCAAGCGCACTTAATGCGTATTTTATTTTATTCAAATTAAATCGACGTTTCTATATTGAACTTACACCCTTGACAATGAACTTAAATACATTTTCCGAGCATTTTAGAATTAGCAGTGAATTTAGCGCCATCTAACCACAGTAATTTACACTTTACGCACAGCCTCTCGTTTTGCACAGTTGAGAAGAATTCCAAGTTGGACATAGGCGACAGCGAGTTGTGGCTTGGAACAGATTATAACAGTACGAGCGCGTATGAAAATATCAGGAGTACCCGAATTATTTATGTTAAGTGATTGTATTTGAAGCAGTTTGAACGCGTATGACAATTTTGTTCCGATTGCCTGTTTCCCACCTGACTACAACTTGGATGTCTTCACGTCCAATGTAAACAAATTCCTGATGAACCGCCACCTGAAGTAAGACACTTTATCAAATCTCCAACACTAACGTACTGTACACACAATAACCCTTATCCCCGAGTTATTTCCGGGCCTTGACATGTGGTGATTACTTTGTAAAAAAAATGGCAAGTGTACTCGCGAATTAAGTAAAAATATATAACACCTCCTCGCCAAAAATAAAAATACTTTTCTATGCTATTTTCTTTCTATTGATTATTTACATTGGGCACAGAACAACGCGCCCACATGACAGTATAAGTTCCACGGATGTCTGGGTGATATTATCCTAAGGCTAAGCTCCAGCTAAGTAACCGTCTATTTCCATCGTTTACACCATGTATGAATTGGTTGTGATCGGTATAAATCAATAATTGTGTGCATGAAGATCATTTGTAAAAATCAGTTGAATGCCTTAGGCTCAATATATTTTCTAAATTGCAAACAGGGTACGCGCTAGATGCAGGATCGGCTTGAAGGAATACAGAGCCGATACCACATTTTCTAGCATCAATGACTAGGGGGGGGAAAGCTGTGGGAAATCAGTGGCTTTCAACATAGTAGAGAGTTGATTTGATCAAACGATGTTTGACAGGTTAGGGTTTTCCAGGAGAATTTAGTTTTCTTTGAACAGATACTGTGCAATTTGTGAGGCTACATAGGAAAATTCCGGCAGCACTTCTTATTTTGATTCTAGTAATACTATTGTATATATTCCTGTTTGATTTATATGAATTATTTAATGAATTTAATAAATAAGCGCAGAAAACTTTGTAACGTTTAGTATAAAAACCCCGTACACATTGCAAGTTAATCGATGACACAAAATACATACACATTATGTTGTTTTTATGCCAATCTGTTACAAAAAAACAACCGTCTAGCTGAATTCACTGTCAAAAACTTTCCCCACTCTTTATCTATGCCTAAATCAAAACGTAAATTCCATGAACAAAGCTTCTTTCTTAGAACTGCACGCCTGTGGAACTCTGTTCCGTCTTTCTGCTTCCCTCCTGACTTCAACTTGGATGCCTTCAAGTCAAACGTAAACAAATACCTGATGAACCGGCCCCTTAAGTAAACACTGTAAAATACCCACACTAACGTACTGTACTTACAATAACCATTACACTTGAGTGGCTTCCGGGCCTTGATAAGTGGTGACCACCTTGTAAAAAAATAAATAAATAAAAAGTAATGGTGGTATTTATTTATTAATATTCAAGGAACGTAAACTAAATGCAGTTTAAAAGCTCAGTCTGTAATGCCCGCCGATGTTTTTACTAGAAGCGATCTGCGTATGTTTTTGTGTCGTAAACTCGAACTTGTAAGCCTTCTATTTGCCTATTGATGCTCTGTAATAACTAGGTTGCTCCTTTCTGCAGGATTAGGTTATTTCGTCTGGAAGAAATTTCGTACAGATAATGGAAAACTACTTTATCTAAACAACGGTTGAATATAAGTAACACTTTTTTTTTACCATCTCACAAAACCTGTAGTGCACGCATAATAGTAAGGGGTTTTAAATTACTTATTAATCCATTGGGCATCATTTTATTTTTTTTTGGTATCACGATTAAGTAAATTTCAATCTTAAAAAAACATTAATAGAAATCTCTTGATGTGCTTCTTATATTTCACACGTCCCTTTTTTTTTAAATACTAATCCTGGTTATATTCGAATTGTTTTATTTATTACTAGCGGGGGTGCCCGGCGTTTCCCGGGTGTTTGAAGGAGTGTGTGCTGGGGATGGGGTGTAGATAAAAAATGAGAACTAAAGAATAAGTGCAGTAATAACTCTGTTTAAATAATATAAATAAAAACGATTTTAAACTTCTTAGATAAATTGGAAAAACAAAACAAACAAAAACAGCGAACATGAAAAGAAAAACACCCAACACTGCGGTTCCTGGCGTTGCCCAGGTGTAAAGTAAAAAAAGTTTTGGGAGGGAGGTAGACTCAAACCCGAAGTTTTGAGGTTAATAATTTGATAGCATAGCTCCAATCTATGTCCTCCCTCATTAAAAACAACAAAAAATATCAAGTTGGCAGAGTTCACAATAGACTTCGTAACCCAGTAAGGGATGTCCTTTTCTCTCCCATGCAACTTCTTTCTCGGCGAAAAGACGTTGCTAGACTGTCTCTGCTTTATCGTTGTTTTCATAGCGAGTGCCAGACTGAGCTCCAATCTATGTCCTCCCTCGCCAAACATTTGCGAAAAACACTCGCCTGGCTGAAACTAATATCAAGTTTTAATTTACGCTTTAACGAAGCGTAACACTCATTTACGTTTTAGATCGTTTTTAGAATGTCCATACTCAACTAGTAATGCGTTCCATCGCCATTTTTTCTATAATGGCATATGTTTTTCATAGAAGCCACCTCTTACACGGCATACTTGATGTGAGGTGGTAGATATACTCATTCAAGAACAGAAACAGAGATAACGATAAGTGCAAAATTGATTAACACTCACACT
Organism: Euprymna scolopes; assembly: GCF_053919585.1. NCBI lineage: Eukaryota > Metazoa > Mollusca > Cephalopoda > Sepiida > Sepiolidae > Euprymna > Euprymna scolopes. The sequence goes on from NC_136508.1 coordinate 100,239,213, forward strand.
AAAATCTGCAATTTATTTCCCAAGCTTAGTCTCGGAAGTATTGAATGTAACCGATCATTTTTGTCCCCATTCCACAACAGATTCGAGGTTATCCTCTAGTATTTCTGCCATTTCCTTAGATATGTGTTCATTTATTTTCTTCTCATGCCTGTTATAGTGAGTGCTGTCATCGGCAAATATACCACTACGAAACAAATTTATCAGGGAGGTCATTTATGAATATCAGGAATAATAAAGGTCCAAGACTAGGTCTTCCTTGGGTTCCTCTTTCTCAATTCTCCTACCTTTAAGCTGACCTTGTGCCTAAGTTTTTTGTTCATGTTTATTTTTGCCTGAATAAAATATCTGTATATATGTTCTTCGGATACTGCACTTCAATTTGTTGTTCTCTGTCAGCGGAGGAGAAGCCCTTTTCGACTGAGACAGTGTTTAATTTTTTGTTCCTTTTCTCCGCGTTAAAAAACGACCCTTGTGTCTAACTCTGGTCCGTGGGAGGAATTTTAAATAGGAATATAGCATATCTGTGTTGCTTTTTATCTGCGGCATTTTCAAAAATTGAAAAACACATCTAACTTACAAGAATTTAAATATTCCAACTAAAAAACCGACGCGTTCCTCTAATCATTCAAGTAATAAAAGGTACCTTTCTACAGTTAGAATTATATATTTTTTTTGGTTGGATATTCATTGTATTTTATAATGATGAAATTACACAATTAATCATTATACGTAATTTAAATATAATAGGAGGTTTTAACTGGAGAATATCATCCGTTCCGATATAATACCAAAATAAATGTCATCGTGGAAATTGTGCTGATCATCGCTAAATATATTATATAATGTGTCCACGAAAAACTGCAGCAGCTATGAGTCTATCAAATCGCCAGATAGTTTTATACAGTTCACAGTAAGTATTTGGAATTTCTAATCCGTTTTGACGTAAGTCGAGATTTTCGGTAGAAGTAAACCTATGAGATCTCTTAAAAAGGTTCCAGACTTTTTTGCATGGCTATTTATATTGATAGAACAGAAATAAAACTAGTACTTTTCGACGTAATCTCATTCGGCTGCGCTGGACATGTTGTCAAGTGTATGTGGATTAAACATGTTGGGCTGTTCCAATAAATTCTGGAAAGACCCCTTGGAATATGTTTGTGTGAGCGCATTTAATCACCTCAATTGTCTCATAACGATAGCCTCTATGGGTTTCCAAGATCTTAGGGACTAAGAAAAAGTCACAGCGGGCGGGGTGTTATACTATAGGGAGTGTGAGGAGCTGTTTGTATTCCCATCTTGATCATGATAAAGTATTTCTTTCCTATCTCGTCTGAGCACCCCTTGGACAAAATACGCGCAAATCTACCGCATCTTCAGCTCCTCGCGAATAATTATGTGTACACGTCCTATGCTGCCATCAAACGGTGTAGTTGTTGTCTGTATAGACACGAGAATGTTTTTATCAACGACATTCTTACTTTAACTAGGTCCTTGATATGACCTTAAACTATATCCGATGCTGACCCGGAGAGGTAGTACCTGTTAGAGTCCCAACTCTGGGTTAAATAGAAACCGACTTACAAAACAAATATACCTATTAAAAACTTGTTCTTCAAAATCACTACATTCGGCATTAAATAACTTGAAAAGGGTTGATATGCCGTAAAACAAAAACAAACAAATACACTTACTTTTATTAATCAACTTTGGTGTTCTGACTTCCGTAATTCTTCCAAACCTCTCACCATCCTTAACGAACTCCTTACATTCCTTGGAATTTCTTATGCCACTCAAAAGCTTATACACCATTCATGGTAGATGATCCTAAAGCAATCGGAAGAATTTCATATTTTAAAACAGATTTTATTGCATGCCGTTCTTGTAAAGTAAATGCATCCAAAACCAAACTCCTATCCTTACATAATGCAAGGGGGATAATTAGTGATATTTTCTTTAATTAAAGGGCGCAAGGAGGATGATTAGTCTAACTTAATTTATTACAGAAAAAAAATATATATAAGACGGACTATAAGTTCTATGTAAAATTAATCTTAAATTAGAAAAAAATATGCACGTACAGAACAACAGTGACTCAGACAACCGTATCAGACAACCAAAAAAAGTCATTATTTGGTAGGAAGGTAGAGACTATACACAAGCTACCTAAATATAAATGCTGGGGTCCCTCAGGGGTCAATCCTGGGCCCAACTCTCTTCCTGATCTACATCAATGACCTCCCTAAACACATACTTTAATCATTCGTTGACATCTATGCTGATGACACGACCATCTACGGTAACACATCAAAGGCTGTAAACGACAAAGTTCTCTCTGATTCTCTCTCCTCTGATCTCGAGCGCGTGGTTCAGTGGGGGAAGATGTGACAAGTTACCTTTAATGCATCCAAAACCAAATTCCTATCCTTACATCATCAACGCTCTGATCCCCAGCTGGTATCAATTGTGATGGATGGCTCTCGTCTAAGGGAGGCCCCGTGTTTTGACAAGCTTCTGGGTTTGACCGTTACTCCTGATCTGAAATGGAACACGTACATCAAGTCTGTTGCCAACGTTTCTGGAAAGATGGTGGGATCCTTCTACCGCTCCAGAAGATATCTCACTACTGATGCAATTCTCTATCTATATAAAAGCCAAGTACGTCCAAGGATGGAATACTGTTGCCATATCCGGGCAGGAGCTGCTAAAAACAGCCTATCCTGCCTTGACAGAGTACAAAATAGACTTCGTGGCTTAGTGGGGGATGCCCTTTTCTCTACCCTGCAACCCCTCTCCCACAGAAGAGACGTTGCGAGCCTGTCTTTGTTTTATCGTTATTTCCATGGCAGATGCTCGTCTGAACTCCAGTCTCTGGTCCCCCCTCGCCAATCTTTCACGAAAAACACCCGTCTAGCTGAATCCACTGTGAAAAATTTCCCCCACTCTTTATCTGTGCCTAAATCAAAACGCGGATTCCATGAACAAGGCTTCTTTCTTAGAACTGCAAGCCTGTGGAACTCTGTCTCCTCTGCCTGCTTCCCACCGGACTACAGCTTGGATGTGTTCAAGTCCAATGTGTACAAGTTCCTGATGAACCGCCCCCTTAAGTAAACACTTAATCAAATCTCCTCACTAAATTAATGGACTTGCAATAACCCTTATCCCTGAGTGGCTTCCGGGCCTTGATAAGTGGTGATCACTGTGTAAAAAAAAAAGTTTCCACACATCAAGATTGCATTTTTGAATTTCCTTAGCTGTAACAATAAGGCATTTGTAGGGTGTATTCTAATTTTTGCAAGAGCTGATCATTTGAACCTGAACTCATAAGAGAAATTGGACAGATTTCGTATAAGATGTATAGCAATAACATACTGAATTTTTTAAAAGTCTACTACAGGTTAAAAGAGATTAATTATCACGAACATTTCCTCGTTTATTAGTAATTCAGAATCCTTTAAGCTGCCGAATAAAATCAAGGGAATCAACGAATCCAACAAAAGATTACTAGAAAATAATGTTTCTAACAGTACGATGATTAAGAAACGGAAAAGAAATGAGACATAGTTGCCTTTGCCTACAAGTTTTGCGCGAAAAACATATATGTGTCTTGAAATACTGCCTCGAGTATGATGGTACTACAAGCAGATATGCAACAACCTTCCCTGCTGTGTTCGTCTATCGTGCACAGATAACAGCCAAGAGCATATAATGTTCCGAAATAAAACACAGCCATATGAGGTTATTACTTTTATAACCCTTTATATGTTTTGATAACTCTGGAGAAAATGAAAATACGACATCAAAAATGATATTTACTTTGAACAATCTTGGTCTGTTTAACGAAAAAGTATTTTCTAATTTGAATATCCTGGGTTTTTTTCTAAAAAATTTTAATGCCTGGGAAACATTATGTCATATACTATTTTTAAACAGTTGATATCATGAGCCATCTCTCTATGTGCACGTACTTCGACTTTGCTCTTAAAGGAATCATCCACTAATAATATTAGTTGTATGTCGTTCTACTTCCGGTTGTATTAGGTAGATTTGATGAACGAATAGTTCAGCTTTTCTTAGAAATATATTTAAAATTGAGCAATTGAAGTGATTTTATGAACAATAAAACTATTGTTTTTGGGTCTGTTAAGGTTTTGTCTGTTTTTTTTTCTGTGGAAAATAAAAAATGGCATGTCTCTATTTGTTTCTACTTCCGGTTTATTTTGAAGTTTTGGTAAACGATAATACCATTTTCTCTTAGGAATCGATTAAAAAATAATGAGCACTTGGAGTGATTTTATGAACAATAACATTATTGATTTTGGTCCCGTAAGGGATTTTGCTTGTTTTTCTGGGTGAAAATAGAGAATGACAAATTAAAATACAATATAACTCATTCAAAATAATTTTCTATTCAATTTTAACTTAAACAATTTCTTATTAAATCGTCTTGTAAATAATCTAATTATACCAACTTACCTAAAAATACATTCAATGCCAGTTGGACTGATACAATTACGTAGTAATTGTTCACCAGCCCTTAGACCCGCCAATGTAAAAGTAATAGTCCTATTACTAGTAACCAGACATTAGATAACAATAAAATATTATACGATCTATAAATAAATATGACGGAATAGGTATACATATTAACCTACATTGAACTATATAAGGGAAACCCCCACAGAAACAATGCATTATGCCTCCTCCGCGGCAAAAAAAACCCACACGAAACTAGAATTCATAATACCTGGAAACAACTGGAATCAAATAAAAATACATTAATTGTTCGGCCATATTATTCACGTGACTCCCTTTGCAACTAGATGCTTTGCTATTAATGCACTTGGTCTGGTGATTTCTTGAAAAAAAAAGATCGTAATTTAATGGTGTAAACGTTTTGTTACTTAATTAAGCATCTTACAAGACCAATACAATAAACAACTGACATAAAATAAACCTGATAAACAATTTTATGTATTTTCTTTTAAATATTATGTATTATAAATATTCGACCTATTTTATTTAAATATATACGTTTTTAAGAGATAAAGCCCATGTTCTGAAAATCATATATATATATATATATATATATATATATATACATATGTGTGTGTGTGTGTTCATTTAAAGAGGAGACAGAGTGAAAGTAGGTACGTGTTGAAGATATTTATACAGAGAGAGTTCATATTCACATGACATATAATTTGATGAGAGGATGAAGTGGTATACATTGATTCATACTGGAATGATTAAACGCATTACAATTCCCGTTGGAATGATAAACACAGAAAGGCGGCCGTTAAAAAACATGATGATAGTTTATTCTTCGACCGTTTAATCTTCAGGGATTCAAAGTTGTTACATGGTTTATTCTAAGGCTCCCGCTTCCGAGAGCATGCCCTGACTCTAACTGAGAATCGGTCTGATCCTCTCTGCTTCCTTGCGTGTCTGATCTAAATCTTATTCTCTTTTTTCTAACTCTTCACACCCTTTCCTATATTGAGAAATCATTTCTGTCATGACGTATGTCTGATCAACGTGACCACAACTCACGTGTTTCAAATATGCGCGAGTTGCACGTTTTGAAACCATTTCTGACGACCAGGAATTTGTCCATTCCCTTTTTATTTACAAAGAAATTTAACCTACTTGTTAATTCTCTAACCAATATTTTGCTCATGCATTCTTTTTAAGAATGTGAATAGCTTTTCCAGCCAAATTTTATTCATAAAATATTTTAAAAGAATTAACAATTTAATTGACATTGCATTTAAAACGAGATGCATCTATCATTTTAAATTATAATAAACATCGTTTAATATCTCAAAGTTTGATTAATTTAAAAGTTTTCAACTGTTTTTTTTAAAATTATGGTAAACAATAACAAAAGAAATATTTTATGTCAGATTAAGTAAGATAAATGAACATAAACGATAAGTTTAATTAAAATAGTATCAACATTGAATTGTATAAAATGAAAATCAAATAAATTATTGGAATAACCGGAGATAAAATGCACGTATTTATTAATTAGAGTTTTATAAAATTAAATATATATATATATATATATGTATATGTATATATATATATATATATATATATATATATATATATATATATATATATATATATATATATATATATATATATATATATAGTAGCATCCAAGAGTTAAGGAAAGGTCGATCATTTTTTGTGAATGACTTCTAACTTTATCTATGAAAAAGGAAAAAATAATTTTTTGAAAATTTTCCAATGTTTAACGATAGTAATTTAATAAAAAAATATATATTTATAATTTTAATTTTGAATGCATATAAGTTTTTTTACATGTACATAAATTTAAATTACAGGTATCCAAAAGTTAAGGAGCGGTGAAAATTATTAATGAAAAAATAAAGAACCCTTTCAGTATTTAGTGAAAGACCCTTGTTGCCAATCACACTTTGCCATCTTTTGCTGCAAGGCAGAAACCATCGTTCACATTATATGGGTAAATATTTTTAAGAATGTTTTTCATACATTTTTTCACAAGGTGTCACCACATATCAAGGCCCAGAAGTCACTCGGGGATAAGGCTTATTGTGTGTACAGTACGTTATTTTTGGAGATTTGATAAAGTGTCTTACTTAAGGAGGCGCTTCATCAGGAATTTGTTTACATTGGACTTGAAGATATCCAAGTTGTAGTCAGGTGAGAAACAGGCAACCGAAACAGAGTTCCACAGGCATGCACTTCTAAGAAAGATTATTTGTTCATGGAATCTAGGTTTTGATTTTGGCACGGATAAAGAGTGGGGAACATTTTTGACAGGGTTTTCAGCTAGGCGGGTGTTTATCGTGAAAGATTGGGGAGGGGGACCAGAGATTGGAGTTCAGACAAGCACCTTCCATGGTAGACACGATAAAACAAAGACAGGCTCGCAATGTATCTCCTGCGTGAGAGAGGTTGTAGGGAAGAGAAAAGGGCATCACTCACTAGGCCACGAAGCCAATGTTGTACTCTGTCAAGGCAGGATATGCTGTTTTAGCAGCTCCTGCCAGATGTGGCAGCAGTACTCCATCCTTGGAGATAGAGATATAGATAGAGATCTGACTCAGGGTTGAGATTTCTTCTAGAGCGGTAGCAGGATCCTACCATTTTTCCAGTGATCTTGGCAATTGACTTGATGTATGTATTCCATTTCAGGTCAGGGGTAAAGGTCAAACCCACAAGCTTATCAAAACATGGAGCTTCCCCTAGACGAGAGCAACCCATATCTATTGATGCCAGATGGGGATCAGAGCGTTGATGATGTACAGATAGGAGCTTGGTTTTAGATGCATTAAAAGTAAGCAGCCACCTCCTCCCCCGCTGTACCATGCGCTCAAGATAAGAGGAGAGAGAATCTGGGAGCACTTTCTCATTGACAGCCTTTGATGTGTTGCCATAGATGGTCGTGTCATCAGCATGAATGTCAACGAATGATTTAAGTATGTATTTAGGGAGATCTTTGATGTGTATCTGGAAGAGGGTTGGGTCTACGATGGACCCCTGAGGGGCTCCAGCATAAATATTGATGGGCTCTGATTTCTGCCCATCAACTACTACTCTTATAGGCCTGTGAGAGAAAATGTTTTTTTTTATGACCGAGAAAACATATCCAGTTATATCGTAGCTCGAAATCTTGTGAAGTAGGCCCTTATGCTATACCTTATCGAAGACCTTTGATATGTCAAGAGCAATTGCCCTAGAAATGAAGCCGTTGTCAAGAGATTCGCTAATCCTATGAAATATAACAGTTAGCAAACCATCAAGATATATTGCTTTTTTTCTGTGATCCTATCACCAATAATTTTCCAAACATTATTAATTGGATTCAGATCGGGACTCTGAGCGTGCCACTCCATAACGCAAATATTAGATCTCTTTCTTCTAAAACTATTGTTGCATTGTGGCACGGTTAGTTGTCTTGCATAAAAATAGCAGAATCAGAAAGATTATGAACCACATGTTTTCTAATGAATTCTCTCTTCAATTAGGCATTAACTTTTCCACACAAGGGGCCCAGTTCCTTTTTAGTATATCATGCTCATACCATTATCCTGCCCCTCCAAATTTTACTGAACTTTTAACACACTTAGGGGCCAATCTTTCTCCATTTTTTGCTTCTTATATGTGGTCTTTTGTCAGATCCGAAAAGATTGTATTTTGATTCATCACTAAACTGATCCTTTTCTATTTTTTTACTTCCCCAAATAAATATTTGTCGGTTAATAAAAATTATGCCTTTTTTATTTTTAATAAAAAGTAAAATCTTTCAGCATGGACTTCTTGAAAATAATCACACTTCATTTAATCTTCGTGGGATCGTTTGTTCCGAAATTTTTTGTCCAATTTTTTATGTAAAATCCCAGGATAACGAATGCATTCTTTATCCTCCCTCTTAGTTGTTATTCGGGGTTGGCCCGATATTTTTCTTTTCAGTTAATAAAAAAAAACGTATTTTATATTTTCAATAGCCTAAGAAACCAACGCTTTTATTTTAGCAATCTCCCCTGTGTACTTTTCTCATCATAATGCTTACAAATAAGGTGTTTTTCTTTCATATTTTCTCACCTCAAATTTATATATCACAAATTGAAGATAAAAGATGAATGAATAAAATAAGAAAATTTAACACAAAAATACAGTTATTTGCAAATTTACCTGCAAAGTCCAAAGTTTAATTTTTTTTTTTTCAAACATGTTGATTTTTTCCTTAGGTGAAATATTATAATCTCCTTAGACTGCCCCAAAAGTTTCGTTTGATTATGACAATTATTTCTATTTCATTCAATGTTTTTTAGATATTTAAAAAAACACTCCACAAAGAAGAAATAAAATATATTAAATCAAAAACTCATGTATTTCTTTGTGAAAAGAAAAAAACATCATCGACTGTGTTTTATTTATGAGCCAAAAGCATATAAGTAAAATGTGACCTGTTTTCATATGTGGTGACAAATATTTCTTCACGCACAAGGCTAGATAGCTAACAAGAACGTGTGGTTTTTACGTCCTTCTGCCATTCCGTAGTTAAAAACAAGAACAAACACTGTCGATTTCTGATAATGCTAGTGCAGCGTGCTTTTAGAGGAAAGAGAAATGCACGCCAGTTAAGATGCTCACGTAGACGCGAGGGAATTGTAAGGGCCGTCGGGATGGGAGAGAAACAGGGATATTTTTTTTTATAATAGAAAAAATGCAGATCAGAATTGTATTTATTAATATATTTCTTTGTTTGTTTGTTCCTTGAACCTGACACTGAAACCTAATCTCCTGGAGTTAGCAATTCATAAAAAATGACCAATTAATATAAAAAAGGTTATTTAAGACCAATTGCAAATTAAGAATTCTCATAAAGATCCATGTATTATTTATCGTGTTTTCTGACGAAATAAACCAATTAAAAAACTATTTTCTGAGTTTTGTTATTTTTTTTAATAATTATCACGCATATGTTATTTTCCCAAGGATCAACGAATAATCCTCTCACTAGTGTATCATATTATTCTTAGTTTTACATTTATTTAAACATCTCAATATGTAAAGTGATATTTCAACGGTTTTAGAGTCTATATGCGGGTACTTTTTTAATAGTTTTCTGTTAAAAGTAATGAAAGCTAGGTGTATAATTCCAAGTCATAATCTAAGCAAATCATTTTCTTTTTCATCAAGATAATTGTTTTTTAATTAAAATTTATAAGCTTATTAATTATCTTTCCTGGGTCTTTTAAGAGCTGGTGAAGTCTCTATGGGAAATCAATTATAAACTCATGGATTTTTCTTTCCATTAATTCGTTCTTAATGCTCATGTATAACAAACAATATATTTTTACTTAACTCTAATAATTATTTGTTGTTACGAAAGATACATTATTTAACAATGAAGAAGAATATTTTTTTCAAAAATAAGCAATTATAAACAGAATGACTCATAGAAATCTATTTTTTCATTTTAATATACTTTCATAGAAATGTTTCTGTTATGCCACAACAAACTATTTTCTTTTCGTCACAAGTGGCATGCTCATACATTAATTCCATAGCTAATATAACACACTGACCCCTTAGCGGATGTTTTGCAACTATTCTGTATTACAACTATACTGTCGCAATTTTCTCACAAATAAATCAACTTTGACCTGTTGACAACGTATTTTTTTTTACTGTGTACGTTTTCAGAGACCTAATTTTGTTTTTGCGTTTTAAATTATCCAAATAAACAATTGTTAATACTTTCTGCATTTTTTTACATGGCTTATTTCCGTATTACGTTTAAGTTATTTTAACGCGATTTTCTTACAAATAAATATACTATTTTACAATGTATTGTTTTACTGTGTACGTTTTCAGCGACCCAATTCTTTTTTCACGTTTAAATTAAAAGATATTTCAAAATTTGAATTTAACTTTAAGTATTATGGTATCTATTCAGTGCCCATTTACCTACAAGTATGGGACACTACTTGTAATTCAATGGCTGTAAGTTTTTTTTTCAAGAATAAACAATTGTAAACAGAACGACTCATAGAAATCTATCTATATTCTTTTTTCATTTAATCATACTTTAACAGAAATGTTTCTGTTACGTTACAAAAAACTAATTTCTTTACGTCCAAAGTGTCACGCTCATACATTAATTCCATAGTTAATATATAATGACTCAACGGGTCATGAGTAGTCTATATATATATATATATATATATATATATATATATATATATATATGTATATATATATATATATATATATATATAATGTTCCCTATAATGCTTCCTACCTTGGGTTGAGCATATTAGGAAGTGATATACAAACTGTAATTAGCGTATTAAGCGACGCTCTTTGTGTAAACAAATCGAGCGGAGGCATTTGAACGATGACCAAATATCGTTAACCATTACCCACACACCAGTCGTATAGCGTTATGATGATAAGACTTGATTGTCCTTTGGCCGGTCGGGTTTCGATACTGGCTTGAGGCAGTTCCCTGTCTAGCCGCACTGATCAGCGGAGAAACAGTGAAACAGTACTGTAAGTGGATTACTAACATGCTCCATATCTTAGCTTGAGCATATTGAGAAGTGATATACAAACTGCTATTGGCATATTAAGCGACGCTCTTTGTATAAACACATCGTGGGGGGGCATTTGGACGATGTCAAAATACGTTTATTTATTACCCATTATATATATTAAATTATAAAATAAATATGACAATTAAGCAAGACAGAATATTCCGCGTTTCATCCGTACAAGGATTCATCAGATGTGAATGAAACGCGGAATATTCTGTGTAGCTTAATTACCATATGTATTTCATAACTTAATACTAAGCTCTCCCTATGTATTGAGCACCGTTGAAGTAAACACTTAAAGTTTACGCATAAATTAATACTTTTGTATATTAATATATTGTGTATATTAATTTATGTTATTAAATTAAGAAATCACCCCCACACACACACAAACATACACAAACACACCCACACACACACACACACACACACACACACACATATATATATATATATATATATATATATATATATATAACTTTATTCGATTGGCAAAATTTTAGAATAATTATAAAAAAGTGAACCATCGCGTAAATTCAATCAACTAAAAAAATGGGCACGCATTATATATATATATATATATATTTTTTTTTCTTTTCCTCACCCCGGTTTCCATTTTTTTAGTTGATTGAATTTACGCGATAGTTCATTTTTTTTATATATATATATAATGACAATTAAATGGGCATTCAATTAACTTTCTTGGAGTTGTATTTTTGGATTTTACCGTCATTGGATTATTTACCTTTCAGCAGACTATCCATACACGTGTAATAACCGTTTTCTTCACCATAATCCCTATGCATTACTTTTTGTTAGCAAGTAAGATCTTTGCTAATTCCTACCCTGTGATGAGAAGGAATGTATTTATTCGAAACTCCGCGGATTAAGAACTATCCACTTATCAAATGTTTCCTTTTCAGATTAAATATGTTTTTAACTCTTTTTCAAAGTGCTTTTAACATGTTTTAACTGTGCTCTTTTGATATATATATATATATATATATATATATATATATATAATTATTCTTTTTCGAAAAACCGAGTTTGCTCATATGACCGTGTACTCGCCTTAGATGCAAAAGACTCGGGTTTCAAATCCCGCGTTTAGATATATCTTACTGCTGAGCGCAAATAAGGGCGAAACCCGGAAATAATTATTTAAAAATCTCTCACATTCTAAAAAAAATGTTAGTAACTACTCGGTCGGTTAGTTTGTTTGATGGCATCCTCCTGGCGAGTATGAAATTAGTAGACATTGGGTTGGATTATGGCTTGGATGGATGACCACATTCCTTTGTTTGAGATGAAGTAGGTTCGATCCATAATCTGATTGCTTGATCTGTGTTTGTTAATATACTGTGTGTGTGTCTGTGTGCGTGGTTTGTTCATGTAGCAGAGTCTTCGCCTTATATACAAGAGGTTCGGTTTTCGAATTAGGTGTCAGACATTGCCTACTGATGAGTCCAAATGAAGACGAAACATCAGTCTTTGATTTCCGGTGTGTTGGCCGTCATGACTCTTGTGAGATGTGCCGTTGTTTGGCTTTGGAAATCATTAGATTGTTATCTCCGACATTGTGAACAATTATATATATATATATATATATATATATATATATATATATATATATTTTGTAGAAATGGTAATTAATAAAAACTGAAGAAAATGATCAATACTTTTGTAGAGCAAATACGCGTTTTATTTTTATTACCGTATCTTTCTGTTAACTTACATCATTGTTTCAGCTACCCAGCCGTTTTTTGGCCCTCTGTAGCTTCGTCAGGTTTTTACAGTGCGCACTATGTTGGGCAAACATCGCAAAGATTAGATTTTTCGTTTGAAACAGCATGTGTCTTTAAAGATTCGTTATGCAAATTGGTTCTGCGATTTGCGACCATCTTATAAATTACCATGCGTGTGCCACGAATCTCAGTGCTGACATGTTTACGATCCTTAGTAAGTCGCACTCTTCCTATGATTTGAAAAATTTAGAGACTCTTTTTATTAAGTCTTTGAAACCTTCTCTTTGCAAGCAAAAAGAAAATCTTCTATGTAATTTTCCCCCGTTTATTTCTCTTTTTTTCCTACCCCACCATATTCATGATTTTTTTTGGTTGTTTTAATCGTATTTTCTTCGATTAATCTTTGTATAGTTAAGAAGGAAACCTGGTTAGCTAACCTTTATGTTCATTTTTTTATTCTTTAAATTTATTATGCATTTTGGTCTGTATTTAGCCGTTATAAAATTATGCACCCCCCCCCCCGAAAAAATTCAAACATAAATGAAGTATTTTCAAGTATTAAAGAAGTGTGTAAAGAACGACAATGTTATAGAGGAATTGTATATATGTGAAAGGTTAAAGAAATAGATATGTAATTTCAAAATTACCATAATTAAATTTGGACTTATGTTTACAGAAAGAGATCAGTTCGTTTTTAGAATTTATTATATTGTTACTTTGAGGAGAGATAATTACAGTTATAGCTTCGCTTGTGTAGAGGCGACATGACTTAGGGCCTGGAGTCTAAGACTTAATGTTTTTTTATGATAGTGCATTTGATTGAGAATGGGGTATTATTAGAATTATTTTTTTAATTCAAGTCGTTAGAGAAGTTCCTTGGTCATTTTTAGTGTTGTCAAAAGAAGAAAGGTGGTTTGATATTCTTTTCTTAATTAATGGTGAAGTAGCGCCGATATATGTATGTACTTTATTAAAAGCTGGAGGTATGGTATTAATATTAATTTGCTTAATTTGTACCAGGGAAATAGTTTGAATTTGTTCATTTTGTTCAACAAAGTTGGGACAACGATTGTACAAAGACTGTATTGGAGGGAATAATGCGTGTTGTTAGTGTATGGATTGCTATTAGGGGAATTATTATTATTATTATTATTATTATTATTATTATTATTTTCATCATTATTATTATTATTATTATTATTATTATTACTAGTTGTACGATTGTAGATTGAGGGGATGCTCGAGTGGTATATTGGATTAGTAACTATATCAGATGGATGATTGGAAGGATAACTTGAAGAAAACATATTGGTGTCCCTTATTGGAGGATTGCGTTGGAGCTCAGTAATTAAACATGAAATTATAATATCTTTACCGATGCAATAAGTATTGAGTGGGCACTGATGTTCGTTATTTCAATTACAGTTAGTTTTGGGTTTAATTGGGACACGGATTTTTTCGCCTGATTTAATTTTTTTGTTATAAATGTTTAGATTCTTTGTGCTAAATTAGGCATTGTTGAATAAGTAATCCTGATTGACTTTATATATATATATATATATATATATATATATATATATATATATATATATATATATATATATATATGCGCAAGCCGTGCGTTTTGAAACAAGCGAAGTTTTCTATATAACCGTAGGCTCTTTGTACTCGTACTAAAAGAATTATGTGAACTATTCGGTCATCATTTAAAATGCAACAATAACGCAACAGGCAATTATTGGCAGCCGTGACTAATTGATTTTTCGTAAGAAGGAAGAAAGAACCAGCACCACGAAAAGACAACCAAAGAAGTTGCCTTGGAGAACATATTGTAGTTAGCTGAAAAATATGAAACACGGAACAGAGTCCCACAGGCGTGCAGTTCTAAGAAACAAGCGTTGTTCCTGGAACATACGTTATGGTTCAGGCACAGACAAACAGTGGGGGAAATTATTGGTAGTGGTTGTATGTAGACGAGTGTTTTTAGCGAACGTAAGGCACGATATTTTTATTATTGAAGAGGACAGAACAACACGAGCATATATACGGTGTAGAAAAGACGACATCCGTTCATTTCCATTTGACAAAGAACGGTATTCTTTTTTTGGTGCCCACTTATTTACTAAACCCAAGAGCAAGTGTACCCTTCTATAATGCATACAAGTGGCACAATGTTTTACGAGCCAGATGAAAGACGCAATGCAGTCGTACTCATGATCTCTACCGATCCAAGTTATGAGAGCACTCACAAAATAAATCCGAATAACAGTGACATTTATAGCGTTATGAAAACAAAGATTTCGGTGTTGGTTATGCTCTTTGGAAGGACTACAATATAAAGCTTAACCGAGCACTCATTATAAAATTAGTGATAGAGGAGGGAAAGACATTCGAAAAAAGTGGAAATCGGGATACAGAAAGAATGAAACGTTCAATAATATTTTAAAAAGCAACCATATTTGTAGCGATGGCTACTGTGTAATTGGCTATTGTATTTCGAGATCGCTCGTATAGAAAGAATGGACTGTCACTTTTAAAACGGTGTAAGTTACACCTGAATTTTTCCTACTCCATTATCAATTAGGTGACGAACAAATACTACTCTTGTTGACTAAACTCTAGTGCGGCAAGATACACATAATTATTGGAGACGCACCCCTTATACTATGAATAATGAAGGATTGCGTGACGTCACCTCCGTATACGTTTTTACTTTCAGGTACTAGTAGCAATTTACGAGAGAGTTGGTGACAGGCACGAGAACCAGATGGTGGCCATACGCAAAGATATTCTTCAATTCCCAGTTTTATGTATTGTGTTTATACATACTTATTTAAGTCTTCCTATCTTTCTCGTCTTTTATGTAACCACTTGCACCACAACAATTATGAAGGTCAGCGGTTATATCGACGGAGGCTTTGTGAAAAAAAACACATTACGTATTGTGAGGAATAGTTTGAATGATAAAAACCGCATTAACTAGTAGGACTCGCAGAATTCCACGTAAAGAGAAATATATTTAATAAACAAACATGTTATTATAGCAGGAATGCATTTCTAAAATAATATAAAATATTGTAATGAGGAAATATATTGACTTTTTTTGCTTTAAAGAGTGCCAGAATTGTAAATAAGAAAAAAATAGGCACTTCTGCAGGACAATGATGCGAATGTGTGCGTATTTAGTTTCAAGAATAGACGACAAAGCTTGTATGTCAGCCAAAGAAAAAGGGTCGATAACTTGTACTCTTATAAAAGTTATTGTTGCTGCTGTAAATAGTAATAGCGTACGTTTGCTATGGGACGAGTTGAAAAATTTTGTGGCTGGTAGATTGCGCAGGGGTTGAATTTATGAAGTAATAACGACCCCTGGCCTTTTATGTTTTAAATTAATAATGCAATCTCAAAATAGGTGAACATGTGCCAACAAGTCTCATGTTGTAATTTCTGGGTTTATGGGGCAAAACATATTAATATAACAGGGGTGTTATCTTTGCACGTGTGCCTGCTGGTATAGTGAATCAATAAGACTGTAACAAGCAGTTGCTAGAAGTAAGTCCATGGCGCTGACTCGAGTTGCAAAAATGCCGGTAAATTCATTTTCCACCAAGAATATATGTGACAGATATTAATATTAATAAGATAGGTTGTACTTGCCGCCGCCGCCGCCGCCGCCGCCAACAACAACAACAACAACAACAACAGCAGCAGCAACAACAACAACAACAACAACAACAAATAAAAAAAAAACAATATTATTATAATCATAATTATATAGGTTTCTGGACTGAACAAGGCAGATAGGACTAGTCGTCGTCTCATGCGTGAATGCGATAATGTAGGATTGACATGAAATTGTTGAGGATAAACTAAAATTACCGAAAAAATGGCTGAAATGACTTAAATAAATAAAAAGCAAACGACGTAATAACTTTAATGAACATAAGGATGAATTGTGTGACCTTAAGAATTACAGCAATGCTTAAAAAATAAATGGAATACTCCAAAAACAAAATGAATGATCTGGATAATTACTTGAATGGCTTTGAGACTGACTGGTTGTAAAGTAGGTGATCATTTTACATTAAATTAATAATTAAAAGAAAACACGCATAAACCTAGAACCCCATCCTTCTACGTAGACCCCTACTACCATATATCCTTCTCCATCAGGGGTCAACGTTCTAACCTACCAGAGGTTGAAACCCAATTGCAGAAGACGAAACCTTACATATTCTTTCTAAGCGAAACTGGAATAGGGCCGACCACCTCCCTAGATGAGTTCATAATTAAAGGATATCCAAACCTGACCTCCAATATACCCATGGGCATGGACTATGTGCCTACATTTAAGATGGCTTCCCATGTGGCAGGGATATCTCCAGAGAAGACCCTAATCTACCTTATATGTGCTTTCGGGTTGCACTTGCTTACACCACCGCATTTATATTTGCCTTCAATATCCCCACAACAGTGGATTTACTGTCTTTAAGAGTATATCAGAAAAATTGACCACATCCTGTCTGCTAATCCCTCGGCTAAAATTCACATTTGCGGTGACTTCAATGTCCATAATGTGGAATGGCTGACCCACTCAAATAAGACTGATGAGGAGGGGAGGTTCTGTCATGATTTTGCCATTGCCTACAACCTCACTCAGATTGTCCGCGAGCCCACCCGTGTGCCCGATAGTACCGGTCTGTTCGCAAGCCTCCTAGACCTTTTTCTATCCACTTCCCCTGAGCTATGCTCATGTTCCGTTTTATATCCCCTGGGATCCTCCGACCACTGCGTCGTATCAGTGAAGATAAAAATGAAATATAATAAATCTACAGACGTACCTCTCCACCGTACTGTATACCGATACTCTATGGCGGACTGGGATAGCTTCCGTACATTCATATCTGATCTCCCTCTCCATTCCATGTTTTAAAAGGATGTGTCCTCTATGGTATCAGATCCGACCGAATGGTAACTTGTAGGCATAGCCCAATTTATACCATCCAACAAATTCCAACAAAAACCTAACAGCCAGCCATGGTTCTCCCCCGAATGTGCTGCTGCCATCGCACACAGAAATCACTTTTTCCATAGCTACCAACGTAAAAGATGCACTGAAACTAAAGCTGCTTTCAGAATCGCCAGTAACCATTGTAAAAGAGTAATAAAAATGCAAGAGAACTATATGCGCAATCCCTTAAGTCAAAAGTAGCTGAGCAGCGACTTGGTTCCCACCACTTCTGGCAAATAGCAAATAGGATATTGAACAGAAACGTGCGCTCTATCCCAACCATTATCCATTGACTAGAGGCCATCTCGACAGCATCCGACAAGGCCAAACTATTTGCCAAATATTTTGCGGCAAATTCTACCCTGTGTGACGAAGGGCATCAACTCCCTATATTTCCTCCTATAACAGACATCACGCTATGCAAAATACAAACTACTGTGCACGAGGTCGCCAAGCTCATCAAGAACCTTGACTCCAGTAAAACAACTAGTTCCAACGGTATTCCAATTATAGTGTTAAAAAAATTACAACCAGAACTTGCTCCCATACTTTCCAAACTGTGTAAGCGTTGCCTTAAGGAGAAGTGCTTTCCAACACTCTGGAAAAACTCATCAGTATGTCCTGTATTTAAGAATTCAGGTGATAAGTCATCTCCCTCTCAGTACAGACCAATAAGTCTCCTGTGTATCATGAGTAAGTTGCTGGAATCCACAATAAATAGAGAAGTAATCAACCACCTCAGCACAAATAACCTTCTTAGCGACACGCAATATTGTTTTCGCTCTGCCAGATCTACAGCATATGTGCTAACGGTTATATCTCATAGGATGAGCGAATCTCTTGACAAAGGCTTCATTTCTAGGGCAATTGATCTCGACATAGCAAAGGCCTTCAAAAAGGTTTTGCATTAAGGCCTACTACACAAGATTTCCAGCTACGGTATAACTGGAAATGTTTTCTCTATCATTAAATCATTTCTATCTGATAGGCTCATAAGAGTAGTGGTTGATGGGCAGTTATCAGAGGCCCACAGTATAAATGCTGGAGTCCCTCAGGGGTCCATACTGGCCCCAACTCTCTTCCTGATCTACATCAATGATCTCCAAAACACATACTAAAATATTTCGTTGACATCTATGCTGATGACACGACCATCTATGGCAACACATCAAAAGCCGAAAATGATGATGTTCTCTCTGATTCTCTCTCCTGTAATCTTGAGCGTGTGGTACAGTGGGGAAAGAGGTGGCTGGTTTCATTTTATCCATCTAAGACCAAGCTCCTATATCTACATCATAAGCGCTCTGATCCCCATCTGGCATCAATTGAAATGGATGGATCTCGTCTAAGGGAGGCCCCAGGATTTGATAAGCTCCTGGGTTTGACCTTTACACCTGATCTGAAATGGAACACATACATCAAGTCTCTGACCAAGGTCGCTTGGAAAATGGTGGGATCCTTCTACCGCTCCAGAAGATATCTCACTAATGATACAATTCTCTATCTATATAAGAGCCAAGTACGTCCAAAGATGGAGTACTTCTGCCACATCTTGGCGGGGGGGGGCTGCTGCCAAAAACAGCCTATCCTGCCTTGACGGAGTACAAACTAGACTTCGTGGCTTGGCGGGGGATGCCCTTTTGTCTACCCTGCAAGCTCTTTCCCACAGAAGAGACGTAGCCAGCCTGTCATTGTTCTATTGTTATTTCCATGGCAGGTGCTCATTTGAGCTCCATTCTCTGGTCTCTCCTCACCAATCTTTCACGAAAAAACACCTGACTAGCTGAAACAACCGTCAATAATGTTCCCCACTCCCTATATGTGCCTAAACCAAAACGTAGATACTATGAACAAAGCTTCTTTCTTAGAACTGCCCCCCTGTGGAACTCCGCTTACCTGTTTCCCTCCCGACTCCAACCTGGATGTATTCTAGTCCAACACGAACAAGTTCCTGATGAACCGCTCCCAGTAAAGTAATTACACTTTATCAATTCTCCAATACTATTGCTAAACTATCCCTTTGATTACTGTACACACAATAACCCTTATCCCTGAGTTGACATTGGGTCTTGATAAGAGGTGAACTCCATGAAAAAAAAAGAAAAAACAGAAAATTAATCCCCCACTTTATATCACAATAAGTACAGCATATAGTAAGAACAGATACTACGCTCTGATCTTGGCCAAAAGGCTAAGAACAGGGTATTTATGTGCTTCCCCACCGAGCAAATAAGGCAAAAGGCCAATTTTTGATGTGCGTAGTGAAGGGTAAATGGGGATCAGATCCCCGGGAATTAGGGGAGCTGGATAGTGACAATTGGTATGAAGAATTGCCACTACATTGGCCAAGGTATTATATGTGGGGGTTTCCCAACATATGGTCTTTGCTTGCAGTATCTACCGGAGAGATACCACACATTGATATTTGCTCTCCCACCGGGCAGATTAGGCAGAAGACCGATTTGTAATGTGAGGTGTGAAAGGGAAATGGGGACCAACTCCTCGGGGAGTAGGGGAGCTTGATATTGACAATTGATATGAAGGGTTGCTCCTACATTGACTAAGATCTTATATGAAGGGCTGCCCCCACATTGACCAAGGTCTTATATGTGGGGCTGCCGTCACATATGGTCTTTGCTTGCAGTATCTGCCGGAATATATACTACACTTTGATCCTGGCCAAAAGGTAAAAAAAAGCATCTATTAACAACAGACCTTTGATGTTAACCAAAAATGGCAAGCGCAAAAATGTTACGGACAGATCGACAGTCACACCGACAGACCGACCGACAGACCAACCAACCAACCGACCGACGGACTGACGATGTGACTTATAGACTCGCTTTCACGTGACTAAAAATCAAATAACGAGAAGCAAACATGAATTAAGTAGATTATAATGAAAATTGTGTCTATTTTATTTTTAATACAACACTAGAGAAAAGGAGATACAATACTAAATACTAATAAATACTTCGAAAGTAATATTGTCCTTCATGATGTAATACAAAAAATCACATTTTAATAAACAATTTTTATTGAATCTTTTAGTAAATCACTTTTTTTTGTTTTTGTTATTTTGCTAGGTTTTCCTTCTGAATTATCCTTTTAACTGACTTCTTTACGCGTTTAGGAAATAGTGTACTTCCGAATTACCACGTTTTTCTTCTTTAGTATCGTGACAACAATGATTGTATACTATAATATTAATAGTAGAGGTGGGTGCTCAGTTTTACCCGCTCGTAAAAAACGCTTTAATATGATATTATAATTGGGCCAGATTTCGTATAAATTATTCGAGTCGTGATTTCAAAAGTAAAAAAAAATAGTAGTTTACCATCGACTAGAATCGAAACCGAAAGCAAACCCATTCAAGACCCCTAGTGTTGTATATTGGTTTACATTTGAGGAGATGATATATTAAAACGTGTCATGTGTTATCTAGTGGATGTAAGATATTGTTCTTATAACAGACAGATAATAAACGTATAAATCGTGTGTATGTTCTTAGCCAGAGGACATGATATTGACGTGTAAACCGACTCATGTTGTATCAGACTTATCACACGGGATATTTTTACAGTTCATATGTAAGAATAATAATCTATGCTTAATATATTTTTCTTGAAGAGTTCTTTTAACTTCCTGCTGCTCCGTGACGAACCATGAAACGATCAGCACCAACCAATTGACACATCTCGTCTTATTTGTGAAACCATTAAAACAACTCTTTATATTTTTATAATATAAATTTATTACAGTTGTCACAAATGGTTTTCACAGGATCTGCAGTTTCTACCTTTCCTATTCTTACAGCCCGACCCTAACTGTCTGTCCTCCCTTGTCTAGATGTCTGTCTGCTCTGGTGGTCAATCCTCAACTCTCTGAATCTCTCCAAAACTTACTACATCACATCATTTGGATGCCATCAGCTAGAATCGAAACCGGAAGTAAAACTGCAGGATTCAAAGCTGGTGACATGATCACTGTACCGCCGTAACACGCAATGAATTGATTAAACAATAATAATCAAAATAAACTATGATTAATGTACTAAAGTTTATTCAATTTTGACCTATTTTGGACCTATTCTAACCCGCTGAATACATATAAACACGGTCTGTACAAAATCCAATTATTTAAGGTCCCTAGCGCCGGTCTGCGACTTTAAGTTTAAGGAAAAATGAAATTTGAAAATAGTGAAAAAGACAGACAGACAAATAGGATTTTAAATATAAAATTTCAAACGGAAGTTACATGAAAAAGAAAGATAACTCTTATGTTTTTTATCCGGGGTCGTCTGATACTTATTTTAGAGGACCTACATTTGCGAATTTTACATTTTATAAAGCAGCTCCGATTTGAAAATTTGTATTTGTCCTATTTCAAAGCGCAACGTGGGGATTAAAAAATGAAACGGTGTGTAGAATATTGAATCAATTGTTTCTATACTTACATCGATTATTACTATGCCTACATCGATTAGTTTTATACCTACATCCTTCTCTTTGAAAAAAAATCCGAGAAAGCCAAGTTATTGATTATGCAATATTTTCGTTGATATTATTCTTTATGAGTTGGAGAAACCATAGTTTGATTAGATTTGAAATTCATAGAAATTGTCATCTCAGTGTAATATTTTTTAACAAAACATCTACTTCTGCCACAAATTATGCAGAAAACTGTATAGTAATGTAAACTATTACACTATTTCGTTATTATAATATGATTATCTGGACGCCTGGTTTTGCTCGGGAGGAAAATGCCGGCAACTAATGATAAAAGAAAAAATGCCGGAAATTATTCTCTATTAGAGTAGATAAAGTTAGGACATAATTTAATTAGTATACTTAATATATACTATTACTGCAAGCTTGTCTGTATTGAAAATGCTTGCTTCCTTGCTGGCCAATCAAACCATCGAATATAGTTAGCCTTATGTTCAAGTACATTCGAAATATAATACAGTGCAAAGAACCAGTTACTCATGAAAACGAACCACCTAAAGTAAAACCTTGAATAATTATATAAACTCGAATGTAAATTAATATTAAGCCGACTTTACAAATTGATAA
Organism: Euprymna scolopes; assembly: GCF_053919585.1. Classification (NCBI taxonomy): domain Eukaryota; kingdom Metazoa; phylum Mollusca; class Cephalopoda; order Sepiida; family Sepiolidae; genus Euprymna; species Euprymna scolopes. The sequence goes on from NC_136508.1 coordinate 100,262,140, forward strand.
TAGTCAATTATTGGATTTTAATTATTTATAAGGTGAAAGTCTAACGATTCAAACTCGATAGATAACGACAAACTTATACCCATTAATATGGGAGGGGAGCTTATAATCAAGTGTCCTGAATTGTTAACTTAGAACCAGACTTACTACTTAGATATAAATAAGAACCGGACTTACTACTTGGATATAAATAACCCTAACCCTAACCCTAACAATTCCCCTCCTCCCCCCTTTTTACATGGGGAGTAGATAATACAGTGGATGTGTTATCGGCAGCTCCAGTAACTCTCGCTTCTCTTATTTTGTCATTCAGTCCTCATTCAATGAGTGATTTTTCTGACAAAAGGTGAAGAAAAAGTTGCTTAAAGGTCGGTAGTACTTGGTGACCAGTAGTCTGAGATGTCGGAATTTTTTTTTCTCTTTCTGTCCTTGTGGGCATGTCACTAGTAAGGGTGCTGGAGGTAAACGTTTTGTCTGGGCTGACGTTATCCGCCTGATAGTCAGGGACCCAAACCTTGGATTAACCACTAAGGAGGCTGTCCTATCAGCAGGCGCAAAGTACTGGGACTGCTGTATTGCCATTTGGTGAGTGGATCTGGACAATGCAGTGTTCTCTGGTGGGGCCTCTCGATGCCATACTAGTGGGTAATTGCTACGGCTTTACTTGTTCGTGTTCTACAAAAAACCTGTCTTTTTCTCTCTTACTTTCCCTCTCTGTATTTCTCTAACCAAGTAAGCCGACCTATTCCACAAATCCCAAAACCTCAACATGAAATATCGTCAGAATAAAAACTCGATTAAACCTAGAACCACATTTCCAACGTAGACCCCTACTACAAGGTCTCCTTCTTCAACATCAGGGGTCTACCCTCCAACCTTCCAGAGGTTAAACCCCAATTACAGACGAAACTGGACATATTATTTCTAAGTGAAACTGAAATAGGGCAGACCACTTCCCTAGATGAGTTCATAATTAACGGATATTCTAATAAAACAGCTAAATCTGACACACAAGATCGCCATGGGCATGGAATATGTACCTACATTAAGGATGGCTTCCCGTGTGGCAGGGATATCTCTAGAGAAGATCCTAATTTACCCTATATGTGCTTCAGGGTTGCACTTGCTAACACCACTGCATTTATATTTGCCCTCTATATGCCCCACAACAGCGGGGTTACTATCTTTAAGAGCATATCTGAGCAAATAGACCACATACTGTCTTCACATCCCTCGGCTAACATCCACATCTGTGGTGACTTCAACGTCCATAACGTGGAATGGCTGACCCATTCAAATAAGACAGATGATGAGGGGAGGTTTTGTCATGATTTTGCCATTGCTTATGACCTCACTCAGATTGTTCGCGAACCCACCCGTGTGACCGATACATCCGGTCAATATGCAAGCCTCCTAGACCTTTTTCTCTAAACTTCCCCTGAGATATGTTCATGTTCCGTTCATTCTCCTCTAGGATCCTCTGACCACTCCGTCGCATCAGTTAAGATAAAAACGAAATGTAAGAAGCCCCCAGATGTACCCCTCCACCGTACTGTATACCGATACTCTATGGCTGACTGGGATAGCTTGCGTACATTCATATATGATTTACTTCTGCACTCCATGTTTAAAAAGGAAGTGCCCTCTATAGTATCAGATCCGACCGAATGGTTAATTGTAGGCATAGACCAATTCATACCATATAAAAAATTCCAACAAAAACCTAACAGCCAGCCATGGTTCTTCCCCAGAATGTGCTGCGGCTATCGCGCACAGAAATCACCTTTCTCCATAGCTACCAATGTAATAGATGCACTGAGACTAAAGCTGCTTTCAGGACTACCAGCAAGCACTGTAAAAGAGTAATAAAAAATGCAAGAGAGCTATATGCCCCGTCTGTTAAATCCAAGGTAGCTGATCAGCGGCTTGGTTCCCAACAGTTTTGGCAAATAACAAATAGGATCTTGAACCGAAGTGTGCGTTCTATGCCAACCATTACCAATAGACCAGAGGCCATCTCGTCAGCGTCAGACAAGGCCAAACTATTTGCAAAGAACTTTGCATTTAATTCTACCCTATTTGACGAAGGCCATCAACTCCCCATATTTCCTCCTATAACACAAAACAAGCTAGGTAACATACAAATATCCGTGCATGAGGTCGCCAAGCTTATCAAGCACCTAGTTTTCAGTAAAGCAACTGCCCCGATGGCATCCCAGTTATAGTGTTAAAAAGCTTCAACCAGAACTTGCTCCCATACTTACGAAACTGTTTAAGCGTTGTCTTAAGGAGAAGTGCTTTCCGACTCCCTGGAAGACCTCATCAGTTTGCCCTGTATTTAAGAATTCAGGTGATTAGTCATCTCCCTCTCAGTACAGACCAATAAGTATCCTGTGTGTTATGAGTAAGTTGCTGGAATCCATATTAAATAGAGAAATAGTCAACCACCTAAGCAGGAATAACCTTCTTAGTGACACACAATATGGTTTCCGCTCTGCAAGATCTACCGCAGATGTGCTGACGGTTATATCCCACAGGATTAGTGAATCTCTTGACAAAGGATTCCTTTCTCGGGCAATTGCTCTTGACATATCAAAGGCCTTCGACAAGGTATGGCATAAGGGTCTACTTCACAAGATTTCCAGCCACGGTATAACTGGAAATGTTTTCTCAATCATTAAATCATTTCTCTCCGATAGGCTCATAAGAGTAGTGGTAGATGGACAAAAATCGGAGGCCTGAAATATAAATGCTAGTGTCCCTCAGGGGTTCAACCTAGGCCCAACTCTCTTCCTGATCTACATCAATGACCTCCCTAAACACATACTTAAATCATTCGGTGACATCTATGCTGATGACACGACCATCTATGGCAACACATCAAAGGCCGTTAATTACAAAGTTCTCTCTGATTCTCTCTCCTCTAATCTTGAGCGTGTGGTACCGTGGGGGAAGATGTGGCTGGTTACCTTTAATGCATCCAAAATAAAACTCCTATACTTACATCATCAACGCTCTGATCCCCATCTGGCATCAATTGAAATGGATGGCTCTCGTCTAAGGGAGGCCCCAGGATTTGATAAGCTCCTGGATTTGGCCTTTACAGCTGATCTGAAATTGAACACGTACATCAAGTATGTTGCCAAGGTCGCTGGAAAGATGGTGGGATCCTTCTACCGCTCCAGAAGATATCTCACTACTTATGCAATTATCTATCTATATAAAAGCCAAGTACGTCCAAGGATGGAATACTATTGCCATATCTTTGCAGGAGCTGCAAAAAACAGCCAATCCTGCCTTTACAGAGTACAAAATAGACTTCGTGGCCTAGTTGGGTATAACCTTTTCTCTGCCCTGCAACCTCTCTCCCACAGAAAAGACGTTGCGAGCCTATCATTGTTTTATCGTTTTTTTTCCATGGCAGGTGCTCGTCTGAACTCCAATCTCTTGTCCCCCTTCGCTAATCTTTCACGAAAAACACCCGTCTAGCCGAATCAAACGTGGATTCCGTGAACAAAGCTTCTTTCTTTGAACTGCACGCCTGTGGAACTCTGTTCCGTCTGCCTGCTACCAACCAGACTACAACTTGGATGTCTTCAAGTACAATGTTAACAAATTCCTAATGAACCGCCCCTTTAAGTAAACACTCCATCAAATCTCCACACTAACGTAATGTACTTGCAATAACCCTTATCCCTGAGTGGCTTACGGCCCTTTATATGTGGTGATCACTGTGTAAAAAAATTACGCTTATGCATGCTATTTTATTTTATCCAGATTGCGTATGAATTATTATAGAATCAATATTTATTGATTATTCTATATGACAAGAAATAATTATCGTTATAGACTATTTCTTAAAATATTTTAACAAAGAAGAAAATAATGGCAATGTCGTTCATCAAGTTCCGTCTATATATATATAACTTAAAACATTGCAGCATTAAGAATTGATATACAGGGTGATCAAAATACAGAGGACATTCAATTGTTTTTCTGAGCATTTATTTTAGAGTCAACGGAGACAAAAGTCCAAATACCCTGGTGTTTTCATGTGATGTTTTGAATATAATAAACTAGTTATGACCAAAGTTTCATTTAATTCGGACAAAACGCTAAGAAGCGTGGGCTAATTAGAGTGGGCCCGTTTTTTTGGGGGGGTCACCCTGTATAATATTATATATTGACTTAAAAAAGAAAAGTGAATGCTGCAATATTTTAAGTTATAAATTTATTATATTTTTCTCCGAAAATGCCTTGTCCTTTTTTTTTCCAGTTTTAGCAACTAGTTTTTTTTTTTTACTTTTCCATGTTTAAGGTTAACCATATTAGCTTTCCTACTCGGATTTTTTTTTTTTGTAATCCATTATTTTTTCGGTCTACCATTAAATTTACTTCTCCGTTGTTTGATTCCCGTTTTAATGTTTGCCCCCATAAACATACATACACATATGTAATAAAAATGCACGGCCCTCGTCTGCTTTCAATCAAACTCCCCCAATTATATTTCTTTCGTGCTCTCGTACTCTTCGTTTCACTTGAGAGCAGTGAATTGGTAGCAGCGGTATTCGCTGAAATAGTAGTTGCTACGGAACCCAGACATAAAAACATCGCTCACCTCCTTACATTTTTTACGATTTTGAACACCAGTAAATATATCATAACTTTTGTTTTACTAAATGAAAATTGAATTTATTCTTCACAATATAGCTGTTAAAATAATCTATGAACTGTAATAATTGTTTTAAATTCGTTCGAAAAATAAGGGAGCGGCGAAGCTTTAAAGCATTTCTAAATGACTAAAGCTGTCACTTAATTAACCATATACCGTGTTTGGCCTGGGTTGGGTTGGGTTGTTTTTGTTTTACCGCATATCAACCATATTCAGATTATTTAATGCAGAATCCAGTGATTTTAAAGAAAAATGTAAGGAAATATATTTTTGCAAGCCATTTTCTATTCAACCCATAGTTGGGACCCTAACAGGTACTAACACTCCGAATACGAGTGGACCTGGGAGCAATGGCAATTAAAGGGTTGGTCAACACTACCCAAAGCCCGAAAGCTGGATCTTCAACATATATGAATTAAAACATCATTCATAACTGCTAACTTTAGTAAATAATTTTCCTGTTTAAATAAAAAAAAGATATACTAACATCAAGGCGTCTAAACTCAAACTGGTCATTCACAGAATGCCATCAAACATATATTACATTTAAAACAGTTGATTGTTGGATTTCCACAGGTCTCCCTAATTTCATCATGATTTTTTCTTTTGTATAGAAATTAGTTAGGGGATAATTACTTGCAATAGGAGCATTACTTATATAGAACGTGTAGTCTTTGCCATTGTACCTTAACCAGTATCATTTGCTTAACACAAAGAAAAGTTGACCAATTCCATAAGAACGTATCACCTTGGTCGACAGTGCGCCCTGATTTGTCTATTATTAACTCGCCAGCAAAGTGCATATTCGAGTTTGCAAATAACCCTCTAACTTGTTTACGCAGAGAATAAGGGATGTACTACTCTTAATTATAGTAGTGCTTCCACTCTGTTAGCCTACGCTATAAACAGATGAAAAAAAGTGAAACAATAACATATTATTTATTATTTCATGAAAATACTATAAAGTGCGAGGTGAGTTTAATAAGTTTCCAGGAGTTTATTGTCACTTTTATGCTCTAACCCCTTTCGAAGTAATCTCCTCCAAAAGCAATGCATTTGTTTTACTGTTACTCTCGACGAAGTCATATTTGTTGAGCAAGTTATGGCCCCTGTCATAGAATATTTCCTGTCATCAATGACAGCTTCTAACGTTTTCATTGAACTTCGGAAATAACAACTCACAGGAAGAAAGGAGGGGAGAGGCACTTTCTTGAGTGCCATCTTGCTCAAATTATCTCTTACAAGGATAGAACTCTGAACTGCGCCTATGAGACAAAATGTGTGCAGATACTCTGAATGTTCAGTTCCGCGCACTAATTTTGTGACTGCTCATAGACTTACACCAATCTGTGCACTTATTTTCACTATGGATACACACAATCCCCTCTTGTCTTTGACGGACTATAGATAACCATTAAGAGGTGTCTGTGTGTGAATTTTTTGTGACAGGAAGTGCGCAAACTCCAACCACATTTCTCCTGAGTCAACATTGTTAAATATCAATGACAAGTTAAGTGTATGTCTAAGACAACTGGAAACACATGCCGGGAACAGCGGAGAGCACATACATCGCCTAGAATTCGCAAATGGTCACAGATTTTGTATTAACCAGCCTCAACGTTGCTTAAATTCGGTTATCTGACGAGAACCGGTGTGTCAACGCGATTATGCCGTATACACTATACATACAGAAGAGTTGTTATGCATTAAATTCTTCATTGGGCCATCGACTCCGGTTCTCTGACATTAATCTCCCTTTACATCTCTTAAAGACTCACTGCTACCTTGAATCTCTTCTGCTACTCAAAACTGATACTCAACTCATACAAGATGGTACATAAGTAAACTGATTATTGCATAGTTTCTAATGAATTTTTCTAAGTTCTTAACAAAATATTATTGCATCTCGTTTATTTAAAGTTCCCTTACGTCCATTTAATTTTTTGAAATGTAATTGCTATAACAATCAAATTTATAAGGGGGTATTCTAATTTCTGTTATTAATTTGAACCTGAAATCTTCGAACTTGATTAGTAAGTTTATAAGATGTATAGTAAGAACATACAGAATGGCCAATAGTCTACGACAAATTAAAATGCATTTACAAAAAAAAAACGTCTGGATACTTCTTAAACGCAACTTGTAATTTTTTTATTATTATTACATTTTCACCCCAAATAAGGCACGTTGCCACTTTTATGTAGAGGGCTACTATCAGGGACATACGCTACAGGAGTACTATGTAGAAGTGTGGCAGCAAGGTGTCGGTTCACGTTACACTTGAACTTCTGCATGTCAGTACAGCTGGGGAAGCAGAGATCCGGAAGGGAATTCAAAAGTCTAGCGGTTATGGATAAGGAAATACTGGAGTAGAAGTCTCTCTTACATCTAGGGATCTCAACTATGAATGGGTGAGATTTTGCTGCTTGCCATGTTTGTCAGGCGGTATTTACGTCGAGAGGGTACAAATGCTTGCAGTTCGTCAGAGCATCCACTTTGTGGAACAAGCAGAGGGATGCATCATTTCGTCGATGGGACCGAGGCTGAAGCTTAGATGACAGTTCAGGACCTATCAGGTTGGCGACTCTCTTTTGAACCTTATCTCGGAGAAAGAGACTAGTAGTAGATGCACCAACCACAATATGACAACAATACTCTATACATGGGCGAATGGTAGCCTTGTAGAGGTACAGGATACTTTCGGGCGTTAGAAGCTTCTAGCACGCTAGAGAGAATCTAAGTTCTTCGCAGCGGTCTTGGCAATACACTCAATGTAATGGTTCCAACTTATGTTTGTTGTTAACGTTAGGCCAAGGAGGTGAAAATATTTACTTTTAGATAATTTGTCTCTGGTCATGTCTATTGGTGGTATAATGCGAGTATTTTATCCGATGGTATTTTATCCAGTGCGAAATCTGAATATCTTATTTCTCTGATTGAATTAAATATCAAATTCATCTCTATGCGTCTCAGAAATCTGTGTTTCTGCATCGTGTTTTAGTTCGCTAACAAACTTGTTCACTGAAAAGACGGAATATAAAATATTGTGCAGTCACTAAAATAAAAATGATGTAAAAAAATATCTCATTAATACCAAATTCGATCCAAGAATTCCCGCTGTTTTTAAGATATGTTACCTGAGATATTTGGTTAATTAATTAATATTTTCGGCGTGAAAGTTCAGTGGGTGGCCCTCCGGAAAATTTGGCAGAGAAGAAACGACGACGGGTTTCTGGCAGGCGGTACTATTTTTTTTTTTGAGGTCGTATTTAGGTTTTTGGAGAAAAGGAAAATGATAGAGAGAAATAATATTTTTGTTATTTTTTTTCCAACTTGCATTTTATATAAAAAAATAAATTGATTTTTTTTGGTGTTTTAGTATATTTTTTTTTACTTGTCTTTATTAAAGACTAAGTTCATTCGTCGTTTCGGTTTTGGCTACTATGCAATATGTTTGCGACCAAACCAACAAAATGACTTCCTGAATAAGAGTAATGTGAACGTATATGGTTAAAACATACAGATATAATGATATAAACACCCCACACACACACATATATATATATATATATATATATATATATATATATATATATATATATATATATATATATATATATATATATATATAAATCAGCAATGCAACCACAACGACACCAAAAAAAGCAACAGCAAACACAATAATAATAATAATGATAATAATAACAATAATAATAACAATAACGATAATAATAATAATGAACATAGCAATGATAACAATAATAATAATAACAATAATAACAATAATAATAATATTAATAACAATAATAATAATGAAAATAATGATAATAATAATAACACCTTGGGGAGGTTGAGTGCCACTCAAATTCTAGTATAAACCAATAGCCACTACCAGCGAGAAATCAAAGGTAAGCGGCTGTTGCGATGATGCAAATTCATTTGCAAATGTTATCGAAGGAGGTGGAGAGGGCTGGACGTCTGGGGAGACTTGTTGTCACTCAACTTCCAGAGAATACCACAGGTGTCCAATCAGATCGTTTGTTGACTTGTGTGAACGCTCCATGTGAGCCAATAATAATAATAATAATAATAATAATAATAATAATAATAATAACAATAATAACAATAATAATAATAATAATAATAATAATAATAATAATAATAATAATAATAATAAAGGAAGCATTCAGGCCGCAGCAAAAATAATGATAATATATTTATATAATAACAACTAGCTTTCTCTGTTGCGTTGTTGCTCGGGTAAGCGTAACACTGACAATGATAATGTGAACTTAACCATCCCGTTAATTTCTACTCATAATTTTAGTTTAATTATTTACTTGTGTGAAAAAAACAACTAACCATTTAAACGACCTACGTTCGAAGTAGCATATTTATTTATTTCGTTTATGATCAATCTAGTTCAAGTTACAATTTGAAGATAGGATTAAGCATAAAGCGTTTTGCAATGAAGATTTAATTTGAAAAACTGTGAGCAAGTGCATCGTATGACAGTTAAGATTCTCTAACATTGTTATTTTATCATCCTGGAATTCTTCAGCAAGATTGAAATGACGCTAAAGGTTAGACAATAGTGTTTACACTATAAATTATCCACGTAAACATCGTCACGTAGCTTGTCGTATTATAGTTGTTTTTTTGTTTTGTTTTGTTTACAAAGGAAGCCAATCGAAGATAAGTGTCTATGTGTTTATAGTAGACAAAGGAAAATTTCGTAGTCATCTTTAGTTATTGAAATGTCGCGGTGCAAAAGAAATCACCGCCTCCACTTTGTCTACCTTTTTCTTATCGCTTTCGTTTCTACTTTTTTTTCTCTCTCATTTGAAAAAGAAACAACTGAAAAGAAACGCTCTGCGCATGTCAGACGACTTACGGTACAGATTTTTTCCATTTTCGCTTAGTCCCTTAGAAATTTTGATTTTTTTTCAGTTCTTGGGCACTAAGACCAATAATAAACTCACCCCATTTATACTACACTACGAAACACCCCGCCAGCAACTGGGTTGACGATTTACCCTTAATACTTCTGTCTGTCGGTAATTCCCTTAAAGAAGATCTACTTTGTACTCCAGCTGAGATAGTTTTCGGCACAACCCTCTCGCTGCCCGGCCAATATTTCGAAGACACTTTTCCTGACCTCATTTCCACTACTCCTTTCACTCGGGAATTATACCATAGAATGGCCCAGTTGAAGTACAAACCACCCAGGCAATCGTCACTCACAGTCCATGTTCCTCATCAGTGAAAAAACTGCGAGTTTATTTTTCTCAGAAATGTCGCGCTGAAGAAGTCCCTCACACCGACATACCAGGGTCCTTACAAGGAATGCTCGGAACAAAACCCTCACCATCGCCCGAGGAAATCGGACAGACGTCATTTCCATTGGCCGAGCGAAACCGGCCTTTCTGGAAACATCAACTCCAGTAACTGATCTCGTTTCGACATGCCCAGACACTACAACCAGCTCATCATCTATTGCACTACAGCTGACACCTCATGAAGTACATCCAACCCAAGAACCATCAATTCCCTCCAACCTACATATACCCGTAGAGGGCGAAGGGTTACTTTCCCACTGGACTACAAAAACACATATTCTATTAATTGATAAATGATCAATTATCCAGAGAGAGGGACTTTGTCGCGATGGAAAAGAAATCACCGCCTCCACTTTGTCTAGCTTTTTCTTATCGCTTTCGTTTCAACTTTTCTCTCTCTCTAATTTGAAAAAGAAACAAATAAAAAGAAACGCTCTGCGCATGTCAGACGACTTCCGGTACTGATTTTTTTTTTAATTTTCGCTTAGGTCCTTAGGAATTGTGATTTTCTTCAAATTTTGGGCAATAAGACCAATAATAAACTCACCCCGTTTATACTACACTTTATTAAATAGGAGTGTTTACCTTTTTAACATAAATCTGCGATGCCATAAACTCATCAAAATTAATCAGAAGCATTTATTCGTTTGTTGGGAGCGTCGACACGTATACGACCGATCCTATATGAAAAAAAACTGACCTTTCTGGCTCGCGTTAGTCGCCTGGTAGTTTGGAAGCCTCCCGCATCTATCGACACAGTCGAGGAACCCCTGGCAAGGCTCCCACCCCCCGCAGCAGCAGCAGTATTTCAAAACAGCCTTCTCTAAGGCTAATAAGTTTTTCACAAACTACTCCTGCTTGCATCCTGAGACCAGCTTCAGCAGCTCCAGACTCCGCTCCAGTCTCCGCCTCCAGCGATTCCAGCCTTCTGCATTTCCAGACTCCAGCAGCTCCAGACTACAGTTCCAGTCTTCAGCTCCGGCGCCTCCTAATTTTTCAGCGACGCTCTTCCGTGTGTCGCTTGTCCACTGTTACCATAGGATTCTAACGACGTCATCCTCTGCTCGCTAACACCATATTCCCACGGTTCTTTGACAACACTACTATGACTCGCTGGTCAGTTTGCCGACAACTCTTTCGTTTTGCCTGCCGGTATTCCTACTCCGCCAGCCCGACGTTTTTCCCGCAAGTCTTTCAGCTCTGAACTTGTATAGGCAAACTTATTTGAACTCACATGAACTCTTGTTGTACATGCTATCCTTTTGTACTTTTGCTTGTGCTAATCTTATATGAACCTTTTCCTGCTCATGCTAGCCTTATTAACTATCGCTCATGCTAGCCTCTATTAATTATCGCTCTCGCTAGCCTATCTGTACTTTAACATGTAATAAGCTTACTTGCCTTTTGCCTTTTGCCTTTTTTACGCTCGCCTTCTTGTACCTTTCACTTTTGCCAGCTGTACTTTAATTTGGCCAAAAATCTTCTTAAACTTTGTTTTTCTACAGGCAACCGGTACCTTACGCTACCACCTGACAACATCCTAGTCTATTTTGATTTTTTTTCCTTTTTCGTCAGAAATAAAAGGGCGCCCTTTTCATCTTTTAAACGATCAATCCGTGTCTGTCGTTTCTTCTTTGCCAGTTCACCGTTTTTCTTACTGCCCGTGTTATCCTCTATATAAGTTGTAGAGTCGATTGTCTCCGAACGACCGGCTACCGCAAGAGAAATTTGGTAAATTGGATTACTGAATGGAATAGCTCATAAAGAACCTGTTCACTTTGAACTTGAATTAAGCATGTTGTATTTAGAAAGAAAGCAGGACAACGGAACAGAGTTCGCAAGGCATGCGATAATTAGAACGAAGCCTTGTTTATGATATCAACGTGTAGGATTATGCACAAATAAAGAGTAGAGGAGAGTATGGATAATGGTAACAGCTAGAATGAGTAGGTTTCATGAAAGTAAGACCGAGGTGGGGACTATAGATTGGAGCTGAAACAAGCACTAGCAAAAAAATACATAAATAAAATAACGATCAAGCATAAACAGCGTAGTGACGTCTTTTTTGTGAGAAAGAGGTTGCGGAGACAAAAAATGAGAAATAACTGTGTGCAACATTTTTACATAAAAAAAAACCTTCTGGCTTTGAGTCATTCTATTTATCTCTCTTTTTTTTCATTTCCTTCAATGTAATAGTGTATATTCCTTTTTCAGCACTCCTCGAACCATTCCCCTCATGTATTTTCTTCCAAAAATTCACCACTTTTACAGGTCCGGTGGCCACTCGAATGACATCTGGAGTGTACAGTAGTCAATGCGAAAGTGTCGTAGTCATTATTAAGAGTGAACATTTTTACGCCGACTTTAGAGATAACCATGTTGCAGTCAATCGGGAAACAGGAAAACATAACAAAGTTCCACAGGGGTGTAGTTTTAAGGAGGGAGTTTTGTTTATGGAATCTACGTTTAGGTTTAGGCACAGATAAATAGTTGGGGGGATTATTGATAGAGGTTTCAGATCAACGAGGGGTTTTTTTGGTGAAAGTTAGGCAAAATGGGGACTATAGATTGGAGTTCAGACGGGCACTAACCCACCCACTCCAAAAACAATATAAAGCAGAAACACTCGATACGTCTTCTCTATAAGAAAGATGTTGCGGGGAGAGGAAAGGGGTATCTCCCACTAGGCAACTGATTGTATTTTGGCCACTTTCAAAGCAGAATAATATGTTTCTAGCAGCTCCTGGCAAGATTTGTCAACAGGACTTCAACTTGGTCAATGTTTATTTTATTTTTACTATCGTTATATTATTGGAACGTAAACGTTTGCGCTTTGTAGTGTTATGTAAGTGAACGCTGCGCACCTTATAAAATAAAGCAGTACAGTTGTTATTGAAAAGAAACTTAACATGAAATAAAAATAATTATTTGACATCGTGTTAGAATGTTTAGTTAGGATTTTTAACTCAGACAAATAGTATAAACATTATCCATTAAGGAATTTTAAACTAAGTTAGAATTTGTATTGTTACCCAAACATGTTTAAGCTTAAGTGAACGACACGTTATTTGGTTTGCTTTGCAGGTGGATATACTTCTAGTAATTTAGATTAAGTCCGAGTTTACGTATTGGAAAGAACGGAGGGGTCAATAAAATAGTGTTATTAAATAACAAATGGAAAGAGGAAAACACATAGAGAACTCCGTATCACGGACAACAATAACAAATAAGAAAGGGGATTATATTCAAGAAAATGATATTGAATAATGTGCACTAAAAACTGATTTAGTCAGAAGTAAATAAAGACAAAATTTAATAACCTGACACCAAGCCACAGACAAAACGTAACATTTGCTGAAATTGTGTTGAACTTATTTGCTTAAGCTGTCAATAAAATTGCATCTGTCTGTCAAATATATAAGTTTTTTTTTCTTTTTTTACACAGTGATCACCACTTATCAAGGCCCGGAAGCCACTCAGGGATGAGGGTTATTGCAAGTACATTACGTTAGTGTGGATATTTGATGAAGTGTTTACTTAAGAGGGTGGTTCATTAGGAATTTGTTAACATTGGATTTGAAGACAACCAAGTTGTAGTACGGTGGGAAGCAGGCAGACGGAACAGAGTTGACTTTCACCTGGGTGTTTGGTTTAAATTAAAATATGTTTTTAGTTTGTTTTGTAGAAATGAGATGTATTCCTGGTTGAACTTTGGCGTTTAATTCAGTTTTGTAGCAACCTGTTGTTTTTCCTAAGTTTTACGTTTAAGTTGTTTTGCTTTTTTTATATAAAAAAACACGTAGCAAAATTTTTTTTCATAAAAAACACGTAGCAAAATTCTTTTCATGAAAAACACGTAGCAAAAATGTTTTTCATAAAAACACGCAGCAAAAAAAAATTTCATAAAAAAAATACGTAGCAAAAATTTTCATAAAAAACACGTTGCAACATTTTTTTTAATAAAAAAAAACACGTAGCAAAGATTTTTTTCATAAAAAAAAAACACGCAGCAAAAATAGTAGACTAGATAGAAAAAAGTGACACCATTCCTTGAATCCTCAAATTAGTTAAAAACAAGTGAAGCACCAAACTACTATTTTATTCGCCTCTTTATTGTTATTAATATTTAATCACTATCAGCATTCACACATATGCATCTTCAAAGACTGTTCTCCAAGAACAACTTGTAATATTCCCCGGAGTCTGAGTGACAACAAGTCTCCCCGGATTACCAGTACTCTCCGCCTCTTTCGATTAACTTGGAAAAAGAAGTTGCGTTATCGTAAACGCCATTTAACATTGATTTCTCGTTGGAGGCGACCATTAGTCTTCATTGGAATTGGAGTGGCAATAAACATCCTCAAGGCTCCAGTTTTCTTAGCACATCTCCCGCGGATGTCTGGCTAGTGCTTTCTCTTTGATGAGACTCATAAAAAATGTGGCGGCATTTTCTTCATATATACATTTTGTTTTCATGATTTCATGTGATGGTGCTTGTGTGTTGTATCTGTTGCCGTTTTTGTATCAAGTTTGTGTGTAGTTTTTGTGTGCCATTAGTCTACACGTTCACAGGCTTTCCTTAATAATTCTGCAGGTTCCATTAGTGAAATTAGTTTTATATTCTCGGTCATCCCTCTGATTCCAATCTATCCAATTCCTTTTTTTTTCAAACTTTTCTTTTTAGTATCGTTCCTATCGCTCCGACTATTAGTGGTTCTACTTTAACTTTCTTCGTTTTCCGGATCATTTCGAGCTTTTTGGCCAGTTCCGTGTATTTGCTTCTCATTCTCTTGGCTTTTAACTCTGTGGTCTGCTGGACGTCAAAATCTACACTCTAGCAATCCTTTTCTTGCTTGTTAACTATAGTGAAATCTGGTCTTCTTGCTTGGATGGTATATTCGTTTGTATATCTATGCCCCATAGGATATTGTGACTTTTATTTTCCATTACCGCTGCCGGTTCTCGTTTGTACCGTTTGTCTGTGTGCGCAAATTCCATTTGTTCCCATAATTGCAATGCACCGCCTTTTCCACTTAGTCGTGTCTATTTTAATAGTCAGTTGGGGCTAGTTTTCTTATATGGTTTATTGTTTCGTCTGTTTGTCCGCAGAGTCTGCATTTGCGGTTTTCTTATGTCCTGTCAGTCCTTATTTTTTTATGGATGGTTCTAATTGCATTAGCTTACGCAACTGTCATAAATGATTTCCATTATCAATGTTAAGGTTTTATTATTATTATTATTATTATTATTATTATTATTATTATTATTATTGTTGTTGTTTTTTTGTTGTTGTTATTAAAATAATATGAAGGGAAAAAGTTTGCTTTTTGTAATTTGTTCGTACAAGATTTAAGGTATATATCTTATAACAACTGCTATTTTACTGCATGTTAAGGTATACCACGAATGTGTAATTTTTTCTAGGTTGGGACTGGTTGTATAATTGAATGTTGTGTGCTGTATAACAAAGAACAGTTTTCTAAACAGAAAATAAACATTTGCTCGGTATCGGAAAGATTTGAAATATAATAGTTTTATCTGTCTTTATTGCATGTAATCTTCTCGGTTTGGAACTAACATGCCTTATTGTCTATGTGTAATGCATGTATTGTTTTAAAACCATGTTTTTGTCTATACGTCATGTACTTTTTGTTTGATATGAAATGCCTTTTATTTTCTATAACGCATAATTATTTTTTCTTTGAAACTAAAGAGTTTTATTTGTTGTCTGTATTGCATGCACTTTTTTTTAGTTTACAACTGAAATGTCTTATGTTTTGTATATAGATACCTTTTTTTCATATACAAACTAACATGTCTTATTTTTTTTTATATGTTTTGCATGCAACACGTTAATTAAAATTAGCGACGAATTTAAATGTATTGCTGTGGTTTCTGTTCCCTCCAATTTGACACGTTAAAGAAATAAAATAAAACAGAATTAAAGAGGAATTTAAAGTTACGTAACAATAAATTTATCACATGTGAACGCCACTTGATTTTGACATATTTCCTGAGAACTATACACATGGTTAGCGTGAGTTCGAATAAAAGGGCAGGAAAGTTCGCGGAAACATTCTACTGAAGCCACAATAAAAATGTAATACAGCATGGGATCTCTATGAAAAGGATACTCCATAACAATATACACACATTCCATTAAAAAATATAACGTGATGTTATGTTTTTCCTCTGGAAGAACGTGTTTCGGTTACAGAATTACAGGAGAAATAAAACCGACGGGAAATAGAAATATAAAAGAACCTTCCTTGACTGGTGTGCCAAGCCGGATTATATGTTTATTGTTTCATTTAAAAAATGAACCGCGCCTAAAATGTGTACCCGTTTGTGAACTGTGTGATGAAATATGTAAATAGATCAGCTTTCGTAAGCAGGGGCATTACGTAAGTATGAACCTTTAATAACTCTGAATGCTTCGTGAGTATGCACATTCTGATAGCATGCCCATTTCGTAAGTATGAACATTTCATAAGTATGAACCTTTCCTTAGTATGAACATTTTGTTAGATAGAGCATTTCGTGATTATAGAGCTTTCGTAAGTATGCACATTTCGTAAGTATGACCATTTCGTAAGTATGACCATTTCGTAAGTATGACCATTTCGTAAGTATGCGCATTTCGTAAATATTAACATTACGTACGTATGGACCTCTCATAAATATGAACATTTCGTAAGTATGAACTTTTCATAAGTATGAACCTTTAGTAAGTATAACCCTTTCGTAAATATGGCCATTTCGTAAGTATGGACCTTTTACAAGTCTGAACCTTTCATGAGTATGAGCCTTTCATAAATATCAACCTTTCGTAGGAATACACCTTTCGTAAGTATGAACCTTTCGGAAGTATGAACATTTTGTAAGTATGAACCTTCCGTAAGTATGACAATTTCGTAAGTACGAACCTTTCGTTAGTATGAATCTTTCGTAAGTAAGACCATTTCGTAAGAATGAAGCATTTCCTAAGTATGACCACTTCGTAAGTATACACCTTTCTTTAGTATGAACCTTTCGTAAGTATTACCATTTCGTAAGTATTACCATTTCGTAAGTATTACCATTTCGTAAGTATTAACATTTCGTAAGTATTACCATTTCGTAAGTATGAACATTTCTTTAGTATGAACCTTTCGTAAGTATGAAAATTTCGTAAGTATGAACATTTACGTCAGTATGAACATTTGGTAAGTACGAACACAGTATAACAGCTTACAAAGTAATTTAGCTAATATGAACCTTTCGTAGGTGTTAACCTTTGGTAAGCATGAAAATTTCGTAAGTATGAACCTTTCATAAGTATGAACATTTTGAATATATGACCATTTTGTAAGTATGCCCATTTCGTAAGCATGAAACTTTTGTAAGTATGAACATTTCGAATATATGACCGTTTCGTAACTATGAACATTTTGTAAGTAAGAACATTTCGTAAGTACGTACATTTCGTAAGTATGAACCTTTCGTTAGTATGAACCTTTCGTCAGTATGAACATTTCGTATATATGACCATTTCGTAAGGATGAAAATTTCGTAAGTATTAACCTTTCGTAAGTATAAACCTTTCGTAAGTATTAACATTTCGTAAGTTTGGACCTTTCGTAAGGATAACGATTTCGTAAGTATTAACATTACACGTTATTTAATTGAACAAGTTATATACACACAAGTGTACACGTTTTAGATTACATATACCACATAAGTTTATTAAGTACAATATCATACATAATCCCACACGCAAACAAGGGGTATATATATATATATATATATATATATATATATATATATATATATATATATATATGAATGAATGTAAAGGACACTTGACGGGCAGTCTTGAGTTTGGGGCAATTTTTGACCGTTTTTTATTAAGACCATTATGTGAACAATGTGATCTCGACAGAGCTACATGAGCTGACGTTACCTGAAAAAGTTAGACTTGACAAAGACGTAGATGTGGGCAATTAAACTTGTGGTTTTGTTCCTTGCAATGGTGAAACACACACATTCATGTCACAATGAGTAGAATTTATTTGTTTATTTATTTTTTTACAAGTTGATATTCTAAAGATAGAAAAAACGGGAATGTCACGAATGAGTTATCAGTTAATTATATTTTTAACAAGGTGGTTCCCATTTATCAAGACCCGGAAGCCACTCAATGATAAGGGTTATTGCGTGTACAGTACGTTAGTGTTGAGATTTGATAAAGGGTCTACTCGACGGGGGCGGTTTTTCAGGAATTTGATTATGTTAGACTTGAAGACATCCAGGTTGTAGTCAGGTGGGAAATATATATATATATATATATATATATATATATATATATATGTATGTATGTATGTATATATATGTATATATATACATATATATATACATATATATATGTATATATATATATATATATATATATATATATATATATATATATATATATATATATATATACAAGTCTAGTTAAATACGACACGTTTTCCTTTTTCTGGGCTATCATTGTAAAGTTACCCTTAGCCGGGCAATGTTTTCGTTTCAGCAGGCAAGTTGTACGGAGCAACACCCAGTGATTTAATCGACCAAATTCTTTTCTTTTCTGTACATTATATACAAGTACTATTCAAGATGTACATTCATCGGTTAAGATTATTAATCCCTTTCTTTACTCATTGGACTAGGTGTGTTTAAAATAGATAATACGTGTTTATAGCATAACATTACATTTAAAACAGGGGATTAAACTTTTAAAATAAATAAAAATTACTATGGTTATGTTCTGTCAAGGCAGGAAAGAGTGTTTTAGCAGCTCCTGCCCAGATGTGGCAACAGTACTCCATCCTTGGAGGTACTTTGCTTTTATATAAGTAGAGAATTGCGTTAGCAGTGAGATATCTTTGGAGCGGTAGAAGGATTCCAACATTTTTCCACCTTGGCAATATTCTACGTTCAAAGCTTTGCAGAGATTTAATAAATGTTTAAGAAACTATTTGCAGAGAAGATTTAACATTCTTAAGAGATTGACAGGAAATCTAGAAAGTCTGTTTCAAGTTTATTTTTATGTGTGGGTTTTTATTGTGTGAGAAGGGGAGTGAAGAAATGGGTGATTACCTTCTTATGATTATTTTCCAAAGAGATCAAATATGCTAAAGGAGATTTGCACTTTGTACGCACCAGACTTCAGACTTGCATCCTTGCTGGGTGTTTTTGATTGTCGAGACATGCTGCTGTTATCATCAAGAAAAGTTTTGATTTAGTTGGCAAGGTTACGGCTGTCATCAAGTTAATTAATTTGCTATAGGCTTGATAATTTGGACATTTAAAAGGTGGGGATGGTTTTTATTTGCTAACTAAACTAACAAAACTGAACTAAGAAAAAAATGAACATCTGATGGAGTAAAAAGAGAAAAAAAGACATCACGAATAAAAACTGACTCGAGGACTTGTTTGTTGTCTGTGCCATGACATATCATAGGTAGAAGACGGTGCGCGTTAATTTGACGAACACGCCCAATTACATTTCCCAACTTCTTGTTTTTATAAACTTTTACAATTTTCGAAGAGTATACATAGCAACAGAAGTTATCAACTTCGAATGAACTATTACGTACTAAAAATGACTTTAGTAAAAGACGGTTGTATGTGGCGCTATTTTGTAGGCCAATGGTTCAATCCTCCAAGTGGACTACACTGAAAATACAGAAAAAGAAATCGGTTAGCTACAATAACTAACAACAATGTTCTCTAATCTCTATTTGTGTGTGTCTAAATCTAAAAGAAGAACGCTTCTTTCCTAGAACCGCCCCACAAGGAACACTGTTTCATTGGGCTGTTTCCCGCCTAATTACAATATGGTAGCACCCAATCCAATGTAAACACGTTTCTGTGGGGCTAAACCTTAAATAATCCAAATCCTACATTATCTACGTTATTAACGATAACTAAATTACCACCTTACAATTATCAACTCTTTTCATCAAGTGGTGTTCTGACCTTGATATACGATGATTCCCTGTCAAAAAAATTAATAGCAAAACAGAGTGCTACAGTTTCTAGCAGGCTACACCGCCTTAAAAATCCAATCTCTCAAAGATATTTAGCCCATTTTAATGACCAAATTATTTAAATACTCATGTACTATAGTTTATCATTTCTGAGAATAAAGGTACAGATCAGCGAGATGCTGTATTTAATGACAATGCAACCATTAAACATACATGTTATCTATAGGGTATTCGATACGTGTGACAAATAACGGATTCTACTTATCATTAGTTATGGAAACAATACTATAGAGGTAACGTTACTAAAATTAAAGAAACCTCCAGAGCATATCGTAATTTAATATTACTGACTTTGCACTCCCTTTTTATTCCAAATACTGTATAATTACTTTCTGTGAACATGTGTACTGCAGAATTGAGTCATTGCTGTAGAATTTTTACCAGTGTCTAAGGAGTTTTTTTTTTTCTCTCCAATGAATACATCAATACATACTTTCTGTGAGGATTAAAAATGCAAAAATAAACTAATTTTATAAGAAATGATAGCAAATTATAACAAAATATTTCATGAAAAATATAACACAAATAGAAATGTCACATTAACTCAATCTGTATATCGTCAATCCGTATTTTTTCATTTACATTTCTACGACACTGATTTCCAGAATATGGCAATTGTTTTTAATAGCACTGTATTCTTTGAATCCTATATATATATATATGAAAGAGAGATTGGAGGTTGAAGGACTTGAACGCTCAACGTTTCGCCCGATTTATACGGACTTTTTCAAGAGGAATGGTCATTTACTCAAGGACACACCCTCTTGAAAATGGCCGCATAAATCGGGCTAAACTTGGTACGTTCAGGTCCGTCCACCTCAGATCCATTTTTCATATCGTCGGAATGAATCCATCTTAACAATCATATATATATATATATATATATATATATATATATATATATATATATATATGACAAAAAACTATATTCCGAAATTCATAATGTTGACCATCTTAGTATTTATTCTTTTAATTTAGTTGACATTTACAATTCTTAACAGTATCATACACAGGGATTAAAGTGTGATTTAGCATGATTAAAATCAGAAGATTGTAAGAGAAGCTGATACAACCTTTAATGTGTAACTATTACGCCATGTTGAATGTAAAAAAAAGTCATTAATCAAGTTATTTATTTTGCGCTACGTAACAGATAGTGTAAAGAATTGGAAATGTAAACTCCATTAAAGGAATAAATAGTAAGATGATCAACATCCTGATTTTTGGAATATAGTTTTCTGGTCATTGATTCAGTATATTGTGAAATACAATGCCTTTCTGGCTCCTGGCTACGGTATATTTCGCGCGTAGGATGTTTTATATACTGTTTTTTTTTATTATATACATGTGTATTACATAGTATATTGTATTTTGTTACTTATTTTAAGTGCCGTATCCCGGGGTTCTACTGTTCTGTTAATATATATATATATATATATATATATATATATATATATATATATATATATATAACAAAATACATATTATAGGCCTTTAAAGTCAAAACAACGGATTATTATAAAATAAACATACATTTATTTTATCTGAAATTTATATTGGAATTCGTAAATATATGTCGAAGCAAAGCTTCATCTTCAGTATACCTTTGCAGTAGAACACTAGCTTGTATATTGAACGCACTGCATGGAATAATATTAAACTGGGTATCAAGTTTGTGTATAATTTTTAAATAGTAAAATGTAATTTAACGTTGTTATTTAAAATTCATATTATTTCGTTAGCAAAAAGCTATAGTCAGTTTCGGTTACGTTAACTTTATTTTATATAATCATGGATTAACTGTGCGTTAATCTTGCTTGAGTTAATTATTTTTTTTTATTACGGATGTAATGAATATGAATGTACCTATGCCCGTTACCTTTTAAAATAGGATTGAATGATTACACAATAAATCCCGACTTTAGTTACAGAGGGGAGATTATAAAAGATATGCCGAAACCCTTACGTAAAAAAAATATCAGTTTCGCATACGAATATGCGGTCAGATATACATACATATTCCGTATCATAATTCATGTGACTAAATAAATAAATGAGTATATATATATATTTATACATATATATATATATATATATATAAAGTTAAATAAAGCAAAATACATATTATACACGTTTGAAGTCAAAACAACGGATTATTACAAAATAAACATACATTTATTTTATTTGAAATTTATATTGAAATTCGTAAATATATTTCGAAGCAAAGCTTCATCTTCAGTATGCCTTTTTTTCTATTTTTGCCATGTTTTTGTTGGAGCAGAGAATCAACAAGTAGAAGTCCGTTTGTTGTTTTTACAGTAGTTTATTTTTAATCTCGGAACGGTGGGGACGTCACATATTTATGCATACATAATTTAAATGAAAAATGTGACTTACCTTTAAGCGTATAATAAATGGACAAAATCATTTTAATTAATTTGTTATAAAATATTTCGCAAATACATAGCCCCATCATGGTAGGAATCCGATCCGCAATTTTCTTTAAGGTATTTTACATCTTTTTAGTTAGTTGCTTATATTTTTTTTTTATGATCCTCACGACTACATAACATTCTCTACTTAAAAGCGAGCCCACATATATTTCGAAACTCAGTTGTCTTGATTCTATGATTTTTCGGGCTGAAATAACTTGCGGTTTAAACATTCAAGCATTGAATAAGACAAACTGCTGCAAAAACTCGCCTCTCCAGAGCCCGATGCTCTGCTATCAAAACTAAGCATTAGATGACGACGCACTCTGATAACACTTGTTAAAGTAAATTTCAAAGTCTAACACACCTTCATATTTTGAAGTATAATTCAAATTCATAAACTTAAAATGAAATTATTATTGTTACAGAAAATGTAAACTAAGTTATTTTAAAAAATAAAGTTCATTTAATTTTTATTGTGAGATTGGTATTTAAAATTAAAATAAATATATGTTCTTCTAATATAAATAGATTTTCAAAATAATAGTTTTAGTAAATCATTTCAAGATATGATTAATATTAAAGTAATAAATATTTTAAAGAAAAATACATACTTACCTAAATAAATAGCAAAATCCAAGAAATTATATCTCTTTATCTACTATTGGCTTTGTGTGTCTGTGAGTTCTTTTCTATTGGATTGTAAACGGATGGCTGATTTTAATGGAACGTCACACGAAGGTAATATATAGATTTGTCAGTGTGTTTAAATACGTTTTGTATCGAAATATTTTAGATAAATATCGATAATAGCCAATCAAATTAATCTGATTAAATAACGAACCGACGATTCTTACAGAAGTGTACACCTACACACCATTCCATAACCAGTAAATTTGTAAAGTTTTATCACAAAGAGAAATACTTAGCACAGAAAATCAATAGATTTTTCTAAATGTAACAGCTTCATTTCATTTTGGAGCACAATTGAAGTAAGGTGCTTGACATTTGCATATTAAACTTACATTTAAACCCTAATTCTCGCGCATGTAGATTAACATGCCATACAAAAACCAACATACGTTTCTTTGATATGATCGCGTTGCGTTCAAAATTGATTGTTCTGCTCAGAGCATAATTCAACCATGATATAAGATTCTGCTTTTTAAAATTAAATCACAACCATGGTATAAAATATATTTTAAATTAGCACTAGGTCCTCCATTATGCAATGTAAGCTACCATCTATTGTTGACAACATCACTGCGGGCGAATACGTAAAGTTTTTGTTTCCGGCTCCACAGCGGTGGTTCTAAAATAAAACAAGAAATTAATTTATTGTATTGAAAAATGGGCGATTCCACCGTTTTCATTCGCTGATCGTCATTTAATCACGGGATCGTCGAGTTTACCCACTAGTGTATAGAAAATATAATTTTAAATTAAATTATGTATTTTAATGTGAATACATAAAATATAATAATATTAACATTTTTGTAATAAAATATAAACTATTATGCCTACAATTATCTATGGTAAATTTACGATTTAATTGAAATCCATGATTTTACATAAACTTACTCTTTTATATCGTGCATTGCTCGTATCCCTATGAATTATACATGTTTTAATAAAAGGACGAATACAATTAAAATTCAACGATCAAAAGATGTTTCTGTATTAAAAAAAACATCTATTAAATTAGATTTAATCTTATTTTATAATAAAATCGATTGGATATTTAGCGCTTATTCATCTTTAATTTAAAGTCAATATTCATGTGAAAAAATAACATTCGTTTCGCTTTTTCTCATATCCTCTTGCGAAGAACCGGAAGTTCATGGAAATATTCCTGTGAGAAGAAAACGCTGATTGCTTTTTGGATTAGGTTGTTGATTGAATACACTGCATTCATGCATTAAAATAACTGTCTTCGAAATTTGAAGAAAAACAAAAAAAAATATATTAAAAACAAAATAAACGTGTAGCCAAATTTTTCCAAATAATAACAAACAAATTAACAGCTTTTATAAGACACAATATTCTATGTAAAATGTAGGACACAATTCGGGAATAGATAGATATGATTACAAGAAACAGAGTGTCTGGCATACAAATACAAATTTAGTTTAAATATTTATAAGCTATAAGAAACCACACTTTAAAATTCTGTCCGCTGAGAATCTTTTATAAAAAAAGTCCACAGTGTCAGTCATCAGTTTTGAGCGGCACTACTACTACTACTACTACTACTACTACTACTACTACTACTACTACTACTACTACTGTTGCTACTACTGTTGCTACTACTAAAACTACTAAAACTACTACTACTACTACTACTACTACTACTACTACTACTACGAATGATAAAGGGATCCATTTGAGGATGTATTCTTTATCCCCACTGTAAACACATCATTTTTAATCAGGGGCTTAGGAGCAATCAAAAGATAGTTTTGTACAAAACTATTAAGCCCGGTGTTCTGTTATCAAAAGCTAACTTTAGATGACGACGCACTCTGATAACACTTGTTAATCCGACAGAAAAATCCAAAATCCAATCAAGTTTTTTCTATCCAACCCTGTGACACTATGCACAGAATATCGAGAAAAGAGGCGTCTATTTTGCTTTTTTAATTTCCTTTTATTCTTTTTGTTAGCACGGCTTCTACAGACTGCAGACAAACAGGTTTGTACTATTTTTTATTGCTTACGTACAATATAGCAACTTATTTTCCTTTTGGTAGCATTTCAGAAAAAACTTTACATAGCAAAAAGAAAATACACATTCTACCGAGTTTATACATTTTGTATTATAAGGAAAAGTTCAACTAAATTTCAAAGTATAATTCGCCTTCATATTTTGAAGTATAATTCAAATTAATAAACTTAAAATAAAAATATTATTGTTGCAGCAAATGTAAACTAAGTTATTTTAAAAAATAAAATTCATTTAATTTCTATTGTGAGATTGGTATTTAAAATTAAAATAAATATATGTTCTAATAGAAATAGATTTTCAAAGTAATATGTTCAGTAAATCATTTCAAGATATGATTAATATAAAAGTAATTAATATTTTAAAGTACAATCCATGCTTAGCAAAATAAATAGCAACATCCAAGAAATTATATCTCTTTATCTACTATTGGCTTTGTGTGTCTGCGAGTTCTTTTCCACTTTAAACATATCAGCCAGGCGCAAATAATAATTTTGCATGTATCAGCGGTTATTCCAGTAAAGAAACAAACGGGATGTGATATCTATATTCAGAGCAATCTAAAGCAGTACTAGTAAATTGATAAGATGTTCTTATATTCATGGACAACTAAAAGTCGAAAGTTGTTGTCAATTGCTCTAATACATCAACAACGGTGTGATACTTTGTGGCATCCATCTTTTTAATATAATATTGTGCCATATGATTGTCATTTCGTCCACTCTGTAGATAAACTTTTTCCTAAGAATCCTGCCACTAATGAAGCACTAATATTGAAAGCTCTGACATATTTTTTGTCCTTAACCCTCAGGTTCTATCGCAAGAAGGTTGAAGTACTGGAGACACGTTAGAAGGTAAGGCTGGATAAGGATAATTACTATACTGGTAAGCATTTTCTTTTTCAATTAAAGACAGCCACGCACTCTTGGTGGCATTGTATTATATATATATATATATATATATATATATATATATATATATATATATATATATATATATTCAAATCATATTAAGTATTCAGGAAGTAAAACTCATGAATTAAAACTAGGTTATCAAGAGTACTCAATAAAAAAGGCAAAATGTAATAGTTAATTTATATGGACAAATAGACCATAATTGCTACACTG
Organism: Euprymna scolopes; assembly: GCF_053919585.1. Lineage (NCBI taxonomy): Eukaryota > Metazoa > Mollusca > Cephalopoda > Sepiida > Sepiolidae > Euprymna > Euprymna scolopes. The sequence continues at coordinate 100,288,502 of NC_136508.1, forward strand.
ATCGGCTAATGTTTTGCGCAATTGGTAGCAAGTAAGTAAAAGTCAACCCTCAGGAAATGTAATGAAGCATCGTTGCCACTGATGGCATATGTTGGTCCAACTACCGGAACACCAGATGTTTCATTATATCGCTGAGGAGTGACTTTTGTTCATTTGCCAATAAATTACCCGACACATTAGCATTCATAGTGTAGCGACCATGTCATCTATATATATAAAAGCGAAAATGTATGTATGTGTGTATGTATGTATGTATGTATGTATGTACGCTTTTGCTCGATGTCCGCAAAAGGCTTCTTTCAGAGAAGGGCTTGCTCGGTTCACAACCTCTTAAAACTTCTTATATCATCTATAAATTTTAACTTCTCAGAGTTACCCACGGAGCTCGCCTGTCTATTAAATTTTATTGACTTTCAAACATTAATTATTCCACATTTCCCGCATCGGCACGCGTTACATTTGGTTCTCGGTATTAAAAAAAAGTGAAACTCGACTCTAATCACAAGCCGAAAACCAGTTGTCTCAAGAGAGCTAAGTAACGTTTGTTCAATGTCGACTTCGTCATATCAGACTGTAGCTTCAATTTCGCTCCTCGTAATACACAGGGAGCGGGTTTTTAAAAACAAACAAACCGATTTATTCACCTCATTCAAAACTGTCCCGCACAAAATGCTTACTGCTGAATACCTGTCGCCGTCACGTCAATCAAAAACGTGCACCTGTTTTTTTTAACAATTTACTATTTTCCAACTGCGCGCCATGAAGGCTTCGTTTTTTTTCACATTTTCGGGGTTTTTTCACATACCCCAAAAAACATGCGGGCAACGCTGGGTACCCCTCGCTCGTATATCTATATGAATAGAAATATTATATGCATATATTTATAATCTATATATATAAAAGCGAAAAAATGTCTATGCATATCTGTGTGTATGTATGTATGTATGTTTGTGTGTCTGCTAAACATTTTCGACAGACCCAACAAAGCCCCACCTTCCGGACGACAAATATCGAAAAATTGGCCCCAAGTGACAATCAGAAGTTCGTCAACTGATCGATTTTCTGAAGGAGGGCCTCCCAAAACAATTACATTTTAATGTTCAACATTACATATTTTTAAATCGATCTATAACTGCCCAAAAAAATACGGCCGCAATCTCTTCTACATAAAGTAAACACGCGGCCATTTATTTTGGGTCAACTTGTATTTAAAACCCGCTGAGTCATGTCACGTGATCTCGACGTCAGCAACCTCTAATGGCGGTCTTAATTTACAATTTAAAAATGTTGTTATCGGTAAAAAAAAATTAATTAAAGCTAAACTATGAACTTCTACGCTATGGAAACGTTACCAAAGTTATAACCACATTCAAAATAGGTAGATACGATAGTTAAACGAAAAATAACAAGCGAAACATGTGAAGTAAAAAAAACACCCTTACAAAAAATATTACCGAACGAAGTTTTTAAAAATAAAAACAGGTAGACGCCATTTTCCAGTCTTTAGAGTAAGGAAGACGAAGTGTGTAAGAGAGGGAGAGAAAGAGAGCTAGGGTGAGAGAGAGAGTGAGAGTGAGAGTGAGAGAAAGAGAGAGTGAGAGAGATGTCTAGACAGATCCGACGTCGTGACCTGATTTGCTTTAAATAGTTGATAAACCGAACAAACTTTATATACGCCGCTTTAGCGCATGTATTTAAGGCCTTTGTGCATAATCTAGACGTTTTTGGTTCGAATCGTGGTGTGAGATGGGTTTTTTTTTCGATTTTTTAAATTTAAATATTGAACCCTGTATTATTTGAGCCATTTTTCACGTTATTTTTTTTGTGTGTGTTTTACCCCCCTCGCTTCATTAAAACGCTGCTTTCTTTACTTACTTCGCTTATAGCAATGCTTACATTGTCATCGTTGTCGTCGTAACGCTCGACGACTTTCAAACATCTTTCACTTCTGGCTGGCCAATTTTATTTTCAAACTTCGCCTCAGGGGTTCGGCTTCGATCCTACCCCGCCCCGTCTTCTTTTTTATTTAACACTACACACCCCTACAAACACCCGGGCAACGCCGGGTACCCATCGCTAGTCTTTAATAAATGTTTTCTGTATACATCGATAATGAATATATATATATATATATATATATATATATATATATATATATATATAACTACTTAATTTACTCACATAAAATTAATATACGAAAGTATAGATGTATGCGTAAACTTTAAGTATTTACTTCAAAAGTGTTCAATACGTAGGTAGAGCTAGTTAGTAAGTAAGCCTGGAGAATCCTAGAGTGGATGAAACGCGGAATATTCAGTGTAGCTTAATCGCAATATATATTTTATAACTTACTATATATATATATATATATATATATATATATATATATATATATATATATATATATACATATATATATATATATGTATATGTGTGTGTATATATATATATTTAAATATCATGTATATAAATATATATATATATATATATTTATATGCATGAATATATATAATTTTAATTTCTGAAAATAATTATTACATGTAGCTTGACTAATACATTTTCAAGAAATGGCTCGTCTCATCGAAAGAAACGCTAATATCGTAACAGATAACATTTATGAACATTGCACATCAATTGAAAATTTTAATTGAAAAAAATTGTGACAGATAGATACTCGAAATAGAATACTGAGGATACACGAACCAATGTAAAATTCAAGAAATACTGGTATATTCTAGAATGAATTCTGCTTTTTTAAATAGAGAATTTAAGGTTTGAACGTAAATTAGAGATCTTGTATATTGGTAATGCATTATTTTCAATGATGTACAATATTTTAAACACTCTTTTAAATTACTCTATATTTGTGCAAGAATTAATTTAATGAAATTTGTTGTTATATACATTTGTTTCTGTACTTTAATTTTATTAAAAAATATATATTGATATATCTCTCAACTATATCTCTATCCATCTCTCCCTCTCTCTCTCTCTCTCTCTCTATATATATATATATATATATATATATATATATATATATATATATATATATATATAGTCATCCACGTACAATACTGTGTGGCTGCATCACAGCTGATCAGTGCGACTAGACAGGCAACTACTTCAAGCCCGGATCGAAACCCGACCGTCCATTACGCTATACGGTTGATTCTGTGAGGGTAGTGAATTAAGGATATTTTGGCATCGTCCAAATGTCTAAGCTCGACTTTTTACACACGAGCTTTATAAGCTAATGGTAGTTTGTATATCACATCCCAATATCCTCAACCCAAGGTAGGGAGTATTATTGTCATCCACATATAGTACTTTTATATTGGAGATTTTACAGGTATTTGAAAAATGTAATATGATATTTAATAAACTAAAACTTTATGTTATGGTCAACAGCAAATTTGGTGGCTTAGTTTTGTAAGCTAATTTTTGACAATTTTGATGTGCTGAATCCAAAAATTACACTCTTTTTGCTGGGTTAGGTCGACATTTTAAGCTATCGCTAATTTTCTATTTTTCCAACTTTTAAATACCCGAGAAAGGAACAACAGAAGTATTAACCATTTACCGTTTAAAGTGCTATTACCTGAACAAATTTATTTTTTTTTGCACTAGCAATACAAAGAAGAAAGCATTTGAATAAACAATTTTTGATTAAATTTTAATTAGGGAGCCTAAGTTTTGCGATTATTATGCGATATTAAAAGAGAAGATAAGACTTTATTTGGCCCATACGGGAATTCCATGGTAAAACTTGTTATTAAAACACACCGACATATGAAAGCACACGAGAAGGTAAGTCTTACGTATTGGTTCTGTGTGTTTCAGAGTCAAATTATTTCATTACTGTGCGATTAAAACTGTTTGCAGGACATAGATATAATTGTGCCGGATTTTTTTTAATACAGACTTTAAATTTCATGGAGACAACGTACAAAAATGTAATTTTAATTTTTTTTCAGGTGTACAATGGCGACTCGAAGAATGTGTCTAAATAAGCCAGATGTTTTTTGCTATGTTTTTCGTGAATATACACTTGCAACAAATCGCAATACTGTCACCACCTTTATCAAGCGCGTTTACTATGCATATGTTGGCATGAAGCTCAGCGATCAAGACAAAAGTTGGGCACCTGACATGGTTTGCAAAAGATGCACAGAGCATCCCAGTCAATGGAGAAAAGACACGCTAAAGTCCATGATCTTTGGCATCCCCTTGATTTGGCGAGAGCCTTCAAATTATGCAACCGATTGCTACTTTTGTGCTATCAATGTCATGGGGATTAACAGAAAAAAATCCCACAACACTTGAGTATCCCAATCTGCCGTCAGCTATGCGCCCTACTCCTCATAGTGAAGAAATTCCCGTACCTGTATTTGAAGATACAAGTATTGAAGAAAGCAGTAGTAGCCAGGATGAAACTCAAAGCATTAACACTACCGATGATCATCATGATGCATCCTTTCCCGATGACAATGATGAGCAGCCAAATTGTTTTCTCAAAACGAACTAAACGATCTTGTTCGCGATTTAAATTTGCCAAAAGACTTCTTGCATCTCGTTTAAAGGACAAGAACATGCTAAATGGTAAAGTTAAGGTCAGTTTCTTCCGTACCAGGCACCAGGAATTTTTAAGATGTTTTGCTCAAGAAAAAGAATTAGTCTATTTCAATGACATAGTAGAACTACTGTAACATTTCGATGTACCTGAATACAAATCAGAGGACAGGCGACTTTTTATCGACAGCAGCAAAAGGTCTTTGAAATGTGTGTTGTTACACAATGGAAATCAATTTGCATATGTGCCATTCGACAACATTAACTTCTTGCTTGGTCAACAGTCTGGATTTACCAATCACCCATGCTTTTTATGCCTCTGGGATAGTAGGGATCGTACTCAACATTACGTGAAAAAAGGATGGCCAGTACGTGAAGAGCTTGCAATTTGTAGAGAGAAAACACCTGATAAACAAGCGTCTAGTTGACAGGGGACGTATTTCATTTCCTCCACTGCACATAAAGCTCGGTTTGATGAAGCAATTCACAAAAACCATGGATAAAGATGGACGGTGTTTTCAGTTTCTGTGTAAAACCTTCCTCAATTTGTCAACTGAAAAATTAAAAGCTGGTATTTTTGATGGTCCTCAAATTAGGCAGCTGGTCAAAAACTCTCCCGCGTTTGAGGAGACCATGAATCCTGTTGAGTAACAAGCGTGGAATTGCTTTGTTCAGGTCGTGATGAATTTCCTAGGCAACACAAAAGCAGAGAACTATAAAGATCTAGTAGCAAACATGTTCGTGGCCTTTAGGAACCTTGGCTGCAATATGAGCATAAAAATGCATTACCTGTACTCGCACATGGACCGCTTTCCCGAAAATCTTGGCTCTTTAAGCAATGAGCATGGAGAGCGCTTTCACCAGGACTTGAGAGAAATGGAATCACGCTACCAGGGAAGGTGGGACATAGTTATGATGGCGGACTACTGTTGGAATTTAAAAAGAGATGTGGTAGCACCAAAACATTCGCGACAATCAAAAAAACGAACATTTAGACCGTAATAATGCAAACATTAAGTTTTCATTTTTAGTTACATGTACTGTACATGAAGTGTACATGATTCTTTGTTAGAATACAGCAATTTTATCATAAGAAAACTGACATTTGTCCATTGAAACATCATTAGTAAATCTTGAAAACATTGTTTTAAAAAAATATAAGTCGCATAATTTTAAATTAAAATTTACAAAAAAAATTGACCTCCGAGAGCAAAATGGATGTTATTTCTAGATTTAGCATGGCAAAAATATAGTAAATCAGTTAAAAAATATCAGACACCATTTAAAAAGTTTCTCTTTATTGACCAGTATTATAGATCGAATTAGGTTGAAATATTATCAATCTAAACAATACTAATTACAACTTGAACCTAATTAGTTACTTTTTTATGTGTCCCGCAAGAGACTAGTGGTTTTAGCAGCGGAATGTGCGTTAATATCCAATAATACCATATAGCTATCCACATCTTGATAATTAAACACAATCGTGACCACTTCAGACAATAAAATGTATTCAATAATGAATTCGATATAAAAAATATCAGGAAAAACATGTTATTATACAATCGGTAGCACTAAAGTATTTTATTATTTAAGTTAACTCATATATGTATACATGTATATACATGTATGTGTATATATATGTATATGCATATATATATATATATATATATATATATATATATATATATATGCTCGTAAAATTAATATAACTTACTGCAATGTTGTTCAAAAGATAAATATTTTCTAAAATTAAGTTGTAAGTTACATTTTTCTCATGAGTAAATTTTCAATTTTCTAAATGCAACACTAAATTACATTTAGAACTTATAATAAAATGTTTGAGGCTATATTGTCTGAAACGTTGCAAAATAACAGTTGAGGTTAAGCATAACAGAAAAATATCAATTGAAAGTTTTAGAGTTCTTATTCTTTTTCTAATCTGTTTTGCAGGAGACTCAGAATATAATATAACCTCAAACAAACGAGGTGTTCTTGTCAAAAGTTATCTTATTGAATACGAAATCGTGATTAAAAACGATTCAGCACGAAATATTGCTGAGACGAGATAATATTTTACTATGAAATACAGTTTACATATTAAATAACCGAGGGAGTCAAGAAAATCACCAGAAAACGTAAATTAAAGAGTTTGTCGTATTTAACAAAACATGCTTGCATAAAACTTGCTACGTTGAGACACACGCACACACACACACATATATATATGTGTGTGTAGGTGTGCATATATATGCATATATATGTGTATGTGTTTATGTGCAAATACTCATGCAGCAAATCACTGTACGTAATATATATTAGATTAAGTACTCGGCGTTGTCAGGTTGCATTTGATATATTTGATATATTTGAATATTCCATCCTCATCCCTAATTATCTAATGGATTGAACGAAACATTAATTCATAATGACTTTTCTTTCCACACATATTATGAAGCACTATGTGCATTTTTTATAAGGGTCAAGTAAGTAGACCTAATTCGTTTTCTTAGTTTAATCTTTTATATCTTTGTCAATGTCATATCTTATATAAAAATTTATGTAAGAATTCGAATTATTCTTTTATATGTTAGTGTGTATCTGAAAACTGTCAAATATTCTTTTTGATTTAAAGATGTGTTTACAAAACGATGACATTGTAATCTATTCTCTTAGTGGAATAAATATTAGTTTGAAGTAGCGTACGTGTGCGTCCTGAGAAATGTACCATTTAGAATTAATTCTGTAAAGCCCATACATAAACACCAAGAATGTGCAGGAACGTGAATTAACGCAAAACAGGCAATGCGAAAAGTAAGGTCTCTTAAGATTAAGGTCAATAACTTGGGGAGTTTGTCTTCAAGCTTTATTCATAAAATTGACCAAATTAATTTTTATTTTGAATTGGAAACGCTTAAACTAAAATTGCAAGTCAGAAACAATACATATTCAACTTTAAAATTTTAGTTAATATAATGGTTTCCATTACATTAGGTTTCTAAAGACTTTATTGCTAACCGCGTGCCATTACACAGTTGAGATGAATAAAAACAAATTCTTAATAATATAAATCAACAATATCAGCTTATGGTATCGCATTCTGTGCGGTTGTAATGTATTCCACAGGAAAGGTTTCTGCATGATATTCATTAATAACCCAATCAATGGATCGATAACTTATTCAAATAATTATAATTGGCCATATAAACAGCAGCGTCTCAAGGAGCAATGATTACTCTTCTACCAAGGCATCTGACATTGCGGATATTTTCAGCAATATCTGGAAAACGTTACCATAAAAATCCACCGTTTGCCCACGTGGTAATTAAGGCAATTGAGGCCCTCTATTCAGTATTATTGGACCAGTACTTATAAAAAATAGGTGATTGGAGAAATATATTGCAGATTTATCACCAAATAAATGTTTTTTTCTAATAATAATATCCTCCAAACTTAAAAACCAAAAACATGGTTACACCGCAGTATTGTAGAGTATCGGATTACCAGATCACATTTTAAATGGAAAGAAAGAATACGGGACCTAATAAAACGTTCGGGTTCAAATATACACTACTTATTGCAGATTATAACGTTTTATGTGGCCTGTTGTTCTTTCTTTACGATTCTAGATAGTAATCTATAGTAATATCATAATTAAATAATCATAATGCAAATTTCTTCAGCAATATGATTTCGGAATACGATGACAAAAATTAAAAAAATATATACTTAAAATAATGTAATGAGTAGGCAACTGTAACTGATGCAGGGTGAATGAACATAAACGTTATAAAATTTATTGTTTTTGAGCAAGTTCAAATTTTATTGAATTTCGTTGAAAAATCAAAAGCAAGCCCACTTCTGTTTACGTTTTATTTTGTTGAATTTAGTATCGTACCTATTTATGAATTGTAAATGTCGACGTTTATAGTTTTTTCGATTATGCTGACAACGACTATTATAGCAAAATTTGGGGCTGATAAGTCGTTTACCAGATATAAAAACATGTTATACAACGTAAAATAAACGTACTCCTAGCAGTGATTTTGTTTTCACAACCAAGTAGCCGATGTACTATTTCGCAGAAAAAACCACAAACTAATAAATAAATAAAATAAATAATATCATCAATTGAAATGAGTGGCTCTCGTCTTCAGGAGGCCTCAAGTTTTGACAAGCTTCTGGGCTTGACCATTACTCCTGATCTAAAATGGAACACGTACATCAAATCTGTTGCCAAGGCCGCTGGAAAAATGTTGGGATCTTTCGCTCGATCCGGTAAATATCTCACGGCTGATTCTATTCTCTATCTATATAAGAGCCAGGTACGTCCAAGGATGGAATACTGTTGCCACATCCGGGCAGGAGCTGCTAGAAAGCACTTGTCCTGCCTTGATAGAGTTCAAAATCGACTTCGTAGCCTCGTAGGAGATGCCCTTTTCTCCTCCTTGCAACCTCTATCTCACAGAAGAGATGTTGCGAGTTTGTCTCTGATGTATCGTTATTTTCATGGAAAGTGTTCGACTGAGCTTCAATCTATGGTCCCCCCTCGCCAAACTTTCACAACAAACACTCGTCTATCTGTAAACACTATCAATAATTCCCCCCCACTCTTTATCTGTGCCTAAACCTTAACGTAGATTCCATGAACAAAGCTTCTTTCTTAGAACTGCACGCCTGTGGAATTGTCTTCCGTTTTCTTGCTTTCCGGCTGACTACAATATGGTTGTGTTCAAGTCTAACGTAAATAAGTTCTTGATGAGCCGTTCCATATAAGTTATCAAATTTACCAAATTTTCATTACTAATGATTACTATATTGTCCAATTTCTACTGTACACTCTTTAACCCTTATCCTTGAGTGGCCTCTTGGCCTTGATAATTTGGTCATGCCTATGTAAAAAAAAAATAAATAAATAAATAATATTGATAATGTAGTTTATCGAATTCGATCTGTGTTTTTTACAGTATCCCCTCAACTGATATTTGGGATTGAGGATGAATACCAGGGCAACACCTTTCTGATTAATGTTTAGTCAAAAATATGTAAACAAAAGAATTGATTTGCAGCGATTTTTAATAAATCATCGTCTTTTATCGTGAATTGAAAACATAATCAAGAAAACACTTAAAATAAAATCGTGAGATAAACCCGGGTTTGAAGAGGGGTATTATTAGATCTGGAATCGAGTACTCTCTAACTCAGTTATATCTTCAGCGGATAATAAATATGTATATTCAAAGAGGAAATGATTTACTGAAATTTAATGATCTCCCTTGGCAAAGCTAACCTAAATTATTCTCCTGTAAAAATTATTCTTCCTTTCCGATAAATGAAAAAAGCTATTTTTAATATCTGATATTTTACATTTTAGATACATATCGGATGGATTTCTGCAATAGACATATCTAAGAACACTGCCAGACATATAAATTAGCTATGTTTGAGAAGAGAGTCTTATATAAAAGCGAACACATATTTTTTCTCTTTATTTATTTCTATATTGTATTGTTGCCATTAAATTCACTTCTATTTCTGTCAATTCTATATTCACTGCCTTCTCCCCGTCACATTTATTTGCGGCTTTGCTCTTTATTTCAATCTTTCTATTTTCTTAGTCTAATGCCGTGCTTTTTCTTGTCACTTGCTTTTCGTTCCTTATAAGAATGCAAATGAAAACATCTGATCAATAACCGATTAAACCTTTTCCTTATGACATCACCGAGAGCTAAGGGCTTTGCGGTTCTAATTGCCAACCATTGTATAATTAGTCCAAGGTGTTCTTTTTATTTCATCGCGTTGAATTAAAAAAAAAAGAAGTAATAAAAAAGAAATACGATTTTTCTCGTTCGTTTTGTATGAAGAAACTTTTTTGTTATTATTTGGTAATTTCCAGCGTTTTGTCGGTGCGATCTGACTTAATTAATGTGCACGTCCAAAGCGGCGTCTTCATGCCGAAGAATCAGAAATACTGAATGAATAAAATATAAACTAACAATACGACAAATACAATCAGATAAAATAAAATTTTAAAAACTACCCTGTTAAATGCATCAATTGTATTTGCACGATTATTGCTGGTTGTTTGTTTTTGTTTTACGGCATATCAACCCTTTTCAGGTTACTTAATGCTGAATCCAAAGATTTTGAAGAAATTTTTTTTAATAGATTATATTTGTTGTTTTAAAATCGGTTTCTATTTAACCCATAGTTGGGACCCTAACAGGTACTACCACTCCGGGTCAGACTGGACCTGGGGGCAATGCCAATTAAAGGGTGGCTCCACACTCCACAAATTCTGCAAGCTGGGGCCTCACCACTAGACATAGTTTAAGGTCATATCCAGGACCACGATTATTGCACATTACCGGATCACACAACACACGTAAATATATGTTAATTCATTCAGATCTCATATTTATTGTAATTGTCTGTATATATATATATTTTTTTTTTGAGATGAGGTGTTTTCATTGATCGTTTCGGCCGTTTTGCCCTCCGGCGTCAGGTGTTTTGTATCGAACTGGGATGACATATGGCCGAGTGGTCCTAGACGTTGTATCAAAGTTTACAGTTACCCAAAGGTGCTGAGTTCAATCCTTAACGAAGGCAGTGAAAAAGTAACATTCAAAACAGAGAATCAGCAACTATGTCCCAAAGCCTAGCTGGAGTCCGAACACGGCACCCCCGTAATAATAATAAAGGGCTGGGTTAGAGACACCTAACAAACGGTTCCCCAGTTCGATACAAAACACATGACGAAGGCCGGAGGGCAAAACGGCCGAAACGTTGTGACAATAACAACCAAGATGAGGAAGTCCGTCCGACGATCTCAATCAACTCATATTTATTATTTAAACGTTCATTTTCCTTTGAATATAATATTTTATATACTGTATAGGACTAATGTCAATGTTTTTTTTTGTTTTTTTACACAGTGATCACCACTTATCAAGGCCCGGAAGCCACTCAGGGATAAGGGTTATTGCAAGTATATTACTTTAGTGTGGAGATTTGATGAAGTGTTTACTTAAGGGGGCGGTTCATTAGGAAATTGTTAACATTGGAATTGAAGACATCCAAGTTGTATTCCGGAGGGAAGCAGGCAGAATCGAGTTTTTATTCTGGAGATATTTCATGTTGAGGTGTTGGGATTTGTGGAATAGGTCGACATACTTGGTTATAGCAGTACAGAGAGGGAAATTAAGAGAGAAAAAGACAAGAAATTTTTTTTTGTAGCACACGAAAAGGTAAAGCCATGACAATTACCCACTAGTATGGCATCGAGAGGCCCCACCAGAGACTACTGCATGGTCCAGATCCACTCACCAAATGGCAATACAGCAGTCCCAGTACTTTGCGCCTGCTGATAAGACAGCCTTCTTAGTGGTTTCGAAACCAGAATAGTAAGCACTCCAGCAATGTTTCATAACGATCGTGATAACTATACAGATAAATAAAACATATTTAAAATAAAACAACTCCTACCAGTAATTGATTTTGCGCATTCGTAAAACTAATAAACATAAATAGATGTAAGTGTACAGTTTTTTATATAAGTTGGCCGAGTTGCTTCCCTATGCGGCCTTATCCATCCAAAGAAATGTTTTACTCGTTATAAACCATCCTTGGTATGATCCCTATTTCCTATTAATGTTTGTCTAATGTAATCTGTAGTTTAAGAGTTTATCAGTTAAATATTTGCATACAGTATGTTAGTACACACACCTACGAATATGCATGAAACTACTTTAGTTTTGTTTTTCTCTGGGTAGGATTCTGTTGAAGTACTATATTTAATCTATATAATAATATAGAAAATTGAAAAAATCCGATCCTAAAACTAGCTTTTTATGCTTGTAAAGAATATATATACAATTGTAGCAGGGAATATTTTAGTTCACCCGCCTAGGGTGATAATAAATCTCAGCAAATAATTTCTCCTTTTAAAAATATATTTTTTATAATCTGGAGATATAGTTTAGTGGTAGATTATGCGAGAACAGATGGAATAATCGCCGGTACAAGCCCAGTGTCATTTATTGATTTTATGTTAATTGTTTCTTATTAATAGGTTCATTTTGCGAAAAAACAAAGTACTATTCAAAATCTCCGCTAATCATCTGTTTTGTTCCATATTTTAAAAGTAAACATTAATCAGAAGTGAGTTTCCGGAGCATTAAAAATTAAGATCAAGTATCAGTTGATGTGATATTGTAAATAAACACAGACGGGATTTGTTGAACGACATTATCATTATTATTAATATTATATATATATAAATATATATCTATCTATCTATATATATATATATATATATATATATATTTAGTAATGCCATTGATAATTTAAAATTCCAATTAGAATTAAAAATTAAAAATCTGTTTCATAAGATAACAACAAAGTCAATAATTTGTACGATCGTTTCGGAAACGATGTTTTATTGTGATAGACATTAAGCCAGGGAGAATAATTTTGACATATAGTTTTTTTTAAACAAAGTATCCTCATCAGCAAAAGTATTGGGTGTTTTTTTTTTGTTATATGTGAAAGACACCATAAATAAACCTAGCAATTTTTAAGTAAGGCAGATGCATCTTTTCACTCGTTCGCCTTTTGGAACCGTAATTATCCTCAAACCATTCATTTGGATGTTGATTATAGTTTTATGATATATATATATATATATATATATATATATATATATATATATATATATATATATATATATATATATATATATTTCGAATAAATCCACCGGAAATATATTCCTCGTAATATATTATAATCAGCAGATAATTATTCTATAATAATGCGTACGCAATCTGCAATTATTAAAATACCATGTTTAAGCGTATTGTACGACCGCGCAACGTCGGGATGTAAGCAAGTTTACAATAATATCACAGGCTTATTATAATGTAATTTCGTTGTACAATTTCTTCACTTCACGGTAAGAATTTGTTTTTGTCGCACAGGTATGATTCTGGACAACTACGTGATGTTCTTAATTTAACTAAGTTTGCTTTCACTTCGAAACTACGTAATATTTTAACTTAGTTGTTTTCTTCCAATTAGTTGCTACTTTTTACTTATTTCCGTAATGAAACAACAAAAAAATACTTTTTTCATGACCCGCACGGGCGTAATATTTCAATGCATATCTACTACGTTCAAGCAATGTATAATTATTAGGTTTCCGAATTTTTTAGATAAAGATTACTTATTCCTATTATTTGGATTCTTCGGACTACTGTTTTAAGTTTGAGTGTCATTTTCATAACGTTTTGGTTTGGAGTTTCATTTTCATAACGTTTTTTTTTTTTTTTTCAAATTCTAACCTGGGTCTGTCGAACATGGGAATTTGGATGGAATTTCTAACTGAATATTTCATATTATGAACGGGCGATCGAAAAAAACACTATTGCGAATTACATAGTATATTTATCCAATAAAGGCTGACGGAACAAGTGCATTCTACATCCGTAATATCAATAAATGGTTCTGTTCGGAATTCCGTTAAAATTTCTGTGTTCGACAGAACCATTGCTGAGTATAACAAGATACACTTGAAGAAGGTCGAAGGTTACATCGACCGAAACGTTGTGATGTGGCACTATCTCCTTGTGCCACTGTTTCTAACACACTCTGCAGCATGGACGGGTGGTAAATTGTCCATGAGCGTAGAGATACAAAGAAACCCCTTCCCATAATTCCCTTGCTATCTTTCTGTCTCTTTCCTGCACGACCACCATGATGTGAGGACGCATAACCTGTTTCTCTGTAAATGAGGAGGGTCACCCCCTCCATCAACACTAGTTAGGGTAGGTTAGTTAGCTTCGAAAAGCCTATTATCCAGTTTTAATTGTAAAAATTAATTGTAATATGTATTGTAATATATATTTTGTAAAATAAAATAGTTAGTTATACCTTATGTATATTACAATTGTGTCGCGTGTCATTTTTCTTGTGTCTGCCATGAATGCCTTCATAAATGTCTGAAGTCGAAAGGCGGCCCTGAGGACAAAGAGATGAAGATTCCCACCAGAATGCCACCAGGGTGAAGATATCATCTTGAGAAAAGAAAGGAGCCACACCCAGATCCAACATCTCAGGTATGATTTTCGTCTTACTACACAGACCCTAATGACTGGCCCATCTTCATATCTTCAGTAGACCGCTTTAAGACATTTACTATAACACGTCTGTCGGTCACACCTCAGTGACCGGCTGATAGTGGTATAGTGAAAATGACACTTAAGAGTAGAATAGTTTACGAAAGTAAATCTAATTAATCAACCATGTGAACACAATAAATAAAATATAATCAGTGAAATCTGCCGCTTTAATAAAACTCTAAATTACCGTTACAAAATCTCTAAAGCATTATAAAAGCCAAGTTCCTATTTGTTTCCTTTAAAACAGGCAAACAAACATAGAGTTTTCGTATAATAAGAATTTATGCACTCGCTATTAGTATATAACTCTCTCGCTCTCTCTTCCTTATTTGTGCTTTGTCTTCAACTGTAAGTATATAGGCAGCACATTACATGTTCTGTCTTTCATAAATCTGACATTTTCAAAACAAATGTTTAACAAGACTTCTTTATATATGTTTTATTTCAATTCTGTACAGAAGAAAAGTGTTTAGAATAAAATAAGGAACATGTTTTTTGCAAAGATTTAATTAACAAATATTCTGGACATATCGAGAAAAATAAACATCATAATTAAAATCATCAAGACAAGCGGAATTTAAGAGACAGAAAATGGTGTCATCGTAAAGCAGAAATTATCTACCGACACGTATGCTTTAAATCCCTTACAGTAAGTGTTTTTCTAATTTCCAAATATGTTGTTTAAAGTGGTTTTTGCACACTGACTTTAAAAAAATGGCTGCTTATCGTTTAACAGGTAAATACGTTTAATTTATAAAAAGTTGTAAACAAATGACTTATTCTACCAATAACCCCAACTTCGAGTTGCACTCCAAAATTTATTAAATAAACATTAGTTTATAGTATCGAAGATTGTGCGTCCTACCGCTTTTGTGCAAAAATACATCTCCTGGACCTCTATTGAGAATCGGTGTTTATTGTTTAAGCTATACATAACTGAAATAAATAAATAAAAAATAATACGATTAAAACAACGTTAACAGTTCACGGCTGGTGACGTATTAAATTATGGTATATTCGAGGAACCGATTTATTTGACGTCATACACTATATTCCTTAATTTCAAAGAACGATCCGCTGTCTACCAAAACAGCAGAGAGTGCTGAGTTTTTAAGCAGATTCTTTAATTCTAATTAAGTTTCTATTTTAATCCAATGTTGCAACAATAGTTAATAATCACAGTGCGAATATTGCGATGACAAACCGGGGACATTTTTAACGTTAATAAGCGAGAACTCTTTAGTATATTGAAAAAGTGAACCATGGGTTAACAACACACCTCAGCCCATCGTTACACTTTGGTGTTGACTTTCAAGTCGACATCGAAGATGTGAGGTGGCAGGAGGTGATTCTTACTATGAACCGCACTAAAGACCATAACCATGACCAGAAACATTGTTTTCATCACCCCGGGCACGTCCCTTAAGCGTTGAACCGTCCGGAGGTGAGAGTGCTGACAATGGTCCTATTGTCATAATAACTAGAGAGAATGAGTTGCACAGCGGCGCATGTCCGACTGTTTCTTACAAGGTAATCACCACATATCAATGTCCGGAAATCCTTTGGAGATAAGGATTATTGCGTGTGCAGTAATCAATGGGGTAGTATCGTAGTAGTCGTTAGTATTGGCGATTTGATGAAGTGTCTTACTTAAGGGGGCGGTTCATCAGGAATTTGTATATGTTGGACTTCAAGAAATCCAAGTTATAGTCCTGCTCGTTAAACATTGGGTTAATTTCAGACATCAGGAAAGTCTTTTATTGCTCGTGAGGGTTTTGCACAACTGACCAACTAATATATGGTCTACAACCAAAAAAAGAAAACCGGTTTTCTTTTCTTTTTTTACACAGTGGTCACCACTTATCAAGGCCCGGAAGCCCCTCAGGGATAAGGGTTATTGTAAGTACATTACGTTAGTGTGGAGATTTGATGAAGTATTTACTTAAGGGGGCGGTTCATTAGGAATTTGTTTACGTTGGACTTAAACACATCCAAGTTGTAGTCCGGTGGGAAGCAGGCAGACGGAATAGAGTTCAACAGGCGTGCAATTCTAAGAAAGAAGCTTTGTTCATGGAATCCACGTTTTAATTTAGGCACAGATAAAGAGCGGGGAAAATTTTTGACAGTGGATTCAGCTGGACGGGGTTTTTTCGTGAAGGATTGGCGAGGGGGGACCAGAGATTGGAGTTCAGACGAGCACCTGCCATGGAAATAACAATAAAACAAGGATAGGCTCGCAACGTCTCTTCTGTGGGAGAGAGGTCGCAGGGTAGAGAAAAGGGCATCCCCCACTAAGCCAGGAAGTCTATTTTGTAATCTGTAAAGGCAGAATAGGCTGTTTTTAGCAGCTCCTGCCCAGATATGGCAGCAGTATTCCATCTTTCCGTTTTTCTTTAAATGACAATGGGATAATTTAGCCTCTACAAGAGCGAGAATTTTCTCCTTTCACATTTTCATACTAAAAATTACCTCTCAGCATATTAAAATTAAAGATTAATAAGAATTATTGTACTAATTTATAAACAATTGTATGCCAGATGTTCAGTCGAATGAATCTCGTTGTGAAATTCGATGAAAACACCACGATTCTAATAGTAATTAATTTTCTGTTTTTGACAGCCTGCAATTAACTTAGAAACCTAATAGCTGCTTAGAAATACCTTTTCATTATTCGTCGGACGAAAACGTAGTACGATTTAATCAATACAACCCAGCTGTTATAATTGCTTCCTCTTAGGATTAATTAATTATAATTACTTCTAATAATATTTTGCGGTGGCAAATATAAAAGAAAATGTGTGTTTGGCTCCTGGCCTCACGTCATTAAAGTCCTTCGATTATCAAGTTCGACAATTTTTTTTACGTTAAAACTGTGTCACAATCGCTTCTAAATCGATTTCAAGGTTTTCCAGGGATCCCTTACAATTACCGACCATCTTCTACATATAAGATTTCAATGCAATTAAAGATATTGATTCTGATTTGTGTTTA
Organism: Euprymna scolopes; assembly: GCF_053919585.1. Lineage (NCBI taxonomy): Eukaryota > Metazoa > Mollusca > Cephalopoda > Sepiida > Sepiolidae > Euprymna > Euprymna scolopes. Next base: position 100,306,240 of record NC_136508.1, read on the forward strand.
ACATCAATCCATAATTTTTTTAGATAGTAAGAAAGAGTGTGCTATCGATATAAAACTTGCAATATATATATATATATATATATATAATACATATATATATATAATACATATATATACATATATATATATATATATATATATATATATATATATATTGGCAGCAATCATTATTCAAGCAGGTCTGATTGAAAACGACATAGTTATTCTATTTTCCGATTTTTCTGGATATCTTTTCTATTCGCCGAGCGTTTTTATGTCAGCTGGCATATTGTATAAAATGGCATCCATGTATAACCTGAAACAACCAACAATTACGATGAAAAATGATTTGGTGCCTGTTGGTGGATAATTTAAACTGAGTTAGGGGCGATTATTTAAGCTTGTTTTAAGCGAATTTGTTGCTGCGGACTTTCTTTTTGCCTCCTCAATTTAATTAATTGTTTTCAATTGATGTGCACATTAGAATATTAAAATTTAAAGTAAACAGGGAAAATTATAGAGGAATAAAAGGCGAGTGAAATGAGGTATATTTTGTTTAAACTGTTACATTAAATTTCGCTTAAATTTCCAGTTATTGAAAAAGTTGCATGATCTGATTTTCTTTTTGCCGGCACTGCAAATCAACATAAGTCTTACATTATTATAATGCTAGAATTATAATACGCTATCGCAATCCAGAGTTGTATGTGTATATCAACATTAAACTTATTGTAATATAACCTTGACATAATTCTACGTTTTATGGATCATCAGTTATATATCTGAATTTGTTTAAGTACGTGTAGATATTTTACCCATTATTTTTACGTTTCATCCAATACGATAATTGACAGAGATGACAAGGTTTCAAGTAAACTACTTTAATGCTTTAATCTTTTCCCCGACATAAAAAGGAAGGGCCTGTAAATTAACCCTTACCGATTTGTCTGTTCGTCTGCACGCATTTTTCTCAATAACTACAACTTTTTTTCCAAATTTTGGACAAACATTAAAGACAATATGCGTAACAAAGTAACAGAACGGATTTTCCGATAAAACTCCGCCCCAGGGGTTCCTTTAAAGTAAAAATGGCTAACATGTACGCTGTTGTGCTTTAAAAAAACATTATAAAACTTTCTGAAAAGTTGTAACTAACTGATTTCGATAGATGTTTTTGTCTAAACTTCCTGATAACACTTGGGTACGCTTTAGATTCCCTTTTAAGGCTAATAAAACACTCTATTTTGGGGACTATTTAAGCAAATGTCCCAGGTGTTCTATGTATGTATTATATGCAGTTGTGCATAGTGCCTTAATCAAATTTAAATAGGCTGTTTCATGTCTTTCTTTGCTAGACAGTGAAATCTAAAACTGCACCGTTTGTATATATTTACCAAGATTTGACGTCCTCAAGGGATCTTGGGGGCAAATGCTGAACTTAGTAATTTGTAATGCCTATTCATTGTGCACTCACGGGGAACGATTCATGCTCCATGTTGTTGTCTACATATTATTATTAATATTATGTATTTGCGATTTAAACTAGCTAGCAAGTCAATTGACGTTAAAGCAACTTTCGCATTTATGTTTCTATATTTATTATTCGCATTTGTTTTTGGCTCCTTGTAATTATGTTGAAATGAGGTTTTCGAATAGGTTGTATAATTTATAGTGGCAAATAATTCGATGTGAGAAGTGACGTCCAATAACAAGAAGTGAACATCAAAAAGTACAAAACACAAATAGAAAACAAATTTCTCAGCACCTACCAGACGCAATAAAATGTTATAAAAAAGGAAGCAGGCATTGTTTAGTAAGTACTGGAAATAAAAACGTTTTGCTAAAAAAAAGCTGAGTAATTTCCTTTTCGTTTGTTCAGATGATCTTTTCCACTTAGCCAAACAAGTAAAACGTAATATAATTGTTAATCAGTTGTGGAGAAACAGACTGAAAATCGGTTCAAATATTTAAGACTAAGGTTAAGGATATGACAAAGTGTTTTGTGAGTTTTACGTGTCTGACAGAGTCGAACTCTGGTTGTGCTTCGTATCAGAGATGTACATATGAGAGACGGGGGTAATCCTCAAGAACTAAACCATCAGACCGCACAATAGTATGCAAATCTATCAAATAATAAACTAATAATAATAAAAAAAAAACATCTTAACAACAAGATGGAAACGCAAAAAAGAAATATCATTACAACAAAGCAAAAAATCGTTGACTCAATGGAAAGCCAAGCAATAAAGCAGGACTCATCTGCATTATTCAATGAGCGAATGGATTCTTCATGTTAATATTAGAATAAAGTGTCGTAGATGATATTCCGGGATGATCTGTAGCAACCATAACCACAATTTAGGGCGCAAGACTGTTGCGATATATACTAATGTAATTCTGTATGGAAATAATTGTAAACATACCACTGTGTTTTTTTGTTTGTTTTGTTTTCAATGCTTCATATATCCTTTCCATCATTGTTTATTAGCAAATTACAATAAGTTTCCCAAGGTAATCAAAATGGTAAACTTGAAATATATTATAAATATTAAAGAGTTAATATTTACGAGTAAAGTAATCTCAACCAGATGTAAAAGCTCACTAAAACCGAAAATGAAATAGAGCTTATAATATGAGCAAATGATTAATAAAACATGTTAACAGACATCTTGAAAAAAGTTAAAACATATTTAATTTTAAAAAAGGAAGCACGAGATAAGTGGATAGTCCTTAATCCGCGGAGTTTCGAAGAAATACTCTCCTTCTCATCAGAGGGCAGGAATTAGCAAAATGCGCGATCGGATTTTGCATTTAAAGGTATTTAATGAAACTACAAGTAAGTCACAGATCTTACTTGGTTAAAAAAAGGGTGAGGTCAGGGGAATAGGAGATGAAAGAAAAATGATAAACAGATTTCACATGAATGGATAGTCCGGTGAAGGGTAAAACATCCAAGATTCCACCGTTTTGGATTTTACCATCGCGCATTTTGCTAATTCTTGCCCTCTGATCAGAAGGAGAGTATTTCTTCGAAACTCCGCGGATTAAGGACTATCCACTTATCTTGTGCTTCCTTTTTTAAATTAAATGTTTTAAACTCTTTTTCAATATGTCTTTTAACATGTTTTATTAAACATTTGTTCATATATATAAATATCTATCTATCTATCGATCTAATTATATATATATATATATATATATATATATATATATATATATATATATATAAAGCAAGCATTACAATAAACGTAGCAATTTAAACAAAATAGGTTATTATTTCAGAAGAAATGCGTAAATTTATAAGTTTTCAAAATCCATGAATTTCCATCCTAAGCTTATATTAAAAATGTATCTACTTTTCAATGAACCTATCTATCCTTTGCTATATATAAATGCCCCCCTCTCTCTCTCTCACACACACACACACACACACACACACACACACACATATATATATATATATATATTCTTCGGAATAGTTTTTATTTAACAATCAGTTGTTATGTAAACGTGAGATTGTAGGTTTACAAAATATTACTGGCAGTAATATTCTATAAGTTATCCCATCTAAACAAGAATTGTTCGATATGCAAGATAGAGCAAATAAATTAAATTGTAATTCAATGAATTAAAAAAAAAACTCTCATTGAAATGAAATGAAGTGGTTGAGTTTCATATCAACGATTTTTTTTATTATTCCAAGCAAGACAAAGAATGTTTTAGAAAATTAATCTCCTTAACCTATAGGGTTTCGATGTCTACCATCTCATCAGAGGAGAGAAAATATTAGCAAATAGTTATAAAGGTATGCACTCTATTTGCTAAAGTCAGTGAGACATGGAAAGTCAAAGTGAAAATAATACATTTATCAGAAGTCTTGTAGCAGGAGTATTTGTAGAAAAAAGGATATTAATGTGTTTTGTTGATCCTACTTGCTTGGTAAAATCCATATTATACGTTCTTTACATCCGTTTGGTAATAATTTCCAAGCAATATACTGGGTAATCCGCATAGCTGTGTATATATCCGAATCGGGTAAGTGCTTGTTTAAATTTGTTTGCGGTCCAGCGATAATAATTCAAAGTCTGGTGGAAAACTTTTCATTAGAAGTTTATATTATTTTCAGTGGGGCGAAGTGTTAGGGAGAGTAGGTAGTGGTAAGTGGTAGGAGGTGGGGTGAGACATATGTGCATATTCATCCTAATATACACATGAACACACATATATAAACACACCCATACATACAAATACACATACACACACATATATACATATACACATATATATATATAAACATATATATATATATATATACATATACATACATATACACACATAAACATACATACATCTATATAAATAGATATCTCTTCAAGTAGAATCTAAGAATCATAAAGTTTGACCGGTCGCTTAATTGAGGTCAGGTCGTGTACGAGATATAGGGACTTTGTTCGAGGAAGGGGGAAGAGAGGAGGAACAAAAAGAATATAGAGATAAGAACAAAAACCAAAATAAAGTAAAAATAAATAGATGGGTTAAATACGTAAATGGAATAATTATTTTTTTCCGGATTTTTTCCTAGTTTGATCTCAAACGTCATTATCAATTTAAATCGTATTTGTTCTGTCAACTCAAGTTATATATACTGCGGATGAGGTGCTAATTATTATTAATTTTATACGTATCTATATTTCCCTTAGAAAGAGGATTGACATAAAGTTTAGAATATACTAATGTTTATGAGCTAATTGTGAAATTAATTCTAATATTATTGATGGAACGTTTTATCGTTATTTTATGCTCCTTACGGTAATAGTTCAATGCGAAATAAGTTTAAAAAAAGGTAATAAAGTAATGATAATACCTTACTGAAAAACTTTTAAAGTCAGTAATATGCATAACTTTATGCTATTAAATAATATTTAACTGGGGAAATGTTCTACAACTGCATTCCAATATACACAAAGTTACCTATAAATACATGAATACATATACATACACACATACATATACACCCCCCACACACACATATATATATACACATAACATATGCATACACACACACGTACACATGCATGAACGCGTACAATATATATTTTTACATACTCGCAACCATACAGTTAATACACAGATACGCTCACTTATTCTATATATACTTACATCTAAGCCCATATATACCCACATATTACACGTGTTCCATATATACCCAGATATACCCTCATATATACAAAAAATATATTTAGACATAAAAAAAATGTATACCATTATTTAACACCATTAATTATAGCAATAATTAGTGTATGTCACTTACCTAAGTTCATCATAGATATTTTTTTTAATTATTTTTTAACCCCTACTCTGCTAATTTAACATAAATAAGATGAAAAAAGTGGGATTGTGTAACCATGGTTATAGAATTTAATTAACCTAGTACCAACAGGGACGACGCATCAATGAGTTCTTTCTTGTTTATACGTACGGATCTGGAGATTACCTTGCAATGGGGAATTTTTACTCCTTTTCTTGTTAGTAGATGGGGGCGGAAATACTATTATAATTAGATCTTAGAGTGCAAATTACCTGTAGGAGATTTAAAGTATAGAATGTTAGTGTGCTTATAGTAAGGCTCTACTTAACATGTGCATATATACAAAAAGAGAAAGTTATTTTATGTGTTAAAAGAGGTGATTAAGAACCTATCTTTAGAAAATGAACATTATTATATTAGCAAAGTACACTGTAAAATTCTAAAATGGATTTTAGTTGGAAAAAATAGATGTAAATTGTATTTAACATTTTTTTATTTTAGATTTAAAATCATTATTATATATGAATTGTAAAACATCATACTTTATTAATGTAATTTGCAATATATTTAAATTTTTAAATCCTGAGGAGAAATACAATAAAATTGAGATCAATATAGTAAAAAAATCACACTAGACTAGATAAGTGTCTTTCCATTGAATTTTTATATGTATTTAAAGAATATGAAATGAAATTAAACATTTCTATATATATCTATAAAAGTGAACGTGTCTGTCTGTCTGTGTACATTTCCCTACGCAATAACTCTGTCAATTTTTAGTCTATAGACTCGAAATTTGAAATACCGGATACTGAGATTTGGGAAAATCGATGTGACGGGTGTCAGCCAGAAATTTGGCTGTTAAGGGGTCAAATTTCAACGATTTGACCTTTAAGAACTCTAGCAAACTCCTCCGACAATTTTGGGTCTAGACACTAAAAATTGTAGATATAGGTTCCTTGAACCTGGATCTAATTTAATAAACTGATTTGAGTCCGAAACTATAAATTTTAGGGGTCATAATAGGGGTCAAATTAAAAAAAAATACTCGTTAACATCAATCCATAATTTTTTTAGATAGTAAGAAAGAGTGTGCTATCGATATAAAACTTGCAATATATATATATATATATATATATATATATATATATATATATAATACATATATATATATATATATATATATATTGGCAGCAATCATTATTCAAGCAGGTCTGATTGAAAACGACATAGTTATTCTTTTTTCCGATTTTTCTGGATATCTTTTCTATTCGCCGAGCGTTTTTATATCAGCTGGCATATTGTATAAAATGGCATCCATGTATAACCTGAAACAACCAACAATTACGATTAAAAATGATTTGGTGTCTGTTGGTAGATAATTTAAACTGAGTTAGGGGCGATTATTTAAGCTTGTTTTAAGCGAATTTGTTGCTGCGGACTTTCTTTTTGCATCCTCAATTTAATTAATTGTTTTCAATTGATGTGCACATTAGAATATTTAAATTTAAAGTAAACAGGGAAAATTATAGAGGAATAAAAGGCGAGTGAAATGAGGTATATTTTGTTTAAACTGTTACATTAAATTTCGCTTAAATTTCCAGTTATTGAAAAAGTTGCATGTTCTGACTTTCTTTTTGCCGGCACTGCAAATCAACATAAGTCTTACTTTATTATAATGCTAGAATGATAATACGCTATCGCAATCCAGAGTTGTATGTGTATTTCAACATTAAACTTATTGTAATATAACCTTGACATAATTCTACGTTTTATGGATCATCAGTTATATATCTGAATTTGTTTAAGTACGTTTAGATATTTTACCCATTATTTTTACGTTTCATCCAATACGATAATTGACAGAGATGACAAGGTTTCAAGTAAACTACTTTAATGCTTTAATCTTTTCCCCGACATAAAAAAGGAAGGGCCTGTAAATTAACCCTTACCGATTTGTCTGTTCGTCTGCACGCATTTTTCTCAATAACTACAACTTTTTTTCAAAATTTTGGACAAACATTAAAGACAATATGCGTAACAAAGTAACAGAACGGATTTTCCTATAAAACTCCGCCCCAGGGGTTCCTTTAAAGTAAAAATGGCTAACATGTACGCTGTTGTGCTTTAAAAAAAAATATAAAACTTTCTGAAAAGTTGTAACTAACTGATTTCGATAGATGTTTTTGTCTAAACGTTGGTATAACACTTGGGTACGCGTTAGATTCCCCTTTAGAGCTAATAAAACACTCTATTTTGGGGACTATTTAAGCAAATGCCCCAGGCGTTCTATGTGTGTTTTATATGCAGTTGTGCATAGTGCCTTATTCAAATTTAAATAGGCTGTTTCATTTCTTTCTTTGCTAGACAGTGAAATCAAAAACTGCACCGTTTGCACATGTTTACCAAGATTTGACGTCCTCAAGGGATCTTGGGGGCAAATGCTGAACTTAGTCATTTGTAATGCCTATTCACTGTACACTCACAGGGAAAGATTCATGCTCCAAGTTGTTGTATACATATTATTATTAATATTATGTATTTGCGATTTAAACTAGCTAGCAAGTCAATTGACGTTAAAGCAACTTTCGCATTTATGTTTCTGTATTTATTATTCGCATTTGTTTTTGGCTCCTTGTAATTATGTTGAAATGACGTTTTCGAATAGGTTGTATAATTTATAGTGGCAAATAATTCGATGTGAGAAGTGACGTCCAATAACAAGAAGTGAACATCAAAAAGTACAAAACACAAATAGAAAACAAATTTCTCAGCACCTACCAGACGCAATAAAATGTTATAAAAAAGGAAGCAGGCATTGTTTAGAAAGTACTGGAAATAAAAACGTTTTGCTAAAAAAAAGCTGAGTAATTTCCTTTTCGTTTGTTCAGATGATCTTTTCCACTTAGCCAAACAAGTAAAACGTAATATAATTGTTAATCAGTTGTGGAGAAACAGACTGAAAATCGGTTCAAATATTTAAGACTAAGGTTAAGGATACGGCAAAGTGTTCTGTGAGTTTTTACGTGTCTGACAGAGTCGAACTCTGGTTGTGCTTCGTATCAGAGATGTACATATGAGAGACGGGGGTAATCCTCAAGAAGTAAACCTTCAGCCCGCACAATAGTATGCACATCTATCCAAAAATAAACTAATAATAAAAAAAAACATTTTAACAACAAGATGGAAACGCAAAAAAGAAATATCATTACAACAAAGCAAAAAATCGTTGACTCAATGGAAAGCCAAGCAATAAAGCAGGACTCATCTGCATTATTCAATGAGCGAATGGATTCTTCATGTTAATATTAGAATAAAGTGTCGTAGATGATATTCCGGGATGATTTGTAGCAACCCTAACCACAATATAGGGCGCAAGACTGTTGCGATATATACTAATGTAATTCTGTATGGAAATAATTGTAAACATACCACTGTGTTTTTTTTGTTTGTTTTGTTTTCAATGCTTCATATGTCCTTCCCATCATTGTTTATTAGCAAATTTGCATCGTTAGCAAACTAATCAGTGTTGCTCATCCATCCTTATATATATATATATATATATATATATATATATATGTATGTATATATATATATATATATATATATATATATATATATATATATATATATATATATTTATATATAAAATCACAATAAGTTTCCTAAGGTAATCAAAATGGTAAACTTGAAATATATTATAAATATTAAAGAGTTAATATTTACGAGTAAAGTAATCTCAACCAGATGTAAAAGCTCACTAAAACCGAAAAGGAAATAGAGCTTATAATATGAGCAAATGATTAATAAAACATGTTAAAAGACATATTGAACAAGAGTTAAAACATATTTAATTTTAAAAAAGGAAGCACTAGATAAGTGGATAGTCCTTAATCCGCGGAGTTTCGAAGAAATACTCTCCTTCTCATCAGAGGGCAGGAATTAGCAAAATGCGCGATCGGATTTTGCATTTAAAGGTATTTAATGAAACTACATGTAAGTCACAGATCTTACTTGGTTAAAAAAAAAGGGGTGAGGTCAAGGGAATAGGAGGTGAAAGAAAAATGATAAACAGATTTCACATGAATGGATAGTCCGGTGAAGGGTAAAACATCCAAGATTCCACCGTTTTGGATTTTACCATCGCGCATTTTTCTAATTCCTGCCCTCTGATGAGAAGGAGAGTATTTCTTCGAAACTCCGCGGATTAAGGACTATCCACTTATCTTGTGCTTCCTTTTTTTAAAATTAAATGTTTTAAACTCTTTTTCAATACGTCTTTTAACATGTTTTATTAATCATTTGTTCATATATATAAATATCTATCTATCTATCGATCTAATTATATATATATATATATATATATATATATATATATATATATATATATATATAAAACAAACATTACAATAAACGTAGCAATTTAAACAAAATAGGTTATTATTTCAGAAGAAATGCGTAAATTTATAAGTTTTCAAAATCCATGAATTTCCATCCTAAGCTTATATTAAAAATGTATCTACTTTTCAATGAACCTATCTATCCTTTGCTATATATATAAATGCTCTCTCTCTCACACACACACACACACACACACACACACACACACACACACACACACACACACACACACACACACACACACACACATATATATATATATATATTCTTCGGAATAGTTTTTATTTAACAATCAGTTGTTATGTAAACGTGAGATTGTAGGTTTACAAAATATTACTGGCAGTAATATTCTATAAGTTATCCCATCTAAACAAGAATTGCTCGATATGCAAGATAGAGCAAATAAATTAAATTGTAATTCAATGAATTAAAAAAAAACTCTCATTGAAATGAAATGAAGTGGTTGAGTTTCATATCAACGATTTTTTTTATTATTCCAAGCAAGACAAAGAATGTTTTAGAAAATTAATCTCCTTAACCTATAGGGTTTCGATGTCTACCATCTCATCAGAGGAGAGAAAATATTAGCAAATAGTTATAAAGGTATGCACCCTATTTGCTAAAGTCAGTGAGACATGGAAAGTCAAAGTGAAAATAATACATTTATCAGAAGTCTTGTAGCAGGAGTATTTGTAGAAAAAAGGATATTAATGTGTTTTGTTGATCTTACTTGCTTGGTAAAATCCATATTATACGTTCTTTACATCCGTTTGGTAATAATTTCCAAGCAATATACTGGGTAATCCGCATAGCTGTGTATATATCCGAATCGGGTAAGTGCTTGTTTAAAGTTGTTTTGGGTCCAGCGATAATAATTCAAAGTCAGGTGGAAACCTTTTCATTAGAAGTTTATATTATTTTCAGTGGGGCGAAGTGTTAGGGAGAGTAGGTAGTGGTAAGTGGTAGGAGGTGGGGTGAGACATATGTGCATATTCATCCTAATATACACATGAACACACATATACAAACACACCCATACATACAAATACACATACACACACACATATATACATATACACACATATATATAAACATATATATATATATATATATACATATACATACATATACACACATAAACATACATACATCTATATAAATAGATATCTCTTCAAGTAGAATCTAAGAATCATAAAGTTTGACCGGTCGCTTAATTGAGGTCAGGTCGTGTACGAGATATAGGGACTTTGTTCGAGGAAGGGGGAAGAGAGGAAGAACAAAAAGAATATAGAGATAAGAACAAAAACCAACATAAAGTAAATATAAATAGATGGGTTAAATACGTAAATGGAATAATTCTTTTTTTCCGGATTTTTTCCTAGTTTGATCTCAAACGTCATTGTCAATTTAAATCGTATTTGTTCTGTCAACTCAAGTTATATATACTGCCGATGAGGTGCTAATTATTATTAATTTTATACGTATCTATGTTTCCCTTAGAAAGAGGATTGACATAAAGTTTAGAATATACTAATGTTTATGAGCTAATTGTGAAATTAATTCTAATATTATTGATGGAACGTTTTATCGTTATTTTATGCTCCTTACGGTAATAGTTCAATGCGAAATAAGTTAAAAAAAGGTAATAAAGTAATGATAATACCTTACTGAAAAACTTTTAAAGTCAGTAATATCCATAACTTTATGCTATTAAATAATATTTAACTGGGGAAATGTTCTACAACTGCATTCCAATATACACAAAGTTACCTATAAATACATGAATACATATACATACACACATACATATACACCCCCACACACACACATATATATACACATAACATATGCATACACACACACGTACACATGCATGAACGCGTACAATATATATTTTTACATACTCGCAACCATACAGTTAATACACAGATACGCTCACTTATTCTATATATACTTACATCTAAGCCCATATATACCCACATATTACACGTGTTCCATATATACCCAGATATACACTCATATATACAAAAAATATATTTAGACATAAAAAAATGTATACCATTATTTAACACCATTAATTATAGCAATAATTAGTGTATGTCACTTACCTAAGTTCATCATAGATATTTTTTTTTAATTATTTTTTAACCCCTACTCTGCTAATTTAACATAAATAAGATGAAAAAAGTGGGATTGTGTAACCATGGTTATAGAATTTAATTAACCTAGTACCAACAGGGACGACGCATCAATGAGTTCTTTCTTGTTTATACGTACGGATCTGGATATTACCTTGCAATGGGGAATTTTTACTCCTTTTCTTGTTAGTAGATGGGGGCGGAAATACTATTATAATTAGATCTTAGAGTGCAAATTACGTGTAGGAGATTTAAAGTATAGAATGTTAGTGTGCTTATAGTAAGGCTCTACTTAACATGTGCATATATACAAAAAGAGAAAGTTATTTTATGTGTTAAAAGAGGTGATTAAGAACCTATCTTTAGAAAATGAACATTATTATATTAGCAAAGTACACTGTAAAATTCTAAAATGGATTTTAGTTGGAAAAAATAGATGTAAATTGTATTTAACATTTTTTTATTTTAGATTTAAAATCATTATTATATATGAATTGTAAAAAATCATACTTTATTAATGTAATTTGCAATATATTTAAATTTTTAAATCCTGAGGAGAAATACAATAAAATTGAGATCAATATAGTAAAAAAATCACACTAGACTAGATAAGTGTCTTTCCATTGAATTTTTATATGTATTTAAAGAATATGAAATGAAATTAAAAATTTCTATATATATCTATAAAAGTGAACGTGTCTGTCTGTCTGTCTGTCTGTGTACATTTCCCTACGCAATAACTATGTCAATTTTTAGTCTATAGACTCGAAATTTGAAATACCGGGTACTGAGATTTGGGAAAATCGATGTGACGGGTGTCAGCCAGAAATTTGTCTGTTAAGGGGTCAAATTTCAACGATTTGACCTTTAAGAACTCTACCAAACTCCTCCGACAATTTTGGTTCTAGGCACTTGAAATTTTAGATATAGCTACCTTGAACCTGGATCTAATTTAATAAAATGATTTGAGCCCGAAACTATAAATTTTAAGGGGTCATAATAGGGGTTAAATTAAAAAAAATACTCTTTTTTTTGCTCAGCATACACTTCCAAACACCCGGGCAACGCCGGGCTGAAATGCTAGTTAATCGATATTAAGAAAAATGTTAATCGATATTGAGAAAAGTTTTAAGTTTTAAATTTAAATAATAAATTCTTAGAATATTTTGTGATTTTCATCTTACATGTATTTATAAAAGGGGTTCAATTGAAATGAGATTTTAAATTTAATACAATTTAGTTTTAAAATAAAGAAAATGTAATTTTAAAGTTAATAAAATCACCCACATCTGATGAATATAAACTTGAAATATATATATACATGTTTCTACTTCCGGTTATGAAACAGAGGAGGACTACTTTAAGAGAGCTTGATTTAGGTATCTATAACTGTCTCTAATTATCGAGCTTAAAACAAAATGTACCAATTACGTACCTAATCTGAACGTTTCTGTAAACAAAATGTAAAAAATGTATATATATATATATATATATATATATATATATATATATATATATATATATAAGAACAAATAGTTAATAAAATATGTTAAAACACTTTAAAAAGAGTAAACAACATATATATATATATATATATATTGTATATATATATATATTTTGTATACTCACACATATCTATATATATATATATATATATATATAATTATATAATTATATTTTCTGTGTGGTCTTCGAAATTGAGTGCAAGCAAATTGATCGTCCACATACTGAAGTAAATTGAGTATAGTAGCTGCGACCATTTTTAATAATAGGAAGTGTCAATCACCGATTCAATTTTCTATATTAAAATAATATAAAACACATTTTAATATCGTTTAAAATTAAATAGAACATATGGTAAACAAGTTTATTTTTCGTTTTTACTTTTTTATACGATATTTTTTTCATTTGGAGCAATGTAAAACGTAAAAAGAAATTACATTATGTGTCTTGGACATAGTGCGGCGTGCACAGTAGTAGTTCTTGTCAAGCAAGGAGCACCGTCATGCTGTCCTATTGGCCTTCGCAGATTGTAACCGCGACGGATAGGAACTTCGAATCCTCTAACTGGATTCTCAGCAATGACTGCCATCTGAGAATGCAGTTAGGAGATTCAAAGTTCTTATCCCTTGCGGTTACCACCTGACGAAGGCCAGAGAAATAGTCGGGCGAAACGTCGTGAACCGACAACTAATAAAAATGAAACTAACAGTCTGCAATAAGTAAACTAATATAAATAATACTCATCTCAATAATGAATTCCAATATAGGTAAATGTCATATTACTGGGATGTCGATCTTTTTACTTTATATTGAGTTAACACTCCCGCATATAACATTTGACTTAAAAAAATAAAACCGTAATGCTGGCTATCTATATACGTCTTGCTGGAAGTATGGACCATGTCATTTCAGGAAGTTTTCTCTAACTAGTGGATAAACCGGGAAGCTAATCACCAGATAAAATGCATCATCGTGGTTTAAAGATGTGGCTGGTGTCCTTTAATGCATCCAAAACCGAACTCCTATCCTTGCATCATCAACGCTCTGATCCCGAGCTGGCATCAATTGTGATGGATGGCTCTCGTCTGGGTGAGGCTCAGTGTTTTGACAAGCTTCTGGGTTGGACATTTACTCCTGATCTGAAATGGAACACGTACATTAAGTCTGTTGCCAAGGTCGCTGGAAAGATGGTGGGATCCTTCTGCCGCTCCAGAAGATATCTCACTACTGATGCAATTCTCTATCTATATATAAGCCAAGTACGTCCAAGGATGGAATACTGTTGCCATATCTCGGCAGGAGCTGCTAAAAACAGCCTATCCTGCCTTGACAGAGTACAAAATAGACTTCGTGGTTTAGTGGGGGATGCCCTTTTCTCTACCCTGCAACCTCTCTCCCACAGAAGAGACGTTGCGAGCCTGTCCTTGTTTTATCGTTATTTCCATGGCAGATGCTGGTCTGAACTCCAATTTCTGGTCCCCCCCTCGCCAATCTTTCACGAAAACCACCCATGTAGCTGAATCCACTGTGAAAAATTTCCCCCACTCTATATCTGTGCCTAAATCAAAACGCGGATTCCATGAACAAAGCTTCTTTCTTAGAACTGCACGCCTGTGGAACTCTGTTCCGTCTGCATGCTTCCCTCCGGACTACAACTTGGATGTCTTCAAGTCCAATGTTAACAACTTCCTAATGAACCCCCCCCCCTTAAGTAAACACTTCAGCAAATCTCCATACTAACGTTATGTACTTGCAATAAACCTTATCCCTGAGTGGCTTCCGGGCCTTGATAAGTGGTGATCACTGTCTAAAAAAAAAAAATTATGAAACCTGTTATAAACTCGATCAGCGATTACCGATGTAATATATAGTTTCTTTCGAAATGTTTCCTACGCATATTCATGAAAATTCTTTTACATCTTTTAATTGTCAGCTTAAATAAACGCTGCGACGAAGAGAACCAAACCCTGGTTTATTGGAGTTTACAGAATCCTTGATCTCTTGTAATCTTTAAATTCTTTTCTCACAAAGTAATCATTTATGCTTTCGTGTTTTTTTAGAAAATAGAAATTTTTGTAACTGCTACGCAGACAAAATATAGACACAAGAAAAAATGGGATTAATAAATGTCAATGATCAGGTCAATCCCCGGATATATACCAAATCGGAAAGCTTTTTGGCTGTGGCCCGTCATTTGTAGGTCAGCAAGTTATCTCAGTATGGCAGGGCCCGGCAATCGATGTGGTTGGTCTTTATTTCATGATCGTGTTGATATTTTGTCGCTTCAACGATATGCTGGCTAGAAAGAAAAACAATTTCATGCACACAAAAGAACGAAGAAACACAGTTTTCAATTCCACTCATTAAATACAAGATAAGATATACAGAAACACACACATATATATATATATATATATATATATATATATATATATATATATATATATATATATATATATATATATATATATACTATTGTATGTAGTTCAATGCTATATACATTTTGATGATTTTATTTATTTTTCAACTCTTCGGCCACTCTGATGAGTTATAGATGACGAAACACGTGTCAGTGGATAATTATATATTTTTTAAAATGATATATATATATATATATGTGTGTTTATACATATATATATATATGTGTTTGTGTGTGTCTTTGTATGTGTGTATATCTATCAATCTATCTATCAAGCGCTCTTTCTCCATGTCTGCATGTTTGTGTATGTGCCTATACGTAAATCTTTCCTTACAGATCACTGCGCATATTCGTGTTGTTTTATTTAGATTGCACTTGCCTTCGATTAATTGAAACTTTTAAGAATTCGAAATAGATATTGCAAACTTCTATTGAAATCTGAAATATATATTTTTTTTTTATTTCGCTTCATGATCAAGTTTTAAACTGTTAAACAAACATTACAAATAACACATTCGAAAGATAATGAATAATGTTTGGAGTTTTACGGATTCCCAAGATACGTGCGCTTTGTATGCCCCTTCTTATTTTAAATTAGCTGCCGGTTAGCACGGGAGCACCAGATTGTTAAAAGTCAACAACATAGACGGAAAAAGAACACAGTGAAATTGTCAGTCGAAGCAACTACTAATATTGCCAGAAGTCTTTAATAAATGGGGCAATATTCTTTTCATTGTTTGTACTCTCGATTGTGCATTCCGTTATATATTATATGGTTGTATATAGAATGATTTTTCGGTTGATTAACTGTGTCTTAACGTGTCAGCTATACACTCGAGTATCAAAACAGTAAGACTATTCTGTTTTCATAGCACTATGATCAAATATCTAATTTGCTCAATCTCTATAAAAGACTGATTGCATTTTGACTGCAAACCGCAAATTGTTTGCAAAATTCCGCCAACTTAATATATTAAATCATGACCGGAAATCCTAACAATAGGTTCAGTGTTTCAGATTGACTGATAAGAGATAAAACTCGCCTCTTTTAACCATTGTGAATTTCTATTTTAATTGCATCGGCATTATTCGTTATGAATATTTCAACACATTGTCTGCGTATTAGTTTTGGGGTTTTCGCAAGATCTGTGGTATAAGGAAAAATAATTTTAATATTGATTGTTGTCCATATACACTTGTGCCCGATATTATTCATACCCCCCTTGAAAATTGAGTTTATTAGGTGTAACTTTTGTAAGAATTTATTGTTTACGTCCATATTGATACATATTCTTAATAAACCTCTTCTGATCATTTTCGTCATTTTAAAATCTCGGGATACTTGTAATAAAAGAAATATACAGCTATTTATAAAATCTGCAATGTTCAAAAATAATCATACCCCCTTATTTTTTCAGTATTAATTGAGTTTCTGACTGTTTGTTTTCTGTTTGATTCTTATTTTGAATTCTTTTATACAACCTTTGATTAATTTCATTTCGTTTTTTGCATTTTTCAGAAATTAAAATGATATCAACTGAAAACCAATAAAAAGAATAAAAATTATTAGAATGGGGAAGAAAAAAGAGCTTAGTAATGATCTTAGGACTAAAATTGTGAATTCACATAAGGATGGTTTAGGTTACAAGTCAATTTCCAAGAAATTTGAGGTCCCTACAGCAACAGTACAGAGCATCATCAAAAGATTCCAGAGCCACCACACAACAAACAACTTGATTGGTAGAGGAAGGAAAAGGAAACTGTCTGCTAGAGCCACCAGGAATATTGTAAGAAGTGTTAATGCAAATCCAACCACCACTAATAAGGACATTTTAGAAAATCTGGAGTCTTCTGGCATAAAAATATCAAGGCAAACATTGCAAAGGACTCTGCATGAAAATGGTCTGAAAGGAAGAAGACCAAGAAGGACTCCATTGCACACCGGAAAACACCTTGCAGCACGTCTAAAGTTTGCTAGGACCCATGTGAATTCTCCAGAGTCCGTTTTCTCAAGTATTTTGTGGACTGACGAAACAAAAATTGAATTGTTTGGCCATATGGATGCTTCTTACGTTTGAAGGAAGAAAGGAGAAGCTTACAACCCAAAGAACACCATACCCACGGTGAAACATGGTGGTGGTAGCCTAATGTTTTGGGGCTCCTTTTCGGCTAGTGGTCCAGGTAGTTTGGTCAAGATAGATGGAACCATGAAGAAGGAGCAATATTTTGAGATACTCCAGAAAAAACATTAGACAGGATGCGGAGAAGCTCCATTTAGGACCAAACTGGGTCCTTCAACAGGATAATAATCCAAAACATACTGCCAAAATAGTCAAGAAATGGTTTGAAGATAATCAAATTAATGTTTTGGAATGGCCTAGCCAGAGTCCCGACCTGAACCCTATCGAAAACCTCTGGCACATATTGAAAACTGAGGTTAAAAAGCGGAAACCTAGACATTTGAGGGATTTGGAGTACTACTGCATTGAAGAATGGTCAAAAATCAGTGTTGATGCTTGTAAAAACCTTGTTGATAAATATCCCAAACGGTTACAGGCAGTTATTAAGAATAAAGGGCATGCTATTGACTATTAGTAAGAGAGGTATGAATAATTTTGAACTAGTGCCATTATTGTTTTTCTTTGTATAATGTTTCAAACTTGCATAATTTATTTATTTGTTGAGTTTAAATTAAATGCTTATGCTTGATTTATTGTTTGAAATCCCTTTAATATTGTCTACCTTCTGGTTTGAGCAATATTCTTATAGAAATCTCAAAGATCCGAGGGGTATGAATAATATCGGGCACAAGTGTATATTAAGGGAAATAAATGTGGGACATTGTCATTAAAGCATAATATTTTTAAACACAATTTACGTAAAAAAAAATAGCTGCGTAAGGTTACTTGTAAGCATCTGGGTTTTGATTCAGTCAACAAAAACATTAAACAGTGAGGGGATTGAAGATGTCGGACATAAATGTGCAATAAACTCAAGTAATTTGCAATGCTCTTTTAGACGCTCAACCCTATATATATATATATATATATATATATATATATATATATATATATATATATATATATATATATATATATATATATATTTGCTTGGCCGGTTGTACATCTGCAATCTCCGTTTTAGTTATATTTTACTATGTGCATTTACTTACATAATAACATGGAGTATTCAGAAATTTGCAGATACCGGTCATCCTCTCCCCTTAAATATTTTAAACACTTTATTTATCTATTAACTTATTTACTTATATATATATATATATATATATATATATATATATATATATATATATATATATATATATATATGTGTGTGCGCGTGTGTGTGTGTTTATATGTGGGTGTGTTTGTTGTGGATATATATATATATATATATATATATATATATAGAGAGAGAGAGAGAGAGAGAAAATAAAAAGGCACAAACCGTATTATGTGTTCATCAACGTTTCGTCTTTATTTCGAGACTTCCTCTGGATGAGTAAGATTAAGAAACCAAAAAAAAATATACCAGTACAAAATATTTCAAAATGTTTCACGTGCACAGTGTGACGCAGTTCTATTTCAGAGAAACAGAAAATTGATGTTGGAAATTCAAAAAGGAAGGGGGACTGGCGCTGTTAAAGATAAGGACATTTTAGTGACGTAATATAGTCGTTAATTCAATTTTAAAACTATGAACGCAAGTTTATATTCTTATTGGGAAAAAGATATATATATTTGAATTTCAACAGATATATCTTTATTTATATATATATATAATAAAAATAAAACAAATCCACTTATTAACTGTTTCCTTTTAAGGTTAAGTATATTTTATCTCTTTTTCAAAGTGTTTTTAACATGTTTTAATAACTATTTACTCGCATATATATATATATATATATATATGTATATATATATAAATATATATATACACTTTTTATTTTTATATATATATATATATACATATATATAAGCGGCGTGCAATAAGTAATGCCCCTGACCCACCTCCCGCAGCAGTTGCGCAACGAAACTTGGCACCGTTATTAGTCTTTCTCTACATAGGATCCCCGGCGTTATATATTTCTCCCATTGTTTGATGCAGCTCTGGAGAACGTTTTTGCAGAACACCCCAGGTTGGTCCTCCGACCACGACCTGACTTCAGAAATCAAGGCTGCACCATCTGGGAAACGCTTTCCTTTCAAAAACATCTTCATGGCTGGAAATAGGTGAAAGTCAGAGGTTGCAAGGTCAAGAGAGTATGGAGGATGGGGAAAGATGTCATAGCCACACGCCCGTGCTTCTTGTCGGGCGGCATGCGAGTTGTAGACCGGAGCGTTGTTCTGCAGGAGGAGCGTACCTTTGCTGATCTTGTCCCGCCTCTTGATTTTGATAGCTTTCCTTAATTTACTCAAAAGTGAAGCATAATAGCCTCCTGTAATTGTGGTATCCTTTGCCAGAAAATCTGTCATCACTACTCCGTCCTGATCCCAGAAGACTGTGAACATGATCTCGCCAATTGAGGGCTGAATCCCTTGCCTTCTTTGACGGTGGTGAGTCCAAGTGCTTTCACTGCATTGACTAGGTTTGGTCTCTGGATCATAGTGATCGACCCAGGATTCATCCTGTGTAATCAGTCTTTTGGAAAACTGTTACTCATCTTCTTGGCACATCGCTAAATCTATCCTCGAGCACGCGACGCGTTCTCGCCTCTAGAATGGTGTGAGCAACCTGTGAATTAATATGGCAGACACCTAATCCATATGCAAATGGTCATAAATGATAGTTCCCACAGACCCTGTACTAATCTTGATATCTTGGGCTATTTGGCGAATAGTAATGCGCCGATCTTCCAAAATGGCAGCCGCAACTTGATGGACAGATGTCTCATCAATGGCAGAAGGAAGGGGCGACCATGTCTGGGAGATGTTTCCACAGACTTCCGGCTATGTTTCAATTCACGATGTCAGCGTTTTACAAGGTCATATGATGGGATATTATCACCATTTCATCCAGAATCTCCTCTGTTGTGCGCCCTTCCAAATACAAAATCCGGATCACTGCTCACAATTCAACAGGCTCTATTTCACATCCGACTAAATTCAAACACCTGTAAAACGGAAACCACAATTAGTTCAAGTCTGTAATTTATCACATAACGCTTAGAGATATAAGTCACTGCACATGCAACATGTCCGCTAGATCAGACAACTGGAAGTTGGTCAGGAGCATTACTTATTGCACGTCTCTCGATGG
Organism: Euprymna scolopes; assembly: GCF_053919585.1. Classification (NCBI taxonomy): domain Eukaryota; kingdom Metazoa; phylum Mollusca; class Cephalopoda; order Sepiida; family Sepiolidae; genus Euprymna; species Euprymna scolopes. The sequence goes on from NC_136508.1 coordinate 100,327,247, forward strand.
GTCGCTTTGTTATATTAGCTATAGAATTAATATATGAGTGTGACACTTTTGGCGTAAAGAAAACAGTTTTTTGTGGCATAATGAAAGTATATTAAAATGAAAAAAAATAATATAGATAAATTTCTATGAGCGGTTCGGTTTAAACTTGTTTATTTTAAAAAAAAGCAACAACTTACAGCCATTGAATTATAAGTAGGTTTCTTATTTATAGGTAGATGTACACTGAACAGAGACCATAATACTTAAAGTTAAATTCAAATTTTTATCAATCTTTTTACATGAAATTGTTAGTTGAAAGTACAGAATAGTGTTAAAAAAATCTCCCTATGTTAAGAATAGATTTTTAAATATAAAATGAAAATAAAATGTTACTTTTTCATTTATTTTAAACCAACATTCATGCCCCATGTAGTCAAATAGTTAATTTATATGTAAATAATAACGTCATTAAAACTAATTAAGACAATGCGGAATTACAAGTGTAAAGAAATCAGAAAGTATTAACAATTGTCTATTTGCATAATAGAAACGTGAAAACACAATTGGGACGCTGAAAACGTGCACAGTAAAACAATAAATTTTATTGCCCCGTTGATTATTTATTGTAAACGCAAATAAAAATATATAATCTGGGTTGATTATTTATGTTAGTAGTGTAGAAGAAAATGTATGAATATTTTCAAAAAGGTGAATTAAAAATTGAAGTATAACATTTTTAAAAAATTGTAGGCGGTAGGTAAATCGCCGTTGTAAAATGCTCCTATGGTTGTCAACGGGTTAAAGTAGATTTTATTTGTTATTACAATAACTAAAACATAATACGAAAATGGACGATCTGATAAAAGAAGAAATATTAAACAATTGTTTATTTGGATAATTTAAACGCCTAAAATAATTGCGACGCTGAAAACATACACATTAGAACAATACGTTTTATTGTCGCGTTGATTACTTATTTGTAACGCAAATTATAAAAACACATATTTTCTTTGGTAGTGTGGAAGCAAATGTATGAATGTTTTTTTAAGAAAGGTGTATTAAAAAATAGAGGATAAATGTAATGAATTAGTAGCGATTTGTGTTTATTTGTTTACGTTATGGATTTATGCTTATGCACGCATGCAAAATCTCTCCAACAGAAGAGATGTTGCGAGCCTATCCTTGTTTTATCGTTATTTCCATGAAAGGTGCTCGTCTAAACTACAATCTCTGGTCCCCCCTCGCCAATCTTTCACGAAAAACACCCGTCTAGCTGAATCCACTGTGAAAAATTTCCCCCACTTTATATCTGTGCCTAAATCAAAACGCGGATTCCATGAACAAAGCTTCTTTCTTAGAACTGCACGCCTGTGAAACTCTGTTTCGTCTGCCTGCTTCCCACCGAACAACAACTTGGGTGTGTTCAAGTCCAACGTTAACAAATTCCAAATAAACCGCCCCCTTAAGTAAACACTTCATCAAATCTCCACAGTAACGTAATGTACTTGCAATAACCCTTATCCCTGAGTGGTTTCCGGGCCTTGATAAGTGGTGATCACTGTGTAAAAAAAACAAAAAACATGAAGTCGTAAACCGGGCGGGGCTTGAAACACCATTTACAAGATCATCTGAGTTTTAGTATTATATATATATATATATATATATATATACATATATAGAGAGAGAAAGAGAGAGAGAAAGAGAGAGTATATTCTTTATTACGCTCGTTTGTAAATGTAGTGCGAACGAATTTGTCGTGCACTTATTGAAGTAAATTAAGTATAGCAACTGCGAGCGATCTATTTTTATATAATAGTAACTGTTAACGGTGCAAGTTCCTATGTTAAAATAATTGAAAATATATTTCCATGTATGAAAGTCTACGCATTATTCCTAGGATATCGACCTAATTGCTTAATATTGGGTCATCACGTGCCTAATTGAAATTCTACCGCAATGATTCACGTAAATACACATCCCGCTAAAAATATGAACCAGGTAATTTTATTGAAATTTTCTCTATCAAGCGGATAAATCGTTAAGTGAATCACCAGATGAAATGCAATAGTACTGTTGTTTTGTAACATGTAATCAGCTTAATTAGCGACGAGCGATTTAATGTGTAACATGCTTTGTTCGAAATCTGTAATGTGTATCCAGGAGACAAGCGCCCGCGTGTTTGTGTGTTGTGTGGGTGCGTAAGAGAGACGGACGAAAAGGAAAGACTTACCTCGGGGCCGGCTCGGCGTCGCCGACCGAAAATAGAGAAAGAAAGATCAAGATGGTGGCCGCCGTCTTTTGTAAAGGATGATATCTCGCAAAGTCACATGCATGCTCGCAATATGCAAATTTAGCCGGCCTGCAACGGCCATAAAAGCGGGTGATTGAAAGACGTTGGGAGGGCGATGATTGACTTGGTCGGGAATCGTGTTGCTCTTGCTTCTCGTGCCGTGTGGGTGTGAGCATATCTTACCGTTGTTGGGACAGTTCTGAGTAACCGATTGTTGGGTCCGTTCTGAGTAACCGTTCGCGTCCGTCTATGTCTTGCTAGTTGGATTCCGTGCAGAACCGGTGTCTACTGGTTATTGAATTGCTTTACGTTGCTGCAACATTATACATCTACAGAGGGTGCAGTACTTTTAAAGGATTGTCCTTATACATCTACAGAGGGCGCAGTAATTTCAAAGGACTTCCCTTACACATTTTCTACACAATCCTCCCATTCTTTTTCATTTTTCATTTTCAGTTGAAATAATAACTTTTGCGAATTGCATTTTTTTTTAGTTTTACAGAATATTTTACCGGTTGTTTTCTTTAAATCTTTTTCCCAACAAAACAACAATTTTTCATCTGTTCTTTTGCGGCTCTATAGTAAAGCCTATTATTTCCATTTGTCATTAACTCGCGTTTTTTTTTTTATCCGAAATACATTTTCTGTATCTGAGTAGGAAAATGAAAAGCGGTTTCATTTTAATTTCACTTGCGGTTCACGATAATAAAGAGGTGCCTGTTCTTGGCTTATTGAGCCAGATGTTGCTTCGCAGTAGGGTCGGGATCCATAGACAGACGGCAATTATGACCTCATGCACTTATTTTTCTTGAAGCAGATAAAACTAACGTATGCAGATATGAAATAGTTTTGCATAATTATAATTATATATATATACATATATATATATATGTATATATATATATATATATATATATATATATATATATATATATATATATTTGTGGTGAGAGCATGTATAAGCTACAGCCACCATCTAAATGAATCGTTCTGGGGATTATTACGGTTTTCAAAAGATGGACCATTTTAAGATTCATCTGCACTACTTAAATGCTAGGTTTATTTATGGTGTCTTTTATTTAAAAAAAAAAACACCCAATATTTTGCTGATGATGAGATTTTGTTTTAATCAAAAAAACTATATGCTAAAAGTAAAACACATCGTTTCCGAAAGGATCGTACAATTTATTGGCTTTGCTGTGCTCCTTCTTATGAAACGGATTTTTCATTTTTAATTTTGATTTTTAATTATAAATTATCAATCACCTTACCAAATATAAAAGGAGCTCAAGGATATTGGCCCATTGAGCTTTTATACATCGTCTTTACAACGGGCATTATTATTTTACTGTATTTTAATTAAATTAGTATTTCTACTATAACATTAAAATACACTCTGCTCTAATTACACATTGCTCTAACCCCCTAAAATTATATAAATTTGTATATATACATATAGTTATTTTTACAAATATGCACACACACACACATATATATATATATATAGTTACGCACACACATATATACAGATATATAAATGCATAAATACAATTGTATATTAATATATGTATGTGTATATGTGATAATACATACATTATATATATATACATATATGTATACTACACGCGGCTTCATAAAATCATACTTCTTTCTTCAGATATACAATATGGACAGGAAGAAGAAAAAGAAAAAAAGAAACAAAACACCACACTGAAGATGGAGTATACCTCTGAAATATATTTGTGATAAATTTCAAACAAGTCAAATATTTGTTTATTTTTCTAATATTACATTGTGATTTTGTTCCAAGCGCACTTGATGCGTATTTAATTATATATATATATATATATATATATATATATATATATATATATATATATATATATATATATATATGCCTTTATGGGAAATATCTACTTTGAAAAAGATATTATAAATTATATTAAAACGTTTGATCGAATTCTGTTATAAAATACTTTCCCACCTGAAGTGTTTCCAAAAGCCATAAATCGTGATATATTCTCAATAAAATATTAAATTGTCCATACGCACAAACTCACACACACATATATACATACATAATATATGTATTTTTCTCATATAAAATGCATACATATATGTATACTTTTTATATTTTTATTATTATTAAATATAAATGTATGTCGTAGAATGAGGAATCTAAAACTTAAGTATATGATGTGGAGTTGAAAGGCAGTTGTTTAGTTGTATTACACCATTCAAGAGTAGCTATATATATATATATATATATATATATATATATATGTATATATACATGTATATATTATTTTTTGTTTAGTGTTATTCAATCATTCAAGAGAAGCTAAATATATATATATATATATATATATGTATATATATATATATATGTATCAATATTATTTTTTTTATTTGGTTGTATTCAATCAGTCAAGAGTAGCTATATATATATATATATATATATATATATATATATATGTATATATATATATTACTAGCATGGGTGCCCGGCGTTGCCCGGGTGTTTGGAGGTGTATGCTGAGCAAAAAAAAGGGGGTAAATTTTTAAACTTTGACCCCTATTATGACCCCTGAAAATTTATTGTTTTGGGCTCAAATCAAGTTATTAAGTTAGATTCATGTCCACGGAAGCTATATCTAAAATTTAAAGTGTGTAGACCCAAAATTGTCGGAGAAGTTTGGTAGAGTTCTCAAAGCTCAAATCGTTGAACTTTGACCCCTTAATCGCCAAATTTCTGGCTAAAAACCGATCACATAGATTTTTCCAAATCTCAGTACCCTGTATATCAAATTTCGAGTCTGTAGACTAAAAATTGACAGAGTTATTTCGTAGGGAAATGTACACACACACACACACACTTTAACTTTTATAGATATATAGATTTAAAATTTGAGTCTGACAGAATGACAAAATTATATTGCAAACCGATATATTAAACAAACGAACTTCAAAGAGACAAATGAACACATAAGTAAAAACAATTTGTATTAGAAAACATTTATTATTCCACGTCTTTTTTTTACAGACCTGACGACTGAGGTTCGCTCTTAATAAAAATTGTTTTTTATAGTCTTAATTTTGACTTCCTTTTTCATAAAAAACTAAAAAAAAAAAATCAAGAAAGAAAAGAAATTTAATTTTATTTTTTCATTAATTTCTTTCTGTGCAAAGCAATTCTTTCAAACTTACTCTGTTTCCAAAATGTTTTTATTTTATTCCCCTCCCCCTTCATTCATTTTCCTCCGCATCCTGGCAAGATTACTGTACACATAGATTCGAAAAAAAAGTCAAAAACAAATATATAAATAAATGTTATCAAAGGCAAGATAAGTTACTTTTCTACCTAACTGGATATCTTTTTTGTGTTTTTATTCAATGTAATATATTTATTCAGCTCGAAAAACATACAGTGTTTACCGATGTGTTGGAAAATTCAAGATGGCGTCTCACACCCTCTTTAACACCGTAAGTTTGGGAAAAGGTGTTATAAATAAAAAAACTATACAAAATACTATTAAAAATCCGCCGAATATATGTCAACCTATGTCACGGTAACATATATTGAGCGAGTTTTTAACAGTATTTAAACAGGGCACATCGTAAAAACTGACCCATTAATTTTCCTGAAGTAAAAACTATATAGTTTTTAAACTTTTAAAACTGTACATTATAAAAAGAACACTGTTCGAGTGATTTTTTTTTTTTTTTTACATGGGTGTCACCACTTATCAAGGCCCAGAGGCCACTCAAGGATAAGGGTTAATAGGTATACATTAGTCATTGTGATTTTAGCATAGTAAACAGTGGGAATTTTGTAACTTGGATTACTTGAAAAAGAAAACTGTTCGAATGATTGAAAATGAAAACAAAATAACAATGTAAATATATTGATAAGAAAAAAACAAAAACAAACGAAGTTTCCGTTTCAGGAACCCGAGTTTAATTTTATGTCGTAATCATTCAACTCGTTAGCGGTTTTATTCAGCGATTAGGGATAACCATACGACATATCTAATTACCAAAGCGATTTTTTTTTAATTTTTTTTTTTTTATTAAAACTAAACCTGTTTAGTTTTAATGAACCAATTTTTTTAAAGCCAACACTTTAGTTATTTTGAGAGCGTGCAACTGCACCCGAAAGGTTGATTAGGAAACTCCAAATCCTTTTATGACTCGGAAAAAAAGGGCTTTTTATCGGCTTAAATGATAAACTAATGTTAAATATTAGTATTTGCCATCGATTCTGAAATAAAATGAAATCCTGACATTGTGATCATTTTTGCAGGTGTTATGTGCCAAATATTGAAATAAGAATGTTTAAATTCAATTATTGTAATTTAAGTCTTTAATTTTAAAGTCGATTTTATTTATAAAATATCTTTTTAGAAATCAATCTCAAAAACAATCTGAACAATAAATCTCTTTTGTTATGGCTAAGTTTTTGTCAAGGGTAGAAATTATAATAGACAAGTATTCATCCATGATGACATTTTACCGATTTCCTGGTTTACAGGTATTCTTGCTAAATTTCTTCGAAAGAATTGACCTAAACAATACTTCAACTAAATACGTATATTTCATGCAATAATGACTTTTATTTCTTCCGACTTTTCCTTAACTAAACATAAAACATCGCTTAGGGTTAGTTTAACATTCTGTAAAAGTACCTTCCGTTTTTTTTTTGTTTGTTTTTTTTTTTGTACTTCTGCAGAGAAGGTAAAAAACCGATAAAAACTGGATATATTTTTCGTGTTTTTATTCAATTTAACATGTTTATTCAGCTCGAAAAGAATACAGTGTTTACCGATGTGTTGGAAAATTCAAGATGGCGTCTCACACATTCTTTAACACCGTAAGTTTGGGAAAAGGTGTTATAAATAAAAAACTATACAAAATACTATTAAAAATCCGCCGAATATATGTCAACCTATGTCACGGTAACATATATTGAGCGAGTTTTTAACAGTATTTTAACCGGTTTTTTATTTATTACACCTTTTTCCAAACTTACCGTGTTAAAGAGAGAATCGGCCGCCATCTTGAATTTTCCAATACATCGGTAAACACTGTATGCTTTTCGAGTTGAATAAACATGTTAAATTGAATAAAAACACGAAAAATTTGCCTTTGATAACATTTATTTGTTATATATTTGTTTTTTGGCAACTTATTCGAATCTAATTTAAGACCACGAGTGAAATGAGAAAAAGAAGTCAGCGGGTTTGGTTGCCATAACAACGTGACGGTAGTGAACGTGTGTGTGTGCGTGTGTGCGCGTATTTCGTGTAGTTTAGTTTCGCATAATAGTTTCGTATTTTTTTAATTTGTAAATAACAAGTTATTAAAAAATTAAATCCTTCCAAGATGGACAATAAATAAAGCCATAATATTTTATGGTAAAGGTAAGAGCGTAGAAACGATTGTTTTTTAGGAGATGTGATTATTGGATTAACCAATCAGAAATCGTCTGTGGCACACACATCTCTGTTTTTATAGATATATAGATAGATAGATAGATTTTTTTATTTGGTTGTATTCAATCAGTCAAGAGTAGCTATATATATATATTTATATATATATATATATATATATATATATATATATATATATATATATTATATTTTTCGTTTTTTGAGGTTAGTATTGCGAAATATAACGAGGTTCATAAGAGAGTGCTCAATGCAGAAGTAGAGCAATTTACACTTGTCTTTACATAAGCAATAGTTTATTGTTTGGTTGTTTAGAACATGTCTCGGTGCACATGAAAAGAAACGTTGCATGTGCCTTACACTTGCTTAGTTTTCAGTATATTGTATTTAATTATATATATATATATTAATTATATATATCTATCTATCTATCTATCTATATATATATATATATATATATATATATATATATATATATATATATATATATATATTCTAACAGGAATTAAAATGCACTATTTTTTTTATTCAAATCGATTGATTGCGTCCGCTGGTTTAGAACATGTCTCGGGTCAGATAAAAAGAAACGTTGTATTCGGCTTACACTTGCTTAGTTTTGTATTGCAAGGAACCCAACATTGATTTCATAATATTATGAGGCACCTTAAATAAGTTTCAGACTTTTTTGTTACATACATTTAAAATTATCGTTGACTCTTTAAATGTAGTACGTTTTTGCTACACATAACATGAAATAATTAGCCAAATTTTATGATTTAGGTTGATCTTGACAGCTACAGCAGGAATTTGAAGATACGCTACTAAAAGATTATTGTAACATGGCGTTAATTTAAAAAAAATGTAATCTAGACGTGGGTCCAATTTAAGAGAAAGATATACAATACGGTGCAGTTTAAACGTAATAAATGCCGCAAAAACAGGTGAAAGCTTAACAGTTTTGGGGGGCCATCTTGCATGAATGAAGCATAAGTTTTTGAGTGGCATGAGAAATTTGAGGAAGGCGGGGAGTGCGTGAAAATTGATAATAGGTGTGGGAAGAGTAAGGTGTGTTAACACCAGAGTCGATTGTCCCAGTAAAAAAAAAAAATCAATAGGTAAGAACTGCCGTTTGTCTACATGGACTGTGGCAATATTGGGGTATGTTCCCACACTGTCGGGCGATTCTATTTATAAGCGATGCTGCTAGGAACTGACGAACGGAATTAATTCACGTTCTGCTACCAACAAATCAGAAACCAGAACTGCTCCATGAATAGTATACCTTTTCTGTAGCAAATCCGCATATGATTTATTGTGGCCTCCAACGCGGGAAGAATCTTTTGCTCTGTGGATTCCAACTGTTCTGTATACTGAAAATCAGTAATCTCTCAAGATTTGTGTAGAACAACGAACCATCAGAAACGTGCGCAATTTAATGTCGGTGTGGAACTGTATACACAATTATTCGCGAGGAACTGGCGAAGCGAAAGATTTGCGCTAAGTGTGTTCAGCGGTATTCTCGTCGAAGGCTCTAACGAAGATGTGCATCATCACAGTTTATTACCCGTTCTTTGCTCCAGACCTTGCTTCCTCTGGTGTTTTTATAATTTTCTAAGCTAAAGGAAAATTATAGAGGTCATCGTTACTAGACATTAAGGAAATGAAAGAGGCTGTGACGAGAGCCACTTACACGCTAACAGAAGCGGACGCCCAGTGTACCTTCGAGATGGTTCTGAATAATTTAAGTGCAACTGGAGAAGATTGTTTCAGGAGGGGATCAGAACTTTACGTGTTACTCTTCCTGAAAGTTATTATACAAAAAAGTTTTGAAATGGTTTCATTACACATCTTACATATGGATACAAAGATAAACAAAGAGATAGATACCGGTATAGATAGAATGAAATAATGATCGATCGCATGAAGTAAATAGAGATATAGTGTGAGATAAAAACGTACGGATACTTGAATGAATGAGAGGGCATTTTGAATCGAACTCTTATTATGACTTAACGTTTGTATACATAGCCTGAAAGTTTAATTTCTCGGCTGCGGATATTGGCGGTTCGAGACTCTTAGACACCAAGTGACGGTTCATCAAAAGCGTTCAGGAATTGTTCGCTTTGAAAAAATATAATTACTGGAGCAGACGCTTACTTCTTTTTATGGTTTAACATCGCATGCACAAGCAAAGAAAATAAAAGACAAACAGAAACTAAATATCTGACTCCGTTTTTTGTTTTAGCTTTTGCAGTAGGCATTTATTACCATCAACTTTTAAAACACCGTCTCCTTCTTGATTATTCTTACTGTTCATGTTGTTAGCCATTACATTAACAACATCCTGCCGCCTCGGCACCAGCTTCAACGTGTCTCGCCACAATCATGTGACCACACGTTCACACAACATGCACGGTATTTTCTCTCACCGCCAGGTCGCGTTGGCATCCGCCAGCCATTTTTTTGCCTTCTTTATACGTCCATATTCTCCGTACTCGAGATTTCTTTCTGCTCCTGGCTACGTGTTGTCTTTTTTGTCCTTGTCACGCAAGCCCGCGCATACTTTCTAATTTGCAATTTAGGAAAGTTGTATCCGAATAATCAGCAGCTATATTTACCCATGTGTTATGTTACAATTGACTACACTTGTATTTGTGTCTATTATCTTTCTTTTAAATTATAACAGAAAATTATATTTTATGAAGATCCTCGGTTGGTTGATTGTTTTTTTACGGCATATCAACCCCTTTCAGGTTATTTAATGCAGAATCCTAATACTTGGAAGAAATTACTTTTAATGGAATATATTTGTTGTTTTCAAGTCGGTTTCTATTTAACCCATAGTTGGGACCCAAACAGGTACTACCACTCCGGATCCGAGTGGACCTGGGAGCAATGGCAATTAAAGGGTGGCTCAGCACTTCCCAAAACACGCAAGTTGGTGCCTGACCACTGCATATAGTTTAAGATCATATCCAGGACCAAGATACTTGTATAGAAAACGCAGTTTGTAAACTTATGCACATACATTGTTCATAGCTGGCAAATGTGTACATATAATGAGGATTACTATGTAAAAATCTAAATACCAAACCGTCGCTATTGTATAATGGCAACTTTGCGGTCCTTCATCATTTTGTGTAAAAACTTATACGAGCTTTTACTTTTGGAATTATCAGTATAATTTCGTTTTAATGATTAAAGGTAGAGAATGCGATTTATACTGATCAACGCAATTTTCATATCGGGGAAAACAAAGTAACAAACTAATATTCAACATTTTTATCAATCCACTAGAAGATCATAATTAATTTTATTTCCACAAGGCTATATGTTTTTTTTTTCTGGTAATCTGTTTCTTTTACAACTCTATATTCTCCGGCAGTAAAAATTACAGAAATGAGCTAAGGGCCTCAAATGATTGAATTTTTACGGACCGTCGCGTTTATGAGTCTTTAGTCGTTTACATAGTTTTTAACAGGTCAAAGATAAGTCACAATATAAAAAAAACGTTATATATTTTTTGTTAATTTATTTTAGTTTATTTTTATTTTCTTTTGATGTTAATCAGTTCATAGGAGTGTCACGTGGTTAGAATGGTAACTTCACCAGTTTTGAATGATATAGGTTCTGGTTCGATTCTAACTGAAAGACATTTTTAACGTTAGTATTAAATACGTGGCAGTTCATAATTTTGTTTTATTGATTTCAAGTGGAGGCTACGAATTCCAATTACTTTACTCTGAGTGGTTTATAGGAATACAGGTAGATGGGCAGAAAGCAGAAATTTACCATATAAATGCTGGAATCTCTCACAACTGCATCTGAGGCCAAAGATTCATCCTGATAAATATGTTTGATATCCCAAATCAAACCCAAAGTATAGATATCTATGTTGTCGATACAACTATATATTGCAACACTCTGAATGATACAAAGAAACAAGTTCTCTCTAATTCTGGTGACCGGTTTATTTTAATTCATCTCAGAACAATAATGCAAACTCTATTAATATATTTTACAAAAATGAAATGACACCTACCTTCAGAATTGTGTGCGTTCTATCCCAATCATTATCAATTGACCAGAGGTCATCTGGTCAGCATCAGACAAGGCCAAACTATTTGCAAAGAACTTTGCACTTATTCTACCCTATGCGACGAAGGCCATCAACTCCCCATATTTCCTCCTATAACACAGTACACGCTATGCAACATACAGATATCTATGCATGAGGTCGCCAAGCTAATTAAGAAACTTGATTCCAGTAAAGCAACTGCCTGACGGCATCCAATTATGGTGTTAAAAATGCTTCAACCAGAACTTGCTCCCATACTTACGAAACTGTTAAAGCGTTGCCTGAAGGAGAAGTGCTTTCCGACTCCCTGGAAAACCTAATCAGTATGCCCTGTATTTAAGAATTCAGGTGATAAGTCATCTCCCTCTCAGTACAGACCAATAAGTCTCCTGTGTGTTATGAGTAAGTTGCTGGAATCCATATTAAATAGAGAAATAGTCAACCACCTCAGCAGAAACAATCTTCTTAGTGACACACAATATGGGTTCTGTTCTGCAATATCTACCGCAGATGTGCTAATGGTTATATCTTAGAGGATTATTGAATCTCTTGACAAAGGCTTCCTTTCTAGGGCAATTGCTCTTGACATATAAAAAGCCCTCGACAAGGTATGCCATAAGGGTCTCCTTCAACAGATTTCCAGCTACGGTATAACAGGAAATGTTTTCTCAATCATTAAATTATTTCTCTCCGATAGGCTCATAAGAGTAGTTGTCAATGGATAAAAATGAGAGGAATTCAGTATTAATGCTGGAGTCCCTCAAGGGTAAATTCTGGGCCCAACTCTCTTCCGGATCTACATCAATGATCTCCCTAAACACATACTTAAATCATTCGTTGACGTTTATGCTGATGACACGACAATCTACGGCAACACATCAAAGGTTGTAAATCAAAATTCTCTCTGATTCGCTCTCCTCTGATCTCGAGCGCGTGGTTCAAACGGGGAAGTCGTGGCTGGTTATCTTTAATGCATCTAAAACCAAACTCCTATCCTTACATCATCAACGCTCTGATCCCCATCTGGCATAAATTGAAATGGATGGCTGTCGTCTAGGTTTGACAAGCTTCTGTGTTTGTCCTTTACTCCTGATCTTAAATGGAACATGTACATCAAGTCTGTTGCCAAGGTCGCTGGAAAGATGGTGGGATCCTTCTACCGCTCCAGAAGATATCTCACTACTGATGCAATTCTCTATCTATATAAAAGCCAAGTACGTCCAAGGATGGAATACTGCTGCCATATCTAGGAAGGAGCTGCTAAAAACAGGTTATCCTGCCTTGACAGAATAGAAAACAGACTTCGTGGCTTAGTAGGGGATGCTCTTTTCTCTACCCTGAAACCTCTCTCCCACAGATAAGACGTTGCGAGCCTATCCTTGTGTTATCGTTATTTCCATGGCAGGTGCTCGTCTGAACTCCAATTTCTGGTCCCCCCCTCGCCAATCTTTCACGAAAAAACACCCGTCTAGCTGAATCCACTGTGAAAAAGTTTCCCCACTATTTATGTGTGCCAAAATCAAAAGGTGGATTCCATGAACAAAGCTTCTTTCTTAGAACTGCACGCCGGCGGAACTTTGTCTCGTCTGCCTGTTTCCCACCGGACTACAACTTGGACGTCTTCAAGTCCAACGTAAATAAATTCCTAATGAACCGCTCCCCTAAGTAAACACTTCATCAAATCTCCACACTAACGTACTGTACTTGCAATAACCCTTATCTCTGAGTGGCTCCCGGGCCTTGATAAGTGATGACCACCGTGTAAAAAAATGAAGTAATAGCAATTAAAAATATCCTTCTGTAGGTATTTGACACTTACTGAAAGCGACTCTTAAATTATTTTTTATTTACTACAAGAAGTTTAGTAACAACTCATCACCGTCTATGAAAACGTTAAAACAAACTAATTTACTGATTTTGTTCTCTCTCTAACTCTCTCTATATATATGAATCATAAATTAGTACTTTTAATTCTATGACGTGAAATTATAAAATTTCAAATCTAGAATGTTTAATATATGCAAGACAAAGTATATACATTTTGAATAATTTCACCTCAAAGAATTAAAATTACTAATTTATGATTCATATATAGAGAGAGAGATAGAGAGATTTTTTTGTGGTTGTACAAAAGCTAATAAAAGCTTTGAAAAAGATATCCGGACACATGCCGAGTTGGGTAAAAAAAATAATTAATTAGGGCAACACTTCTTTAATAAAAACGATTTAAGCGTAAATTTATATATTTATAAATTAGTGATTATGAAGGAAAAACGAAAATAAACCTTGAGACGTCTTTCAACCAATATATTACAAGAAAAAACATCGGCCGTTACGATTAGAAAAAAATGGTTAAAATCGTTTGAAAAAATAAGTAGTTTTTTCCTCTTTAAACGATAGTTGCCACTTTTAGAGTGGTCTCTCTCTCTCTTTCTTTATATATATATATATATATATATATATATATATATATATATATATATATATATATATATATATACCAGTATATTGCGAAATGACATTAATAAGAGGTGGCATAGTGTGAATTGTGGATTAAACGCAAGCCGCTACTGAAGCAAAATTGCTCTCTCCTTAGCAGATATGTTCTGTGTACAAACACATAGGACGTATATGCTATGGAAGTATTACGCCTTAGCCACAATTGTTCTCCCAGTTAAAATATCACTGTTATATTTAACTGGGGATCTGGCGGACGCCATGATCATTTGGGAGAAATTGGCTGATCAATATAAACAGAAAACGGTGGCTGACAAATTAGCGTTCAAGAGAAAATAAGATTTAAGGAGGGTTACTCCGTTAACGAACATATCAAAACAATAGTTGAGATATTTGACGAATACGTCAGAGTTTCGAATCTCCGGGCACACTTTCATATTCTTACAGAATATTGGTGATATCATTCGAAGCTCATCAAGATCTTCCAGAGTGGATCTAACTAACTGAACGAATATTACTTGAAGTATTCCAAATTTAAAAAAAAAGAGAAAATAATAATGCCGGATTGAAAGCCACGATATTAAAAAAACCGCCGTAGAATCGGACAGATTAAACGTGATTACTTCACAAGGAAAATGTTGGATTATTCACACGCTTATTAATTTATTTTTTTATTTCGGACTATTAGTTTCATCTTTATTAGTTGTTGTTTTTCATCTTTTATTAGTTTGTTTATTCACAACGTTTCGGCCAACTATTCCTCTTGCCTTCGTCAGGTGCCAACCGCGACGGATAGGAACTTCGAATCTCCTAACTGCTTTCTCAGCAATCACTGCCATCCGTAATTGTTGTCCTCTCACCACATTTTGGCAATGTAAACGTTTGGCACGCTTTGGGTATATATATACATATATATATATATATATATATATATATAGCTGGATAAAGGCATGGAAACTGTTTAAACCAGAAACTCATCACTCCATCTGGACAAGATGCCCTCCAGATTGCTATCCTTCGTATGCCAGCCTAAACGTCATCGATGGTTATTTCAACGTTCTTCATCTGCTGCATTTCTGATAGCCTTTATCTTACCTCCCCAACCAGCTAGCCTTCTCATTATATCGCTCTTCAACAGACCAAATCCCACACCAGAACTTCATTGCATCTTTTGCATTTGGAGTGTTGTTATTTCCTGCCGAGACTGGTTGTTCCTGAAAAGGTTGTTCAGCAGAAATGCAACACTTTTTCCAACAAAGTTCCTAATTTTCATACCATCAGTGTGGAAATTCTCTTTCAACATTGTTAGAACGCTCATATTACTTTTTTCAGCAATCTATACCTCCTTTCAAGCTCGTACTTAGCTTTCTATCCTAGTTTAACTCCTTTTTTATTTCTTCGATTCTACCAATGTCTTTCCACCACTGTTTAATACTTTCTTCAAGCCGCCTCGGCCAGTGTGGTCTTCTATCCTTCATTTCTCGTTTTTTTTTATTCTGTAATAAGCCAAGACGATTACCAATAACGTATGACGCTGCATACTGAAGCCTGTTAAGTTCCGTAATCGATATGTTCTTTCTTATCTTGTGAATTATTCCTTGAATTATTTTTACCGCGTTGTTCACCTTTTGACTATCAGTACTCTTCATACCTGGAATCTCTATGATATCGTCTCTAAGAAGAACCTCTCATAACTTCTGAAGTACTTCTTTTTCTACACAGTCAAAGTTCGAATTTCATCACCACTTCTCCATACATCTGCTCCGTTCACTGGCTCCATTGTCTCAGAGTCAATGATCTCATCTGCCTTAGATCCTTTAAACTCTTTCTCATTAATTCCCCTAACCATAGAATTCCATACGTCCTCCGTTGTCCGCCTCCCATCATCGTTTACATTCCCCTTCTGCACTTCCACTCTCTCAGTTCTTTCATCAGAGCTAGTTTCATCAATTTTACTTTCGTTATTCATTTCATTCCTAACCATCCATTCAATCTCTTCTCTTGTAATCACTGAAAGTAGGTTGTTATTTTTAATTTATTTTAACTGGGATACAAACTCGGGACACTTCTAGCACCTTCTTCTCTTGATTCCCATTCTTCCTTCACTTTTCGGATATATCCACCAGAGTTGGTACTTCAACTTCTTACAAAGCGTAGCTAGGCTGAATAAAAAATAAGGAAGGATGGTGGGAGAGAATTGAACAGTGTAAAAATTGTGTTGGAACCGAGGAGATGTCGTTGAAGGAGCATGTGATTAGAAGTGAGGAGTGTATGCTTAAGGTTTTTGCCAATTAAGTGGCGGAATGTGAGACCAAGCCTGATTATGTGAAACGTATGGATAGAGAAAGGACAGTGAAACTGGCTAGGAAGAAAATGCATGGAAAGTTCTTCCATGATATAGCAGAAGTGGCTGACGAAAGCTCATGGCAATGGCTTAGAGCTGGGTATCTGGCTAAAAGTACTGAAACTTTTGTTTGTGCAGCCCAAGCGCATACATTAGGAAGACGATTGTTCAAAAAAGTGGTTCTAAGAGAGGAAGTTGCTGCAGAATGCCGGATTAGTGGTAAGACCTCTGAGTCAATTGCGCACCTTGCAGTAGGGTGTAGGGGAGTGGCCCAGAGGGAGTACCGCAAAAGACACCATCGCATGGGTCTCCGGATATATTGGGAGGTGTGTAAGAGGGTTGAGGTGAAGCGTGCTGGAAAATGGTTTGAGCAGTAAGAACAAGTGAGGATTGCAAGGTAGAGGTATGGTACGACAAAAGTATCATAACAACCAAGCTATTGGAACATAATCGTCCGGATTCGGTCAGCATTGACAAGGTCTAAAAAAAGATTGCAGGTTGTAGACTTCTCAGTACCCTGGGATATGAATGTGAGAGAGTAAGAGAAGGAGAACTGGAGCAATTATTCTCCATTGGCCTTCGTGATAAGGCGTATATACGGGGTTAAAACGCAAATAATACCGGTCGTAGTTGTTACACTAGGAGTAGTATCAAGTCGTTTGGAATGAGAATTGAAAAGAACTAAAAATCCCAGATGTTTTAGGTGGCCTTCAAACCTCTGCAATTATTAGTACCATCAGCATCCTTAGGAAAAACCTTGATTTTGAAGCTACTGGGTGTAATTCGGGATCAAGAGAAATCCTCTGGAAATGAATCCCATCCCTTCGAGAGAGACGTTCATAAACGAAATCAGCATTATCATTAATATAATAATTATGATTATTATCGTTATTTTTTATCAGTATTGTTACTATTGTTCTTCATTATTATAAGTATTATTATCATTATTATTATTATTACTATTATTATTACCATTATTATTACTAGTATTTTAATTACTGTATGTATTGTTATCATTATTATCTTTTATATTACCATTATTATTAGTATTATTATTATAACTATTATTATTATTAATGTAATAATTATCATTATTATCAGTATTATTATCATTATTATTACTATATATTTCATTATTATAAGTACTATTATCGTTATTGTCATAATTATTATCATTATTATTATTATTTTATTATAATAATTATCAATATTATCGTTATTTTTAACATAAGTATTGCTATTATTTTTATTATTATAAGTAGTATTATATTTATGATATTTTATTACCATTATTATTATAATTACGATTATTATTATTATTATTATTATTAATATTAATTTAATAATTATCATTGTTATCGTTATTTTATCAATATTGTTACTATTATTTTCATTATATTAAGTATTACGTTAATTTTTTTGACCATTATTATTATTTTTATTATAATCATTATCAATATTATCGTTATTTTTATCATTATAATTGCTATTATTGTCATTATTATAAACATTGTCATCATTATTATAATTATTATTACCATTATTATTATTTTTATTATAATCATTCTCAATATTATCGTTAGTTTTATCATTGTTATAACTATTATTTTCATTATTATAAGTATTATATTAATTATTACCTTTATTATTACCATTATTATTACGATTATTATTATTATCATTATTGTTATCATTAATGTAATCATTATCATTATTATAAGTATGATATTCATTATTAAAAGTATTATTATGATTATTATTATTACCATTATTATTAGGATGATTATTATTACCATTATTATCATAAATGTAATCGATATCATTATTATTATTACCATTAATATCATTTCGATCAGAATTATTACTATTATTTTCATTATAATAAGTATTATTATTATCATTATTATTACCACTATTATTATTATAATCATTATCATTATTATCATTGTTTTATCATTATTATTACTATTATTGTCATTATTATAAGTATAATTATCATCATTTTTATTGTTACAATTATTATTATAATTTTTTTTTTATAATATATTTTTATCATTATTATTACTATTTTTTGGATTATCACTAGTATTATCAGTATTATCAGTATTATCGTTATTATTATCATTATTATTATTATTATTATTATTATTATTATTATTATTATTATTATTATTATTACCGTTATCTGTATCTTTATTATTACTATTATTTTTATAATTATAATTATTCTAATCATTATTTTCATTATTATAACCATTAATCTTCGTATTATGTTTAATATAATTATTATCAATATTATCGTTATTTTTATCATTATAATTACTATTATTTTAATTATTACAATTATTATTATCATAATTATCTTTTATTGCCATTATTATTATAATTATTACGATTGTTAATATTATTTTTATATTATTTTAATCAGTATCATCGTTATCGTTATTTTTATAATTATGATTACTTTTATTTTCATTAATATAAATATTATTATAATTATTATCATTAATATTACCATTATAATTATTATTATTTTTATTATTATATCATCATTTTATTATTATCGTCATTTTTATCATTATTCTTACTATTATTTTCATTATTATAAGTATTATAATTATTATTTTCATTATTATAAGTGTTATCATTATTATTACCACTATTATCATTATGATTATTACTATTATTAGTATTATTATAATAATTATCATTATTATCGTTACGTTTATCATTATTATTACTTTTATATTCATTATTATGAGTATCATTATTATTATTATCATTATTTTTATTATTTTTATTATTACGATTATTACCATTATAATTATTATGATTATTACCATTATTATTATTAGGATTATTACCATTATTTTTATTATAATATTGTTTTTATTAATATTTTTATTATTATTATTATTATTATTATTATTATTATTATTATTATTTCATATTAGACGGAAGTCGCTAGACGACATTATTATTATAATTTTTTTTTAAATTATGTGTCGTAAAATATAATTCTCAATATACAATTATTATTCCATAATAATAATTCCATAATAATAATTCCATAATAGTAATTCTATGATAATAATTCCATAATAATAATTCCATAATAATAATTCCATACTAATACATACGCTATTCACACGAATAAAAAAAATAATGGCGTGTTTAAGAGTATTGTACCACCGTACAAGGCCAAGCTGCCAGCTTATGTTCAATAAAATAAGAATCGAACTTTCTTAAGATAGTCGCTCTAGTCTTGTTTCAATGTCGCTTGTAAACGCGATTATTTCCCTGTCAAGTCAGATCTTGTTGACCTCTCCGGTCAAGTCACATCCGACGAAACGGTGATCTGTTGTGCTTAAGAAAGACCGTATTTGCTGCTTAAGACATTTTATCTAGTAACGCTGATGGGACTTAATGCCGGTCAATAACTTTGCACTTTAATAGAGTCTTCTCATTGTCTTTCAGCAGAGGCTATTCTTCGAGCTGAACAAGAAACTCCATTAGATTAATAACCGCGCCAAAAGCCCTTCGCCTGTCTAATTAGAAAATGCGATTCGCTTCTAAATACACGGTTTTCCTTACAATATTAACTCATCCTGGGGTTTTGTCAGCAGTAGATGAATTAATGCTGTCAAGATAACCTAAATCTGTTATTTAAAAGGACATTTTTCTTCTCTTTCGTTTAATATTTTTTAAACAAGAGACGCGTTTCGTGGCTACCTGTTAGTTTCCACCCAAGATCTGTAGGTTTTCGAATATTCCATTGCAGTAAAAAGTGAAAAATAGCACGTTTTCTTTAGCGTATTACAAGTTATATATATATATATATATATATATATATATATATATATATATATATATATAAATATATATAAATATATATATATATATATATATATATATATATATATATATTCTATAATATAAAGCTGAATGTGTGTGGGGGTGCGGGTGAGGGTCACGAATAGGCTTCTATATGGTTGACTATTTTTAAAAAACTGATAACATATAATGATAGAAGGTGTATCGAGATACAGGAATGGGTATGTCTGATCTGGCAGAACGGTGGTTTATCAAAATTGTGAGGTCTGCTTTCGCGCCTAGTCAACAAAATATGGAAATAAAAAAATTAAAAATAAAAAAAAAACGTTTATAAGTGTTTTTGATATAGATGTATATAAGAATACATTGATAAGTATGCTTTAACTTAAATAGGGATGGTATAATAAAATTGTGGGGTCTGCATTCGTGCCTGGTCCCCATAGAATGGAAATAGGCACACACTTTAATAAATACTTTTCTCATCTATCTGCGTAAGTATACTTTGATAATTATGGTTCGGTTTGAAGTAATATGGTATAATAAAATTACGGGGTGTTCGTTCGCACCTGGCCTCCATAGAATGTAAATATGTAACAAAGTTTTAGAAGTTTTTTTTTTTAATATAGATCCACAGAATATTGTGATAAGTGTCTCAGTGTGAAAAGGTATAGTATAATAAATCATGGGGGTTATCTATTTTATTTTTACTTTCATGATATTTTGCTTTGGATTTGATACCCCCAAAGTCAACCCAAATTTTCAACCCTTCCTTTTCATAACCAATCATACTTTCATAAATCAGATTCCATTATTTTGTAGGCTGTTTTTGAACCCGGTTAACGACGGGTACATTTGCTAGTATATATGTATATATATATGTATATATATATATATATATATATATAGAGAGAGAGAGAGAGAGAGAGAGAAAGAGAGAGAGAGAGGGATAGAGATATTTAAAAATTATTATACTAAATAAATAATTATGTCAGATAATTTCTCGAGGTTTAAATTGACCGATTAAATGAGGTCCTTGCTTATGAAGCCAGAGATAGCTTATATTGCAAGGTCGAATCTGCACTGATAATTTCCGGAAGGACGAAACACTTGTCTATAGGTTTATAATCATTATTATAGAAAATAATTATATACACACACACCCACACACACACACACACACACATATATATATATATATATATATATATATACATATATAAATTAAAACTGTTGAACTTTACAATAAAAAATTATCTTTCGATTGACTACTCAAAAGAAAAAAAACAACTTACAAATCTTTTTAGTTTCTATTTGACTGAGGACAGACTTCTCTTTGGGCTACTGCAGAAACAATTTTCATGATTTCAGCTGTTTGGAAGACTTTCCAAATCGGATTCTATGCATCGTCACGCTGGACTTATTTTGGAATACATTCTTTCTAGAGACCTATTTTACATTTCAGACTAACTTGAGAGGATTTTCCTGCAAGCTTAAATATTATGATCGGTTAATTTTTATATATAGTTTATGCAAATACAACATTTTTTCACTTTTTGGGAAAGTTATTAATACAATAAATTGCGGTTTCACTTAATGCTTCAACTAGCAAATCTTAGCATTGCTACAAATATAATTTGGTGATTTCTTTATGTCTTCTAATGAAAAGAATAGCAAAAATAACAGTCTTTGAACCTCACCGGAATAAGGACTTTGTATTTTTTTTTGAGTATTCAGTCGACTAATAAATTTTGTTTGTAAAGTTCAACGTCTAGTTTGAATTTTCTTTCTCTTATAATACGCTCTACTCTCTATTGCGTATTAAGCTTTTTTAAATTCGGTTGGGATTAAATTTTCTATATATAATTATGTTATTTATATTAGTTTAAACACTACATTCCATTGTTTTCATTAAATATATATATGTATATATAAGTATATATATATATATATGTGTGTGTGTATATAAATCTCCTCTCTCTCTCTCACTCTCTCTCTCTCTCTCTCTCTCTCTCTATATATATATATATATATATATATATATATGTCTGGTGGAATACTCTAAGTAATCTTGCAATCCAGTGTTCATATCTTAGAGAAAGTACAACAATCCTTGAATAACCCATTATTTGAACTTCAAATCCTCTTATTTTTAATTATTCAGAGTTTCAGTGGTAAAGCAGCGAAGTATAAGTTCTGTTTGTAGTCTTTCAAGTTCTCTCCAGAAAGCATTTTATTTCTATATTATGATTTTATTTTTATCTAAGGATGGGGCAACCCACTAGACGTGACACGTACAACCACTATATATTATATTCCATTTGGTTCATTTTCTATCTTCTCCTTAAAATGCAATTGCTTGACACTTTGTTTAAGTAATCCACCGGGTTTATTTGTATTTTAATTTCATATTCACGAGCCCAGTTGCTCTTATAGGTACTGAAATAATGGAGATATTGATATTAGGATGGTGGGAATAAACGACATTATTTTTACACCAAACTTCTTATATTATAGTTGTACTTAATGTCGGACATACGCCCTTGTCATTTCATTATATTTTCCCTCTCAGTTCCCTTGAGCACAGCAGCACTGTTAGAACTAATTTATACCACGGCTGATTTTGTATTCGTCTTGCATTAGGTACAATATTCACTTTTAGATAAACTGTCGTGAGTGTTGCATAATCATATGAAGTTGCTGGTGTATTAGATTTTTAATTAATTTATTTGGTATAAATTCCTAGGGCTTGCTGATGCATTCAATATTAAACTTTGTACTGATTGTCCAGCAGAGATATTTGCATAGGCTGTGTGCCGCATTAAATAATAGGCAACATCTAAATAGCAACATTACAGCTGGATATCAAATGCATATATGCCAATACCAGAAGTCGCGAATGTTTTAATTAAAGCATGCTAATAGAAAAGAGACGATAACTTACGGAAATGTCTGCGAAAATAGCCAACAGCTTCCTTGTAGAAAACTGGCCAGATGAGGCTGAGGGTATTAAAGTTTTGTGGCCAATGTTTCGTCCGAAGTATTCGTCGTCCAAAGATCGATCTTCGAAAAGATACTAATTTCATCCCTTCCGACGCGTCTGTTGGAAGTTTTGGCGGGACATACAAACACACGTACATTTTGCCCTTTATATATATAAATGGCTTGAAAATTTTGAAATGCAACAATCAGGTATCATACTTCGATTGTGTTCTTAGCAGAAACATTCATTTCAATCCCGCGCCAATCATATCATATTAATGAGCGTGGTGTTGATTTTACGTACCTGGCCTTACTGCTTCTGAGAAAATAATTGCCGGGATTTTAGTTTGCAATTAAAAAATCAAGTAGAATGGAACAATTATGCTGTAATCAGAAAAAAAAAATTTCCTACGCGTCCATACTATATTTAAGAACCTATACCTGACTTACAATATTTCTGTTTACGCAGTTATAACAGTTCTGAAATATAATGTTCTTCGTATAAGAATTTAATTTTGGTTAAAATCCCATGCTCCTCCTTTCATCGGCTTATTTGAATCATCAACAATTATCAAAAATATTCCAATACAAAACCCATGTGTGAAATTCCATAATAACTAACACCAATGTTTGGATTCCATAGGGAACGAGCTTACACACATCAACACATGAAGAACCATTTTTCTTTCTATAACACTAGCATTAGAGCCCGGCGTTGCCCAGGTGTCTTGAGGTGTATCTTGAGCAAAAACTAACGGTCAATTATGACCCCCTAAAATGTACTGTTTTAGGGTTTAATCAAGTTATTAAGTTAGATCCATGACGAAGGAATCTATACCTACAATTTTAATTGTTCTTTGATTCTGCTCTAAAATAATCATTTCGGACGCGCCCCTGCTATATCAAAGACGTCTGTATCTGGTCTTACTGTGGTTGAGAAAATAATCGTCTGGCTTTTAATTTACAATAAAAAATAACATGGTAAAATTATTATGTAATGAGAAACAATTATTTCGCACGCACCACTATTATATTAAAGAATACCTCGATTGAATTGCATATGAATATATTCACGTTAAACTCTATGCTTTTCTCTATGTACGTCAGTCGCAAAAAAACTTACTATACAATGTGTGTATTAAATAAAATATCTACGTATAATGCACTGCCGATTGACCGCCTTAAAAGCGCCTTGGACATATCCTCACTGCTTGACGTGAAACCTGAAAAAGAAAGAAACATATGTGTCTAGCGATATATTTCTACCCGGAACATCTGCTGAACAAAACTGCTCAGATCTATTGCAAATTTACAGTAAATTTCAATCGTGTCTTTTATTTTTTATTAAACTAATTTGAAGATGAATGGTTAAGATTTTAAGTTAGAATTAGGATAAGGGTGAGGTTTAGGGTTAGGGTTTCAGATTAGTGTTACTTCCTTCCATCGCAACGGTATCATCAGAGCTCATCCTACATTTTAAATATTCAGATTTTGTGTCATATACTACACCTTATTTCAGATGCTAACATAGTGTTTTATTGACAGTACTGTGTGATTTGCTCTAACGTCTGTACTAACTTGTCAAGCGCAGCTCATTGTTTGCTGCGTGCTTGCCTATGATTTAAAATTAATAACTAAAAATGTTTCTAATTTTCTTCCAATTCATCAAATGTCGTCTGCTAATTATTGAGAATCACAATCAAATGTTGCAACGTAAGTCAGATGACGGCTATGAACATTTGTTGCATAGTTATGTAACAAAAAATATACTAATTAGAAAAAATATTCAAAAATGTAATTTACAAACCAACAGAAAATTATTATTCTATCGACATGTATAGAGATAGATTCTTTAAATATTTCGTTAGAATTATATATTTTTTTGATACTGCTGCCAGATTCTGAATTCTTACATGAATAATATCGATCGAATCTGATGTGGCTGCTAATTCCAGCCTTTAAATATCGTTTTTACATACGTCACCTGTCACCAAAAGTGTTTGATTTTTTTCCGACATATTTATGCTAATGAAATTAATACAAATGTAACGACACGAAAAAACAATTCGAAAATTTGAAGTTCAGCAGATCATTTGCTATTCCGGCATGACTACTAATTAAAGACCACGGACTTGGAGAATTAAGTAAAATTCAGTTCAAAGTTTTACTAATCTAGAATTGCAGAGTTAACACTCAATGTGGCCATACTTCGTTTACATTTGCGAAGTAATTAGACATTCAACCGAGAAGGATATACCATTTTTGTGTACTACGAAATAAGGCTTGTTAGGACTCGTGCGTTAAAAATATAAAATTAAAAATTACGTAATCGTGACCAAAACATCAAGTGCCGGTCCCATGTCCGGTAAAATAAACGAACGAGGTTCTATAGATCGCTTTTTAGAGAAACTTTTGGAACACGATCGCTTAAACAAAATGGACTAAGGCCTTAGATAATATTGTGACGAAATGTATATTTGTAGAAAAATCATTCTAAGGAACAAGAAAGTAACCGATTGCTTCTTCGAATGTATAATGTAAGGCAATGCATGTAAGGTATAAACTCTATTTACATAGTATGTCTAAGTTAGTCGGAATATAAAAAAAAACAATTAGAAATTATTAAAAGAATTAAATCGATAGAAAGGGGAAACTAAAATGGAAAATGCTTTTCAATAGTATATATGACCTACAATAAACAGTTTTATAAATGTGTAACTTAAGAAGTTTAACAGCGTATCAGTGCTAAACTGAAACGTTGTAGTACAAGAATTGAGAAGCAACAAATCAACCGATTGTTCGATAATAATCATATATTTTAATAAACTCGAAAGTGTTTGAAAGATAGAAACAATATTGAACTAGAATCTGATGGTTTTAGTGTACTCTTGAAAGGCATTTGGTTAGTCGGTTGGTTGGTTGGTTAGTTGGTTGTTTTTGGTTTACAGCATATAAACTCCTTTCAAGCAATTAAATGCCGAATCCAGTGTTTTTAAAGTACATTTTTTAATATAATATTTTTTCAAGTCAGTTTCTATTTAACTCATAGTTGAGACCCTAACAGGTACTACCCCTCTTGGTCAGAGTTGACTTGCGAGTAATTGGCACTCCCCAAAGCCCGCAAGCTGTGGCCTCACCATCAGATATAGTTTAATGTCATATCCAGGACCTTAAATGGTAAAATATTAATATGATGCAGCATGGATCAAAGGCATTGAAAAAGAGTATACTTTTAGAAAAGATCAACAAATTAACATTGTTAAGATGCCGAGGATGAAGATTAAAAAGCTTCTGAACAAAATAGAGTCCATCTAAAACCTACCCACTTCTCGCAAGAATGCAAAACTATATTTTGACAACGTGTAGCTTCTACAAGAGGCTGACAAAATGCATTTAATTCTTGAAAATGAAAGAAAAAAACAAAAGAGATGTGGAAAATAGTAACTATCATATTGGCTGAAAATATATCTTTTCATTAGGATCAATATGCTGCCTTGGAAACAAGAAGGGAACAGAAAAAAGCCAGGAGACACTAAAAATTAACATCTAAAAAATAAAAGGTGCGTAATAAATTATAAACATGTATTTAACACCATTGTGATTGGTTGTCAAAATTATAAGAAGTCGTTTGTAATGTAGACCAATTCATGGGCACTTAAATACTTGGAAATATGTGAAGAGCCGCCGCCCCTAGCCGGCATCCAAACATCTATATATAAAAGTATTAAGAATCGGGAAAACGATTTAGCTTTACGTAATTTTGCCTCAGGCACAGTAATATTTAAAAGAAGTATATTCCAGAATGAAAGTGTGCCCCTCTCTGTTTTTATTGACAGCTTGCTTGCTCTCTTGTAGATATCTTTGACGTATATCAAGAGGAAGACATAGAAGAAGATTTTCTACGTGACAGTTATTGGGAGGAATGGGATCTTGCGTGATAGTTTTATGAATGCGATCAGAGTGTTTAAGGATGATATGTGTATGAACTTTACCATCAGCATTTTATTTCTGATATCTTTGAACTTTCAACATGAAATTGGATAAAAAAATATTGACAGATTTGGGATACTGGAAGCCGATACGATTATGAGCATTAATATTTTGTATCAAAAGAATTACCACTTACCAAGACCCATATGTCACTCGAGGATAAAGGTTTAAGAGTGAACAGTGGTCAAAAGGACACTATCATAGTAATCGTTAAAAGTGTAAATTTGGTAAATAATAATACTAAATAAAACGGCCTACCAAGAACTTGTTTACCTTGGACTTGAAGATGACCCTATTTTAGTCAGTTTGAAAGTAGGTAAACTGAAGAGAGTTTCACAACTATGAAGTTCTAAGAAAGACGCTTGGTTCATCGACTCTTCGTTTAGCTTTCCGCACAGATAAAGTGTGGAGGAAATTATTCATATTGTTTTCAGGTAAACGAGTTTTTCTTATGAATGTTGGGCGAGGGGGGTCTATAGAATAAAACTCAGACCAGCTCTTGTCATTAAAATAAGAATAAAACAGAGAGAACCTCTCCACGATTCTTCTGTGATAAAGAGGTTACCGGGAAGCGAAATATAATTCCGCCACTAGGCTAGAGAGGCTATTTGTAACACTGTCAAGGCAAGATAAATCTCATAACAGCTTCTACCAAGATGGGTCCTGGATACGACCTTAATCTATATTAGATCGTGACGCCCAACTTTCGGGCTTTGGAAAGTGTGGAGCACACCCTTAATTGTCATTGCTCCCGGGTCCACCCTAACCCGGAGTGGCCGTACCAGTTCGGGTCCAAACTATGGGTTAAATGGAAACCAACTTGGAAAAAAAATGCATTCTATTTAAAAAATCATAATTTAGTAATTTAAATATAATGATGTAAAATGGTTAAATTTCAAATCTAGAAATTTTATTATACGCAAGACAAAGAATACATTTACATAAGTAACCTATAAGCTTTCGATGTCTACCAATAACCTCAGAGGAGAAAATATTAGCAAACCGTTTATACATAATTTATTCAATACAATAAACATACAAAATGTTAAGTAAAATTTTAAAATAATTTTTAAATCATAGATATACCGAAATAATATATTTGTCCCAAATGAAAAGGATATTAAATTTCGTATCTATTTAATTTTCTCTATCTGGTATAGTGAGAAACTTTTAATTAGCCGGGAGTGTCTTTATAACATGTTACTGCCAATAATATTTTGTAAGCCCAATAATCTCTGGATTTTCATACCAGTAGAGCTATTGCATTACGTTAATCTGAAGTTTTTTCTTGTAAACCCATTTTGTCTTCAATTTGTGAAGACGTTCTCCCCCCCCATAACAATTCTATTATTTATTTAAATGTTGCTGCGGTGTGCGTTACGTCGGGCGCACGTCCGTCTCAAATATTAGATAATAGGGTAAAACATCATGTTCCATCCAAAATTCGAAACGGAAACTACCTATCTTCGGACCTTTTGAATAATACCCATGGTTCATTTATAGGAGTGCACCTTATAAATAATCGTATTTGCGCTTCGAATTTTAGTGCTGACTTTTTTTTTCCATCCTTAGCAAGTCGCACTCTCTTTACTATCTCAAAATTCTAGAAACTATATTTATTACGACACTGAGACCTTCTCTTTGAAAACAAAAAAATAATCTCTTAGGGGTTGATTTAGTGTCTATTTAATAATTAATAATCCCCCCTTTTTTATACATATATTCATCACTACGTTTTCATCACCGATTCATTGTTCCCCCCCCTTTTCTTTTTAAAACGTAATTAAGCTCGATTTTAGCTCTGTTGAGCGAGCTTCGAAACCGGACAGCTGACGCATTCATTTTTATTTTTTAATTTCACAATCTAAAATAATGTTTTCGAACAAGTTTAAATTTGGTCTTTACATAGCCATAACATATATATATATATATATATATATATATATATATATATATATATATATATATATATATATATATATATATACTAGCAGGGGTGCCCGGCTTTGCTCGGGTGTTTGGAGGTGTATGCTGTGCAAAAAAAGCAAAAAAAAACAAAAAAAATGGTTAATTTTTCAAAACTTTGACCCCTATTATGACCCCTTAAAATTTATAGTTTCGGGCTTAAATCACTTTATTAAATTAGATCCAGGTTCAAGGTAGCTATATCTAAAATTTCAAGTGTCTCGACACAAAATTGTCGGAGGAGTTTGGTAGAGTTCCCAAAGGTCAAATCGTTGAAATTTGACCCCTTAACAGCCAAATTTCTGGCTGACACCCGTCACATCGATTTTCCCAAATCTCAGTACCCGGTATTTCAAATTTCGCGTCTATATTGCGTAGGGAAATGTACACAGACAGACAGACAGACAGACAGACACGTTCACTTTATATATATATATATATATATATATATATATATATATATATATATAGAGAGAGAGAGAGAGAGTGTATTTCTTTTCATGTAGGGATGTTTATATTAAACACTTTTTTTTCTATGTCTTTCAAAAGAAAAACGACTTTGTGATATATGGTCGTAGAATTGCATTATTTCTGCAAAAATCAAATCAAATTGTAGTCTTTTAAACATAGATTAACATTAATTCACTATTAGATTTATTTCGGTTTTCTTATGGGATGACCGTTTTAATACTATATTACGTGTAGTTATATCTATGTAGATTTGCACATATTTTATACTTGCAGAATAGTTGCGTATAATCCTTATAGAAACCACAACCCTTTTTTAAAAATATATCTGTGTATGCGTATAGCTTTATATTTCCATGCCAAACTTCGGTGCCAGCGTTCGATCTACATGTTAACGAGCATATCTCCCCCCTCTCTGGCTTTCTTACTCTTTCTATTTTCTCTCTATGTGTCTCTATAAGAGAATAGAGAAAGAGAGAGGGAGAGGGAGGGAAAGAGAGAGAGGTGATTAAACGTGGAGGTAGACACGTTTACCAGAACCAAAGGTCAGCTGACCAAATTACGTATGTGTGACGTGGTTGGCTAGATCTGAAAGATTTGATTTGAGCTTTGAAGAAGACGGACGTTTTCTGTGGTCTCCCCCTCTTAACTGGGGAGGGGGAGACGAACGCTGACGTGTGTGAAGAAGAGCCCACACAAGCGATTTCACTTCCACTTCTGCAGAACCTCTGGGACATATATTTTTTTTTCGCAGAATGGTGAGATGAAATCTTTGCTTGTGGGATCTATTGAAAGAATGATTAATAAAAGAAAGAACGTGTTGTTAATTAATTAATAAATAATCATAATAGTAATAATAAAATTGGGAAAAAGAGGAAGAAATAAGATTTAAACAGTGTAATAAATAATAATAATAATAATAATAATAATAATAATAATAATAATAATAATAATAATAATAATAATAAAGTTTCGGAAAAGTCAAAGGTTCAGTCGGTATAAATTTCAATTTTCAAAAGTTGAATAAATGTTCTATTCGACATGAGTGACGTTTTGACCACATAAGTAAGGGAGAAAAAAAGGATAAATATAGGGTTAAATAAACTAGATGAAGAAATGAAAGAAAAAAGTGGGGCGTGAATGGAATTTAATTTCTGTGGCAAGCATGTTAGAATTTTTGAGAGGTGTTGAGTTACATGGGTAGTCATTAATTACATTATTCTCGGGAAATGATTCGAACTTTATTTTTTTATCGTGATTTCTGTTGATTTCGAGTAGAATCAACATGGAGCAAGTTTGAGTACTTCATGTGTGGAAATCCGATGATTTCCGTGAAGCTATGTGTATTCAAGGCAGGTTGCGCTTACCGACTTTGGAAAAAAAAAGTTTTTTTTCTGACCTAGCAGTAAACGAAATGTATTCTGCCCAACGTGAGCAGATCTAGTTGTAATCAACTTCAGAGAGTAAATGAAATGCCCTCTGACATGGCGTAAGGGGCAGAGGGGGGCAATGGCTGACGTGGCCATTATGTTACGAATCGCTCAAGAGAAGATGAATGAAATATGTATGCAAGTACTTAGGAAAATAGAAGGCTACCCACCATATGTAATGTTAAGAGGTTTTTTGTTTCCCACAAAATACTAGTAATAAGAGTAGGCTTATGATGAATAGGATAAGGCTTGGGATGGAAAATTTTTTTAAAGTGTAAAAAAACAAAAACAAAAAAAACAACCATGCTGGGTGAATTTAATTGGTATTATTAAATTAAATTATTTTGGAATAGATTTGGTTGGTTTAGTTATATGTTAGGGGCGTTAAGCGCGTAGTTGCATTTTTTTCATGAGAATTACAAGGCGATTAGGCTGTAGAAAGCAGTGTTTTCTGTTGTTTTATAGTTTTTTTATAAGCCACGATATTGTCACAAATTAGAAAATTTGGCAGGGGAAATACTATTTTAGAGTAATGAGTACCCTGTTAAAACAATACTAGTGGTTCCAGTGAGTTGGAAGATGCCACGTAGGCCCAAGCAACGGCAATAAGTCTTGTCCAACAAAAGTCTGGCGTGCGAGGTCGCGATAATTCCTCAGGGTACGGAGCGACTGGACAGTCGGTACCAAGCCTAATCACGGGGAGATAGAAGAAAGGGAAAGATGCAGATTACGTAAGGGACAAGATAGAGCCTTGTTATTTTTTTATTTTTTTAGAGGAATGTGTGAGAGATATCTGGGTTGAGACTTGCTGGGAATGCGGAAAAATCACAAAGGGAAAGCTACTTAGTTAGAAATCGATGCGCAAGTAAGCTTTGGCGCATTAATTAGGGAGTGATGATTCCGTATCTTGTCGGGTTCCAGGAACTCAAACAGGCTCCCGTGAATCAGTGTGAAGGCGTATCTTGTCTTAGACCAACCAAGGGAGTTAGTAGAAGAGCTTTGTGAAGTCCCGAAGTAGTATATAGAATAGAACAAAGCTCCAGTAATAGGACCACTCAGAGAAAGACGTCAGGGCATTACAGTAAATGAAAAAAACTGGGACTTAGGCCTATGCTGAAAGTGGAGAACGCGAGTGGGATGGTTGGGTCGGTAGAGCATCAGACTTTTAATCTGAGGGTCTGGGGTTCGAGTCCCCATGCGATAAAGCAACTACCAACATGGAGCATCCGACGTTCTGGTCGTAATTGCGATATGCTGGCCCCATTTCGAAAAAGTGATCGAAAATGGAGTCTCCATTTGTTTGGCCAAGTGGTCCAAATAAAGAGCAGAGTCAGTGGAAAATATCCAACAATGCGACCGCCAAGACAATATGTATATCTGCAAAGCTGTATC
Organism: Euprymna scolopes; assembly: GCF_053919585.1. Lineage (NCBI taxonomy): Eukaryota > Metazoa > Mollusca > Cephalopoda > Sepiida > Sepiolidae > Euprymna > Euprymna scolopes. Next base: position 100,359,900 of record NC_136508.1, read on the forward strand.
TTTGTCTAACTTAGAAGCAAGTTAATGTCGAGGAGAGACTTTCGAGAAGCAGCAGAAGGGTTTATAGTGTAGTAGAAGAGTACTGGTGCCTGATCTTTCTTGGAAAAGGGGTGAGTCCCGAAAGTGAAAAAATAAAGATGTACTTCGGACATAATTATTTTTTTTAGTTAGTCAGTTATTAAAAATGTATGGCTTGCCATACATTTTGATAAAAAAGGGGTGGAGGAATGTTAACGGGCATATCTCCCCCCTCTCTGGCTTTCGTGATCTTTCTATTTTCTCTCTCTGTGTCTCTATAAGAGAATAGAGAAATAGAGAGGGAGAGGGAGGGAAAGAGAGAGAGAGGTGAGTAAACGTGGAGGTAGACACGTTTACCAGAACCAAAGGTCAGCTGACCAAATTACGTATGTGTGACGTGGTTGGCTAGATCTGAGAGATTTGATTTGAGCTTTGAAGAAGACGGACGTTTTCCGTGGTCTCCCCCTCTTAACTGGGGAGGGGGGCGACGAACGCTAACGTGTGTGAAGAAGAACCACACAAGGAGATTTCACTTTACACCTGCTGCAGGACCTCTGGGGAAAGTGAAATAAAAAAAACTATAAAACACATTCATCGTCTTGGAGTGATAAATCTTCGTCAAACAGGTATCAAGTCTCCCTCCAGGATGAGAAATTTCCAGATGGTTCAACAGCGAGAAACAGAGGTAGGTTCAGAAATTACATGTCACACACACGATTCCCTTTATGATAATCAAACACACAACCATTTATATTGGAGACAATCATACGCACACGGAATCTTTTATGTTATATAGAAAACGTAAAATGTGCCCCTAAATGGAGAACTCTATATAACATATTCAAATGTAACGAAAGCTCAATTTGGTACCCCTCAAGGATAACCTCGATGATAACGAATATATAACATACCGACATGCCACTTAATATATAGAGTATTCGAACCCATGCTAAAGTTTACATTTATATTTAATCCGGAGGAAACCAGCGCTAATGTTTGTAAAATAAAAAAAAAATCTCAGATTTGCCAGATGTAATTCGACCGGCCACATAACGAATGTAAATATGTAACGTATTAGGTATGGTTTAACATGTAATTATAACTTTGCAGCAAACATGTCTTCACACAAAAGAAAAACGAATGTATAGGAGTATAAATGTATATATATATATATATATATATATATATATATATATGTGTGTGTGTGTGTGTGTGTGTGTGTGTGTGTGTTTATTGTTTTCTTTTGTTTGGGGATAGTTTTTCTCTTTTACCTATATGGTACCCATAAATGGGGGCGGCATATGTATTGTTATCAAAATATTATTATTCAGTGACACGTGTTCGTCGTCTACGTCTCATCATTTCGAATCTCGCTAGATTCAGCCACGGTGAAACACATGTCAGAGGATAATTATATTTTAAAAACAAAATCATATATATATATATATATATATATATATATATATATATATTCGAGAAATTCCTTTAGGATTCCATTAATCTACTAGATATTAGAAACTAAGTAAAAGATGAACAAGTAAGAGATTCGAATAAGAATGTGGGATTTTAACCCAGAAATTGCAATTATTCGAACTTTTTTAGAATGGTATTTTATAGTTTTTTTTAAAGAAAAATCATGAAATATGTTACGCAAGAGTTATGAGGGTGCCACAAGTAAACCTATAACCTAACAACTACCTCTTGTACTCGAAACCCCCTGTCTAAAGTAACTGAAATTTAGAGATAATCAAACATAAGCAGAAAGTGCGATTTTTATTTTAGGGATAATCTCTGTGTAGAGTTAATTTACTCGGAAGACAAAAAATGAAAGATTAATGGGTTTTTTTTGGGGGGGAGGGGAAGTAAAAATAAAAAGAAAACATTAATAAATCACTAGTTTAAGCAATGTTGATAACTACTGGAAATATAAATCATTGTGTCAAATTTTTGTTTTATTGATAAATAACGCATACTGTAATATGTCGGCAAGTTGAATTACAACATGTCTATTTCAACTAGTTAATAGTTTATTATGCTATTAAACATCATTACGAATGTTATATCTCTATTATTTATTGCTAGATGAAAGATAATGTTTTTAAATTGCAACAAAATGTGTATTACATAAAATAAATCTAAGGTAATTTTTGATTAATTTAAATTAAAATGCTATACCTTACTTTGTAAAATTTTAAAAGGGCACTTTGAAGTTAAATACATTTTAAATTGAATCCTGTACCTTTATTTTTAAAGCATATAGTAAAAATATTTTGTTTAATATTTTTTATGCCTTGGATGAAATGCTTTCCTTACTTGTATCTTATTTTTGTCAAATTATATTTTAAAACTCTCCTTCTCTCTATTTCAGCTTGTATTTTTCTCCTGTTTGCAACCCCCTCTTTGTATTATAACAGGTCTAAATTTTCTCTCTGTGTAATTTTGTATTTCTCCTCACATTACAACTCATTTTTGCAACCCCCTCTTTGTATTATTACAGGTCTGAATATTCTCTCTGTTTCAGTTTGTATTTCTCCTCACACCACAACCAAGTTTTGCAAACACCTCTTTATAATCCAGGTCTGAATAATGAGAAAATCTGAATATTTTCAACAAACACTTTACAATAACATTTTTAGATTAAATATTTTTTAACTTCTTTCATCATAGAAAATCTTTAACATTTAATAAGGACCATATATCATCTAGGTTTCATTAACACATATCCAGTACATAATGAGAAAAATAGAGATGCACATTAGAAAACGACTGTATAACTGGTTACGGTTAATAGTAGCCCTCGCCACCGAAAGTCTTTGTTATTGCTATTCTATTATTATAATTATTTAAAACGTTTTGTGTCCTGCTCTTTCGCCCGAGGACTAATATATATATATATATATATATATATATATATATATATATATATATATATATATATATATATATATGTACTGTTTTAAAAATAATAAATAAATAAAAATGTTGTTATATACGTCCAAATTAAAAAAGGCGACTTTCTAAGTAAATAAAAAAATGAGCTCCGAGGCGGAGCCAATATTAACCGTATGTATCGCTTGAAAAATAACAATGACAAAATCTAAATTTATATATATATATATATATATATATATATATATATATATATATATATATATATATATGTATATATATGTACATATATATACATATATATATGTATCTGTATATATATACATATCTATATATATATATATATATATATATATATATATATATATATATATATATATATATATATATTGTTGCGTCGGGGGGGGTCTGCATTGTTCGATCGTAAAATACGCTGAAATATTATATTTTTATTAGTACAGCTTTCGTACATATCATATTGTCGTGATTTTCAAAGTAAAAGGTTAGTATTTTGGTGTCATAAGCTATAATAAACACTGAAAGCATAAATGTAGCATTCAAAGATTACCACACCAACGTTACCTTCATATTCCATGATAAAAAATAAAAGACTCGTAAGAGGACGGTGGATAAAAATGGAATCATTTTAGATCCCTCGTTTCACTCGGCGACTTTTAGTTTCGGAAGCGATATAGTTTAAACTTATGAAGACAAGCATGCATAGATATATAGCCTTTGTATATAAGAGTGTATATGCATATTCATCTCATCCACACGTGATGTTGGAATTTAGTATTTTTTTAAATGTTCGTATTACATGTTTCTCATAAAGTAATCTGATTCCTCAGATGCGTTTTCTGTTGCAGTTCTGTTTAGCTATCTGTTGTATGTTTCGCTCCTACTTTTAACATGTTGGATTCTAATATTTTTTTTTCCTTACAAGCACATTTTCTTTCTTGTAAAGTCCTATTTCAAGTGGTTACACACCTAGCCAGGAATTATTTCCATATAAAACATTGCAACCAGGCCCCAGACATGTGTAGATTTTACATTGTGTCCAAATTGTCAAACAATCTCTTACTTTTAAAATTTAACGTCGAACTTATACGGTCAGCTAGGTTTGTTTTGGGTTTTGTTTTGTTTATTTTTGGTCGTTTTGACTTTTCCACATATTTTTAAGATTAGAATATTACATACTCATGGACAGGAATTTTTGTAAGAACATTTACTCAGGTCAGTACGGATACTATCATAAATCTTATTTTTTTTTTACACAGTGATCACCACTTATCAAGGCCCGAAAGCCACTCAGGGATAAGGGTTATTGCAAGTACATTACGTTAGTGTGGAGATTTGATGGAGTGTTTACTTAAGGGGGCGGTTCATTAGGAATTTGTTAACATTACACTTGAAGAACTACAAGTTGTAGTCAGGAGGGAAGCAGGCAGACGGAACAGAGTTCCACAGGCGTGCAGTTCTAAGAAAGAAGCTTTGTTCATGGAATCTGCGTTTTGATTTAGGCACAGATATAGAGTGGGGGAAATTTTTCACAGTGGATTCAGTTACACGGGTGTTTTTCGTGAAAGATTGGCGGGGGGGGGACCAGAGATTGGAGTTCAGACGAGCACCTGCCATGAAAATAACGATAAAACAAGGATAGGCTCGCAACGTCTCTTCTGTGGGAGAGGGGTTGCAGGGTAGAGAAAAGGGCATCCCCACTAAGCCACGAAGTCTATTTTGTACTCTGTCAAGGCATGATAGGCTGTTTTTGGCAGCTCCTGCCCAGATATGGCAACAGCATTCCATCCTTGGACGTACTTGGCTTTTATATAGATAGAGAATTGCATCAGTAGTGAGATATCTTCTGGAGCGGTAGAAGGTTCCCACCATCTTTCCAGCGACCTTGGCAACAGACGTGATGTACGTGTTCCATTTCAGATCAGGAGTAAAGGTCAAACCCAGAAGCTTGTCAAAACACGGGACACCCAGACGAGAGCCATCCATCACAATTGATGCCAGCTGGGGATCAGAGCGTTGATGATGTAAGGATAGGAGTTAGGTTTTGGATGCATTAAAGGTAACTAGCCACATCTTCCCCCACTGAACCACGCGCTCGAGATCAGAGGAGAGAGAATCAGAGAGAACTTTGTCATTTACAGCCTTTGATGTGTTACCGTAGATGGTCGTGTCATCAGCATAGATGTCAACGAATGATTTAAGTGTGTGTTTAGGGAGGTCATTGATGTAGATCAGGAAGAGAGTTGGGCCCAGGATTGACCCCTGAGGGACCCCAGCATTTATATTTAGGTAGCTTGTTTATAGTTTCTACCTTCCTACCAAATAATGACTTTTTTTGGTTGTCTGAGTCACCGTTGTTCTGTACGTGCATATTGTTTCTTATTTAAGATTAATTTTACATAGAACTTATAGTCCGTCTTATATATATTTTTTCTGTTATAAATTAAGTTAGACTAATCATCCTCCTTGCGCCCTTTAATTAAAGAAAATATCACTAATTATCCCCCTTGCATTATGGAATTATACAAATAACATTACCTTACAATTTATTTCGAATTATAAACCGTGGCGCCTGTAAATCAAAAGTATGCTAACGGAAATAAATTATTGCACGGGCGACCTTTTTGAAAATGTATCATTCCATGAGCTTAATAGCTATAGCAAGCATCTATATGAGTACTTTAACCATAGTTCCTGATTTCAAAATGCGAAAAATTAAAAGGTAAATATTTATACCTATATTTTTATTTATATCTATGTATATGTATATGTATATATGTGTCTATTTTTTCATATATATGCATGTATATAGTTGTGTATGTATGTATATATGTATGTATGTATGTATGTATGTATGTATGTATAATATTGTACTTAGACCAAATTTTTATTTTACTCTATTTCTTTTCTATCTCTAACCCATATTAATTTTCTTATCAATTTTAAATCCAGACTTTATTTTATTTTTTCCAGATACATCTGCCTTACTTTTAATGCTAGGTTTATTCCTGGTGTCTTTTAAATTTAATAAAAACCCTTCACAATTTGCTGATGAGGAAACCTTGTTTAATAAAAAAACTATATGTAATAATTATTGTCCGTAACTTGATGTCTACCACAATAAAAACACTGTTTTCCGAAACGATCGTACAAATAATTGATTTTGTTGTTGTTCCTTCTTATGAAACAGATTTTTAATTTAATTATAATTTGATTTTTAAATTATCAATCACATTACTAAATATATATATATATATACATATATACATACATATATATATATATAAATTTTAGTCATCCAATTAGTTTAAAACGTTATGACGTGAAATGTTTGAATTTCAAATTAAAATATTTTTATTATTCATTGTAAGACAAAAAATACATTTGAAATAATATAACTCCTTATGCTGTAGGCTTTCGATCTCTACCATCTATTCAGTGGAGAAAATATAAGCAAATAGTAATAATGGTTTACATATTATTTGCTAAAGTCAGTCATGGGGAATCACAATTACAAGTTGTTTAAGTATTTAAATGTCATAGAGTAAGTGAAGTTAATGAAAAGGACATAACAATTCACATCCAAATTTTATGGTAAAATCCGAAGTGAATATCTTTGATAGCAGTGTGGTAATATGACTTATAATCACAGGGGCGTCCATACCAGTTGATTGTTAGATAATTTTATTCTGAAGTATATATATATATATATATATATATATATATATATATATATATATATATATATATATATATATATATATATATAACGTTGAATGTCGGTGTGTCTGTGTGTCTGGCCACAAATAGGCTCCTATATGGTTGACTATTTAAAAAACCACTGATTACATATAATGATAGAAGATGTATCGAGACACAGGAATGGGTATGTTTTATCTAACAGAACAGTGGTTCATTAAAAATTGTGGGGTCTGCGTTCGGCGCTGGTCCGCAAAGTATAGAAATAAATTAAAAAATTAAAAAAGAAACGTTTACAATTTTTTTATATAGATGTACATAATAATACTTTCATATGCATGTTTTAACTTAAATAGGGATGGTATATTAAAATTGCGGTGTCTGCATTCGCGCCTGACCTCCATAGAATGGAAATAGGCAAAAACTTTAATAAAGACGTTTCATATCTATCTGCGTAAGTATACTTTGATAATTATGTTTCAGTTTGAAGAAATATGGTATAATAAAAAATATGGGGTGTTCCTTCGCGCCTGACCTCCATAGAATGGAAATAGGCAAAAACTTTAATAAAGACGTTTCATATCTATCTGCGTAAGTATACTTTGATAATTATGTTTCAGTTTGAAGAAATATGGTATAATAAAAAATATGGGGTGTTCCTTCGCGCCTGACCTCCATAGAATGGAAATATGTGAAAGGTTTTTTTTTTATATATCCACAGAATATTATGATAAGTGTTTCAGTATGAACAGGTATGATATAATATTTATGGTGTTTATCTATTTTATTTTTACTTTCATCATATTTTGCTTTGGTTTTGATAGCCCCAAATTCGAAGCTATCTCTTTACAACCCTTCCTTTACATAAGCAATAATACTTTCATAAAAAAAATCTCTATGGAAAAATTGTATAGTAGATATAACAATTTAAACAATTTACGTCACAAAATATATGACTCGGTTTTCCAGAGATTAAACACTACTTAATAAAAATAATTATTGTTTAGGCCTGACGGCATGTTTCAAAAATATGATTCGGACACAGGCGATAGTAAAGAAAAGTGAATGCGTAAATATTATGCAAAGTTTAAAAAGTTACTTATCATAACCTCTAATAGCGTAAAAACTTATTATGTTCTTTTCTCTTCTTTTTTTTGTTACATTTTCATCCCCAAAATGCAGATATAAAAATTAGAATGTGTATGCGTGCGGAAGAGGCCATTTTCTATCTATATATCTACAGATAGAAATTTAATATATAGTGTATTCAGACATGTTGAAAACCATTTAATCCGTTTCCATCCAGAAAAAAGTATGTAATTCACTCCTTGTCCTTGAGTTTTTTTTTTTCTTAAACTCAACTCGGGTATCTCTTCTTTATGCACAAGAAGTGAACTGTTCAGACATATAAACTTGCATAGGCATGTCTCAGTTTCTTTGCGTTATTAGCTTCATTTTTTTTAAATTTGAATTTAATGTTCTGTTGTTTACCTATCAAAATCGGGTACATCTTCTATAAATATATATGGATAAATCCAGTATGAAAAAAACATATTTTCGACCGACACTTCGGTCTTCTTCAAAAAAATCGCCCGAAAAGTATGTGGTTCTGAAAGAGCAGTTTTCGTTTTTTCGAAAGTCGTGTATTCCTATGCACTAACAAGACGAAAATAAATACAGAAAGATATAAACATTTATATCATTTTCGTATTGATTTTTTATTTATACATATTTATATTCATATACGGGATGCACGCGTGTATTTCTTCTATTATATATATATATATATATATATATATATATATATATATATATATACTTCATTTATTCGCATAAATTTAATATATAAAAGTATAGATTTATGCGTAAACTTTAAGTATTTACTTCAAAAGTGCTCAATACGTAGGTAGAGCTAGTTAGTAATTTATAAAATATATATGGCGATTAAGCTACACTGAATATTCTGCGTTTCATCCAACTATAGGATTCGTTAGGCTTATGCGCATAAGCCTGACGAATCCTATAGTTGGATGAAACGCAGAATATTCATTGTAGCTTAATCGCCATATATATTTTATAAATTACTATATATATATATATATATATATATATATATATATATATATATATATATATATATATATATTATTTTCTTGGACAGCTAATATATCTAGAATTAAGAATAGCGTTGAAGTTTCTCTGAATTTTATCGGCATTAATATTTGTCATTTTCTGATGGTATCATTTTCCTGTTAATAGGGTGACCCGACGTTGCCTGTTATTAAATGATAATCAGCAAATGTTTCAGTGTCTTATAAAAAAGATATAATTCACATATTTTCCAATCAAATCGATTAATTAGCTACTATAGATAGGGGTTCGCTGCGCTTCTCTAGTAGAATGCTTCAAATGCCTCCAAGCAATTTCTTAGTCAAAAGTATATTGTAGTCTACATTGCCATGGGGGAGTCTATTCTTGGTGTTCAGATTTTTTTTTTTACATCTAATGACTGGAATTAAACTTTAAAACGCAAAAGCCATGTATTATGCTCTAATTCTGCTCTAAATAGAAACTTTTATTTCGACTGCGATCCTATCATATCAAGGACCTACTGTTGATTTTATATGTTGACTTTACTCGTTGTGTTGATATTTTTTCTTCACGCACAAGAAGTGAACTCTTGAGAACCATAAACTTGCATAGACATGTTTCATTCTCTTTCCGTTGTTTGCTTCACTTTTTTTAATTGAATTTAATATTGCGTTTCATACCTATCAACGTCGGGTACATCTTCTATAAATATATATAGATTAATATGGATATATATATATATATATATATATATATATATATATATATATATATATATATATATATATATATATATATATATATATATATATATATATATATATATATATATATATATATATATATATATACGGACGATATCTAAAACATCGTTAAAAACTCACTACTCGCTCAAGCAGCCGCCAATAGCGTAATGGTTAGAAGCCTTGACTGCCGTATAAACGGTCGGGTTTCAATCCTGGCTTGAGGTAGTTGCCTGTCTAGCCGCACTGATGAGCTGTGAAACAGCGAAACAGTACTGTATGTGGATGACTATATATATATATATATATATATATATATATATATGGATAGTTATATATATATATATATATATATATATATGTATATATGTAGGGCGACCCCTCCCCAAAAAACACTAAATGGAGGCCACCTAGAACATATGCTGTAGAACGGAGAAGAAAAGGCTAAATACCTAGTTTTTTATGTGATTTTGGAATGTAATAACCTAATTATGACCACAGTTTTATTTCTTTATATGTTGTCTTTACTCGTTGTGTTGATATTTTTTCTTCACGCACAAGAAGTGAACTCTTGAAAATCATAAATTGCATAAACACGTCTCATTCTCTTTCCGTTCTTTGCTTCATTTTTTTTTTAAATTGAATTTAATATTGCGTTTTATACCTATGAACGTCGGGTAAATCTATAAATATATATAGATGAATATATATGGATAGTTATATATATATATATATATATAGAGAGAGAGAGATAAAGAGATAGCTAGTTATAAATGGATAAATGTTTATCGTTGCTTCCAAGCACGTTGTCGTCTGAGTTCCAATCTCTGATACCCCTCGCCAATCTTTCACAAAATAAGACCCTTCTAGCTGAAACCACTGCCAAAAATTCCCCCCACTCTATATCTGTGCCAAAACCAAAAAGTAGATTCCATGAACAAAGCTTCTTTCTTAGAAGTGCACGCCTGTGAAACTCTGTTTCGTTTGCTTGTTTCCCACCTGACTTCAACCTGGATGTCTTCAACCCCAACATAAACACATTCCGCCCCTTAAGTAAGATACTTCATCACATCTCCAATACTAACGTACTGTACACGCTATAACGAGTTGCTTCCGGGCTTGATAAGTGGAGACGATCTTGCACAACAAAAAAAAAGATAATGCTAGAATTTAAGTTTTGAATGTAAAAAAAATGAGAACCATAGTACATGTGCTTTTAACAGATTCATCCAATTCGAACCATGTCATATAAAAAAGACTTTCTGTTGATGTTTTTTTTTTTATCTCGAGCCTTTTGTCGTGTTTAATAATAAAACTGTTCAAATGAACTTGTGATGTTAGGCTGTTGTTGTGGAAGAATTAACCGTTATAAGCTAATAATAGTCTATCCCACCCCAATAAATAGCGGGAAACTAAGCTGAAAGGTATGAGTCGATATCGGGTAGGCAAACTTAGGTCGTTCATTGGTTACGACGAACAACCCAACTATTGTATGCTTTGCAACGCATGCTTTATTTGGACGTTCTGTTTTTCTATGTGACTCTTAACAGGGCTATGACACCTGTAAAAGTGTTAACTTTAGGCCAAATCGCCTGTTTCTTTCTTCATCTGATTAATTCGATTATCGATTATCTATACTGATCTAACACTTTCTGGAATAAATTCTGTTTAACAACTACCTATTAACGATCAAAAATAACCTGTTCTTTTCTCTTCTATGAAAGTTAAAAGGAGTATGTATGTGGGGGAAGCCATATTCGATCTATATACTGCCTAAATATTTTATCTACATATTAGGTAAAGCACGTGTAAAACATTTGAATCCTTTTTTATCCGGAAAAAAATCTGCAAAGAAGTAAACATTAAAAAAAAAATCGCTACTTAGGTAGGTCGTTTAATTTTTATCTATTTCTTAACTGTTTCATAACTGCGCGTACGCGGATCTTTCATATTATGTCAAAACTGAGTAGATTAAAAAAAATGCTGAACGCCGTGTCACGCTTCACTAATGGTTATCGTACTAAACTTACAATCCCTTGGTGTTTGTTTCGAGCTCGAGTATTTTTCTGTACTTCCAAGAAGTGAACTGCTTAGGAACATAATACTTGTATAGACGTGTTTCATTCTATTTCTTTGCTTTTGCTTCAGTTTTCCAAAAGAATTAAATAATGCGTTTAGTACCTTACGAACCATGTACATCTTTTATAAGTACGTCTGAAAAAAGAATTGAAAAATACGAAAACTATATGTATGTTTATATATTGTCTCTATTTATTTCCTATTAGTTGCCGTGTAGGAATACAGCACGATTAAGACACGTAAAGTACTTTCGTGTTAAATTTTATGAAAATCGAACCAGCCGTTTTCGAGTCAATTGTGAACGAACTCATCCACACACAGCCGAAGCTGCTTTTTCTAAAACACTGGAAAGAATCGCTGACGTATGTTTGTAATTGCAAGTATGAAATGTTGTTCAAGCAATATATGAGAAAATATTTTCAATTTTCCGCATCGTTTTCGGTTTAAATGTCCACGCGAGATGGTCAAGTAGAAAAAAAAGGATCGCACTTCGCTCGATTAGACAAATTGATTTCGTACGTGCTATCTAAGCCCTTGCACGGTGTTTCCAATAGAAGGCATGATGTTTGACATTTGTACCGAGAATCTCATATTGTGACACCGATTCTTTAATTGATAGACGTCTTTTTTTTTCTTTTCTTTTAAGTGATCTTAACTATATCTTCGCACGAACAATATTATATGATTACAAGATAAAATGTCAATTTTTCAATATCTTAAAGCGCCGTATATATTTATATATATATATATATATATATATATATATATATATATATATATATGTGTGTGTATGTGTGTATGTGTGTGTGATTATGTTTATATTTATATGTATGTACAAATATATAAGTAAATTCATAGATATGCATATGTATAACCATGTATAACATATTCTCCGCTCCATCATCTAGCATGCTTTGAATCGATATGTTACGCTTACCATTTGAAAAGGGGATTTTTCCGAAATTAATAATGGAATAGGTCGCAGACAAAACAAGTAAGACATTTTACCAATACAACTGAATAAATGTATGTATATATAAAATATATGTATGTACTTATTGATTTGTAAATCACCACTTGTTCTCGTCTCCTCTTACCAACAACGACTATATTTCACTCCTCGCATTGTGACAACCTTCTAAATCTCTACTACCTATATATATATATATATATATATATATATATATATATATATGTATATAAAGTAATAACGTTCGTGTGTGTGTGTGTGTGTGTCTACGTGTACAACTTCCAATGACTGAAAAAATATAAAGGCCAAATGCGTGTACACCTCTCCTGGTCAGGAAATAGTAATGCCTCATGATAGGATACTTCTGCCAAAGGAGACATTATATTGTATACGGACTTTCAATACATAGCATTCTCACAACCACATTTACATTATTGAGTTACGGTCATTAAACATATCCCATTTAATTAAATCTATTTAAATAATTACCTCGATGGCATTACTTATTCGACATAATAGCTTTTGTTCAACTGTACTAATTAAAAAATAATTATTTAGTTTATTTAAATTTCAAGTTATATTTGATTTAACTGATTTTATCTGGAATCTGATAACGTTTTATTTTCAAACCAAAACCCACAAAACCAAAAAACGAAATAACTGCGGTAGTTTTGTTGAAACGGAGCACGTTATATTATATTTGTTTTAATTTCGAAATATTGTTCTAAGCTTATTTTTATTTTTAATTTGGAGGATATTTTTTTGCTTATTCTTAATTTGTTTTGTTAGAGAAAAATAATTAAAACTAATGTCCTCATTTACTTGCATCCTCACGAGTTAGTCACAGAGACACATGTGAACAAAATCCATCAACCCCTGCTCTTTTTTTGTTTATAAAATGTAATCGGTGTTGCCCAAGATTCATTATATTTATTATACCATAGCAAGTGTGTTTAATTGCCTGTGAGACAGATTTTCTTTATAATTTATCTAATATCTTAAATTAAAACCGCTCAATTTTACGACGTGACCCATCGTCGTTTAACACCTAGAAAAAAAATCAATGTCAAGTTTCTTTCCAAGTCCTCAAAAAACTTGAAAATTACGACTTTTAATGGTTTTCGATAGCGCCAACAATATCACATTAAAATTAGGGGAAGTTTAGTCGTTTTAATGATATGAAAAATTACTTTTTCGAAAAGGGGGGTCACTTTCCTATATATTTAACGTGCAATGAGCACCCACTTTCTAACCACATAATAATTTCTTCATATAATAAAACAACTTTCACTGTGATAATCGTTTTCAGCACCACCGAAAACCGGCGCTTTTTTTACTAAGAGATTCGGTTATTTTTCATAATTTAGGACGTAAATAATGCTGTCAGTAAGCTTACACGAGCGCTTTACAAAAATATAGAAAAAAATGGTCAATGTCAAGTTTCTTTAAAACTCCTCAAAAAAACTTGAAAATGGCAACTTTTAATGCGTTTCGATGGTGCTGAAAACGAATATCACATTAACCTTTGGGGCAGATAAGTAGTTTTCATGATCTGAAAAATTACTTTTTTCAAAAAGTGGCGATAACTTTCCTATATAAATTTTACGTAAAATGGGCACCCACTTTCTACTCACCTAATAATTTCTTCATATCATAAAACAAATTTAACTGTGATATTCGTTTTCAGCACCACTGAAAGTCGGCGCTGTTTTTTTAATAAGAGATTCATTTATGTTTTCATAATTTTGGAAATATTTTTTGTTTTTCTTATTTTAGGTGTGTATTCAATTATAGAAGTTGTATGGTTTTTATCGGGTGCTCCTGTAACTTACTTTACCCCTCCTAATGTAAACAGAATTTTTGTGAAATGTTAAACTGCAGAGGAACATGTAAACAACTATACAAGTTCTATAATTAAAAAAGAATGAAAAACAAAAGTAATATTCGTTTTCGGAACAACGGAAATCCATTAAAAGTCGTCATTTTAAAGATTTGGGAGGGGAGAGTTGAAAAGAAAGTGTACATTGACCCAAAAAATTAAGACCTGTTTTTTGTGGCCTAATACGTTTAATAATACTATCAGTAAGCTTACGAGCGGTTTACAAAAAATATATTTTTGTTTTTCATTTTCTTTTTCTTTTGTAGGTGGGTATTTAATTATATAGTTTTTACCAGGAGCTTCTGTTGTTTACTAAACCGCCTCCAAATGTAAACAGATTTTTTGTGAAATGTTAAACTGCAGAGGCACCTGTTCACAACTATACAAGTTGTATAATGAAAAAGAACGAAAAACAAAAGTATGCTTTTGTAAACTTACTAACATCATAATTAGCGTCCTAAATTATGAGATGAAAAAATGAACGCATCTTTTATTTTAAAAAAAACAGCACCAATTTTCGGGGGTGCTAAAAACGAATATCACAGTTAAATTTGCAATTACTTGTGCCTCTACGACGTGAGCACCCTCGATACACCCGACAGGCTGCTAAATCCCCCCCCCACACTGTAGAGATTCCTAGATGTAAAAGATCTTTCTACTCCAATAGTTTCTTCCCCAGAACCGCTAGACTTTGGAATTGCATTCCAGGTCCCTGCTTCCCCAACATTACTGGCGTGCAGAAGTTCAAGTGTAACGTGAACCGACATCTTGCTGCCCAAATCCCTACGTAGTACCCCAATAGTTGTTGCCCCTGATAGTAGCCCCCTACACCAAATGGCAATTTTCCTAGTTGTGGGTGAAAATGTAATGAAAAAAAATATGAAGAAATTACTAGGTGACCAGATAGTGGGTGCTCATTTTACGCTGAATTGATATAGGAAAGTGATCCCTACCTTTTGAAAAAGTAATTTCATCATATCATGAAAACTATTATCTGCCCAAAATTTAAACGTAATATTCGTTTTCAGCAACATCGAAAATCATTAAACGTCGTCATTTTAAAGTTTTTGGGGGAGTTGGAAATAAACTTGACATTGACCAAAAAAAAGTAAGACCTGTTTTTTGTGGGCTTATACGTTTAATCAGTCTTTGTAAATAATATGAAGAAAAAATTTTGAAAAAAAATTAACATTTTAGCGTGGAGGATAACTTTCCTATATAAATGTAACGTAAAATGAGCACCCACTCTGTGGCCACAAAGCATTCAACCAGCCATGTCCTCTCTAGAATTTTTTCCAGTTTGGCGATCTAGGTTGTGGGAAAACATTACAAATACAAACCCTCCTACATTTTTGTGGTGGGTGGGGAGGAAGGAATTGCATTTTAAACATAAAATAACGATCAGTTTCATTAATTTTTATGAAACAATTTTGTACTTTAACCGAACAATTTTATGAACAGAACGAACCCCAAAATATGAAAAATTCAATTTTTTTGAGGGGGGGGGAGGATTTCATTAGAAATATAAATATCGAAAAATGTCATTTAACTGTTTTTGAAATTAATTTTTGGTAGATCTTTTATTTTCATTTATTTTTTTTTTTTTTGCGATCGCACGGGCATTCGCTACTATTTTCATTGGAACAAAAGTTGTAATGATTTATTTTTAATTATATTTTCTTTGAAGGGGGGTATTTCCAGAGCTCAATATCCGGAGAATATACTCTTCTCTTTGTAGCCCTCCTGCTTAAATATCTGGTGGAGAGTGTATCCAAGACCGTCTAAAAAGACAAGATGGCCGGTGGGCAAAAATAATTTAATCTGCTGACGTCAGCACAGATAGTCCTTACCGGTGACACCGGCAGTCACCGGTAGGCACTCCTAACGTCTTGAAGTCAGTGTAATATTTCCTTTTTTATTATAATGCCTTCACGGTGCATCGTTCCAAATTGCTGAGGAAATTATCGTAAAGGACCAAAAAGTGACAGTATTTTCATTTCCGAAAGATAAAGAATTATAATGCAGTAAAAAAAAATATTTTACACCATCTCCATTCAGCAAAGTAAGTTTTAACGTGCTCCCCCCCTTGTATTTAACACGATGTAACTATAATTTAATTCAAAATTATCATCCTATTTTTTTCACCATTCAAAAGAAGAAGCTTCAAATAAATTGCTAATATCAAAAAAAAATTTTTTACAGCATACAAAACTAATGAAAATGCGAGACAACATCGACTCTTTAAAACACGTTCTTTTGAAGAGATGTTTTTTTAAGCTGTTGACACACATGTTTTAAAAATCTAGCAAAAATTAATTTTCCTGATATATTTCAATATTTAAAAATAAATTATGACGGCTGATAAAATTTTTAAACTTTTTTTAAAGCTAGAAAGATAAAATTTAAACATACTTATTTTATATATATATATATATATATATATATATATATATATATATGAAACTAAACTAAAAAAAAATCGCGTTCACTCGTGGTCTTTTCAATTCACTTCATTAACGTAATTGGGTTTGTATTACTGTACACATAGAATCGAAAAAGTTGTCAAAAAACAAATATATAACAAATAAATGTTATCAAAGGCAAGATAAGTTACTTTTCTACCAAACTGGATATATTTTTTTTGTTTTTATTGAATGTAACAGGTTTAATCAGCTCGAAAAACATGCAGTGTTTACCGATGTATTGGAAAATTCAAAATGGCGCCCGACACTCTCTTTAACATGGTAAGTTTGGGAAAAGGTGTTATAAATAATAAACTAGACAACATACTATTAAAAACCCGCCTAATATATGTCAACCTATGTCACGGTAACATATATTGAGCTAGTTTTTAACAGTATTTTATCCGGTTTTGTATTATAACACCTTTTCCCAAACTTACCGTGTTAAAGAGAGAATCAGACGCCATCTGGAATTTTCGAATACATCGGTAAACACTATGTTTTTCGAGCTGAATAAACATGTTACATTGAATAAAAACACGAAAAATATATCCAGTTTGGTAGAAAAGTAACTTATCTTGCCTTTTATAACATTTATTTGTTATATATTTGTTTTTTGACAACTTTTTCGAATCTATGTGTACAGTAATACCAACCCACGTATTTTAACAAACTGAAAATATGGATATAAAAAGATGAATTTGCATGTTATTTTTGTTATGTGGTGAAATAATCTTAAATAAGAAACATGATTTTTTCTTTAGGTTAATTATTTTTTTACTGTGCAATATTTCATGAATTTATTAAAAATATGGTTTTTGGTTTTGAAAAAAAAATATTGTGGTTCATTTTGATTAAAAAATATTCATTTCGATTAAACAATATTCATTTTGATTAAAAAATATTCATTTTGATTAAAAAATATTCATTTTGATTAAAAAAAAATATTGTTCATTTTGATTAAAAAATATTCATTTTAATTAAAAATAGTTTAATTTTAATATTTGTTTATTGTCTTAACTCATATCAAATGTTGTGCTTGTGTCCTGCTTCAAATATTCATAATCTTACATTGCCTAGAGAGAGTACCGCAAAAGACACGATCGCATGGGTCTCTGGATATATTGGGAGGTGTGTAAGAAGGTTGAGGTGAAGCGTGCTGGAAAATGGGTTGAGCAGTCAGAACAAGTGAGGATTGCAAGGTAGAGGTATGGTACGACAAAAGTATCATAACAACCAAGCGATTGGAACATAATCGTCAGGATTCGGTCAGCATTGACAAGGTCTAAAAAAAAAAACTGGCAGATTGTAGACTGCTCAGTACCCTGGGATATGAATGTGAGAGAGTAAGAGAAGGGGAACTGGAGCAATTATGCTCCGTTGGCCTTCGTGATAAGGTGTATATACGGGGTTAAAACACAAATAATACCGGTCGTAGTTGTTACACTAGGAGTAGTATCAAGTCGGTTGGAATGAGAATTGAAAAGAACTACAAATCCCCGATGTTTTAGGTGGCCTTCAAACCTCTGCAATTATAGGTACCATCAGCATCCTTAGGTAAAAACCTTGATTTTGAAGCTACTGGGTGTAATACGGGATCAAGGGAAATCCTCTGGAAATGAATCCCATCCCTTCGAGAGAGACGTTCATAAACGAAATCAGCATTATCATTAATATAATAATTATGATTATTATCGTTATTTTTTATCAGTATTGTTTTTCATTATTATAAGTATTATAATTATTATCATTATTATTATTATTATTATTATTATTATTATCATTATCATTATTATTATTACTATTATTAATATCATTATTATTACTAGTATTTTAATTACTGTATGTATTGTTATCATTATTATCTTTTATATTACCATTATTATTATTATTATTATTATTATTATTATTATTATTACTATTATTACTATCATTATTATCAGTATTATTATCATTATTATTACTATATATTTCATTATTATAAGTATCATTATCGTTATTTTCATAATTATTATCATTATTATTATTATTTTTATTATAATAATTATCAATATTATCGTTATTTTTATCATCAGTATTGATATTATTTTTATTATTATAAGTAGTATTATATTCATGATATTTTATTACCATTATTATTATAATTACGATTATTATTATCATTAATTTAATAATTATCATTGTTAGAGTTAGTTTTATCAATATTGTGACTATTATTTTCATTATATTAAGTATTACGTTCATTTATATTACCATTATTATTATTTTTATTATAATCATTATCAATATTATCGTTATTTTTATCATTATAATTGCAATTATTTTCATTATTATAAGCATTGCCATCATTATTATAATTATTATTACCATTATTATTATTATAATCATTCTCAATATTATCGTTAGTTTTATCATTGTTTTTACTATTCTTTTCATTATTATAAGTATTATTATAATTATTACCTATTTTATTACAATTATTATTACGATTATTATTATTATTATCATTATTATTATCATTAATGTAATCATTATCATTATTATAAGTATGATATTCATTATTATAAGTATTATTATGATTATTATTATTATTACCATTATTATTAGAATGATTATTATTACCATTATTACCATTATTATTATAAATGTAATCGATATCATTATTATTATTACCATTAATATCATTTTGATCAGAATTATTACTATTATTTTTATTATAATAAGTATTATTATTATCATTATGATTACCACTATTATTATTATAATCATTATCATTATTATCATTATTATTACTATTATTTTCATTATTTTAAGTATAATTATCATCATTTTATTGTTACAATTATTATTATAATTATTTTTATAATATATTTTTATCATTATTATTACTAATTTTTGGATTATTACTAGTATTATCAGTATTATTGTTATTATTATTATTATTATTATTATTATTATTATTATTATTATTGTTGTTGTTACCGTTATATGTATTTTTATTATTACTATAATTTTTATAATTATAATTTTTTCTAATCATTATTTTCATTATTATAACCATTAATCTTCGTATTATGTTTAATATAATTATTATCAATATTATCGTTATGTTTATCATTATAATTAATATTATTTTAATTATTACAATTATTATTATCATAATTATCTTTTATTGCCATTATTATTATAATTATTAATATTATTTTTATATTATTTTAATCAGTATCATCGTTATCGTTATTTTTATAATTTTGATTACACTAATTTTCATTATTATGAATATTATTATAATTATTATCATAAATGTTACCATTATAATTATTATTATTTTTATTATTATTATCATCATTTTATTTTTATCGTTATTTTTTCATTATTCTTACTATTATTTTTATTATAATAAATATTATTATAATTATTATCATTTATATTACCATTACAATTATTATTATTGTTATTATTATTATTATTATTATTATTATTATCATCATTTTATTATTATCGTTATTTTTATCATTATTCTTACTATTATTTTCATTATTATAAATATTATTATAATTATTATCATTTATATTACCATTATAATTATTATTATTTTTGTTATTATTATCATCATTTTATTATTATCGTTATTTTTATAATTATTCTTACTATTATTTTCATTATTATAGGTATTATAATTATTATTTTCATTATTATAAGTATTATAATTATTATTTTCATTATTATAAGTATTATAATTATTATTTTCATTTATATAAGTGTTATCATTTTTATTACCATTATTATCATTATGATTATTACTATTATTACTATTATTATAATAATTATCATTATTATCGTTACGTTTATCATTATTATTACTTTTATATTCATTATTATCTGTATCATTATTATTATCATTATTATTATTATTTTTATTATTACGATTATTACCATTATAATTATTACCATTCTTACCATTATTATTATTAGGATTATTACCATTATTTTTATCATCATTATTGTTATTATTAATATTTGTATTATTGTTATTATTATAATTAATATTATTATTATTATTATAATTATCATTATTATTATTATTTCATATTAGACGGAAGTCGCTAGATGACATTATTATTATAATTTTTTTTATTATGTGTCGTAAAATATAATTCTCGATATACAATTATTATTCCATAATAATAATTTCATAATAATAATTCCATAATAGTAATTCTATGATAATAATTCCATAATAATAATTCCATAATAATAATTCCATACTAATACATACGCTATTCACACGAATAAAAAAAAATAATGCCGTGTTTAAGAGTATTGTACCACCGGGCAAGGCCAAGCTGCCAGCTTATGTTCAATAAAATAAGAATCGGAATTTCTTAAGATAGTCGCTCTAGTCTTGTTTCAATGTCGCTTGTAAAAGCGATTATTTCCCTGTCAAGTCAGATCTTGTTGACCCCTCCGGTCAAGTCACATCCGACGAAACGGTGATCTGTTGTGAAGAAAGACCGCATTTGCTGCTTAAGACATTTTATCTAGTAACGCTGCAGAGGCTATTCTTCGAGCTGAACAAGAAA
Source organism: Euprymna scolopes (assembly GCF_053919585.1). Lineage (NCBI taxonomy): Eukaryota > Metazoa > Mollusca > Cephalopoda > Sepiida > Sepiolidae > Euprymna > Euprymna scolopes. The sequence continues at coordinate 100,381,331 of NC_136508.1, forward strand.
CTCCATTATATTATTAACCGCGCCAAAAGCCCGTCGCCTGTCTAATTAGAAAATGCGATTCGCTTCTAAATACACGGTTTTCCTTACAATATTAACTCATCCTGGGGTTTAGTCAGCAGTAGATGAATTAATGCTGTCAAGATAACCTAAATATGTTATTAAAAAGGGCATTTTTCTTCTCTTTCGTTTAATATTTTTTAAACAAGAGACGCGTTTCGTGGCTACCTGTTAGTTTCCACCCAAGATGTGTAGGTTTTCGAATATTCCATTGCAGTAAAAAGTGAAAATTAGCACGTTTTCTTTAGTGTATTACAAGTTATATATATATATATATATATATATATATATATATATATATATATATATATATATATATATATGTGTGTGTGTGTGTATATATATATATGTATATATATATATATATATATATTCTATAATATAAAGCTGAATGTGTGTGGGGGTGCGGGTGGGGGTCACGAATAGGCTTCTATATGGTTGACTATTTTAAAAAAAACTGATAACATATAATGATAGAAGGTGTATCGAGATACAGGAATGGGTATGTTTGATCTGGCAGAACGGTAGTTTATGAAAATTGTGGGGTCTGCTTTCGCGCCTGGTCAACAAAGTATGGAAATAAAAAAATTAAAAATAAAAAAAAACGTTTATAAGTGTTGTTGATATAGATGTACATAAGAATACATTGATAAGTATGCTTTAACTTAAATAGGGATGGTATAATAAAATTGTGGGGTCTGCATTCGTGCCTGGTCCCCATAGAATGGAAATAGGCACACACTTTAATAAATACTTTTCTCATCTATCTGCGTAAGTATACTTTGATAATTATGGTTCGGTTTGAAGTAATATGGTATAATAAAATTACGGGGTGTTCGTTCGCACCTGGCCTCCATAGAATGGAAATATGTAACAAAGTTTTAGAAGTTTTTTTTTTTTTTAATATAGATCCACAGAATATTGTGATAAGTGTCTCAGTGTGAAAAGGTATAGTATAATAAATCATGGGGGTTATCTATTTTATTTTTACTTTCATGATATTTTGCTTTGGATTTGATACCCCCAAAGTCAACCCAAATTTTCAACCCTTCCTTTTCATAACCAATCATACTTTCATAAATCAGATTCCATTATTTTTTAGGCTGTTTTTGAACCCGGTTAACGACGGGTACATTTGCAAGTATATATGTATATATATATATATATATATATAGAGAGAGAGAGAGAGAGAGAGAGTGAGAGAAAGAGAGAGAGAGAGAGGGATAGAGATATTTAAAAATTATTATACTAAATAAATAATTATGTCAGATAATTTCTCGAGGTTTAAATTGACCGATTAAATGAGGTCCTTGCTCATGAAGCCAGAGATAGCTTATATTGCAAGGTCGAATCTGCACTGATAATTTCCGGAAGGACGAAACACTTGTCTATAGGTTTATAATCATTATTATAGAAAATAATTATACACACACACACACACACACACACACATATATATATATATATATATATATATATATATATATATATATATATATATATATATATAAATTAAAACTGTTGAACTTTACAATAAAAAATTATCTTTCGATTGACTACTCAACAGAAAAAAAAAAACAACTTACAAATCTTTTTAGTTTCTATTTGACTGAGGACAGACTTCTCTTTGGGCTACTGCAGAAACAATTTTCATGATTTCAGCTGTTTGAAAGACTTTCCAAATCGGATTCTATGCATCGTCACGCTGGACTTATTTTGGAATACATTCTTTCTAGAGAACTATTTTACATTTCAGACTAACTTGAGAGGATTTTCATGCAAGCTTAAATATTATGATCGGTTAATTTTTATATATAGTTTATGCAAATACAACATTTTTTTTACTTTTTGGGAAAGTTATTAATACAATCAATTGCGGTTTCACTTAATGCTTCAACTAGCAAATATTAGCATTGCTACAAATATAATTTGGTGATTTCTTTATGTCTTCTAATGAGAAGAATAGCAAAAATAACAGTCTTTGAACCTCACCGGAATAAGGACTTTGTATTTTTTTTGAGTATTCAGTCGACTAATAAATTTTGTTTGTAAAGTTCAACGTCTAGTTTAAATTTTCTTTCTCTTATAATACGCTCTACTCTCTATTGCGTATTAAGCTTTGTTTTTAATTCGGTTGGGATTAAATTTTCTATATATAATTATGTTATTTATATTAGTTTAAACACTACATTCCATTGTTTTCATTAAATATATATATGTATATATAAGTATATATATATGTGTGTGTATATATAAATCCCCCCCTCTCTCTCTCTCTCTCTCTCTCTCTCTATATATATATATATATATATATATATATATATATATATATATATATATATATATATATGGTGGAATACTCTACATAATCTTGCAATCCAGTGTTCATATCTTAGAGAAAGTACAACAATCCTTGAATAACCCATTATTTGAACTTCAAATCCTCTTATTTTGAATTATTCAGAGTTTCAGTGGTAAAGCAGCGAAGTATATGTTCTGTTTGTAGTTTTTCAAGTTCTCTCCAGTAAGCATTTTATTTCTATCTTATAATTTTATTTCTATCTTATGATTTTATTTCTATCTTATGATTTTATTTTTATCTAAAACAACCTAGTAGATGTGACACGTACAGCCACTATATATTGTATTCCATTTGGTTCATTTTCTATCTTCTCCTTAAAATGCAATTGCTTGACACTTTGTTTAAGTAATCCACCGGGTTTATTTGTATTTTAATTTCATATTCACGATCCCAGTTGCTCTTATAGGTACTGAAATAATGGATATCTTGATATTAGGATGGTGGGAATAAACGACATTATTTTTGCACCAAACTTCTTATATTATAGTTGTACTTAATCTCGGACATAAGCCCTTGTCATTTCATTATATTTTCCCTCTCAGTTCCGTTGAGCACAGCAGCTCTGTTAGAACTAATTTATACCACGGCTGATTTTGTATTCTTCTTGTATTAGGTACAATATTCACTTTTAGATAAACTGTCGTGAGTGTTGCATAATCATATGAAGTTGCTGGTGTATTAGATTTTTAATTGTTCGTATTTGGTATAAATTCCTAGGGCTTGCTGATGCATTCAATATTAAACTTTGTACAGATTGTCCAGCAGAGATATTTGCATAGGCTGTGTGCCGCATTAAATAATAGGCAACATCTAAATAGCAACATTACAGCTGGATATCAAATGCATATATGCCAATACCAGAAGTCGCGAACGTTTTAATTAAAGCTAGCTAATAGAAAAGAGACGATAACTTACGGAAATATCTGCGAAAATAGACAACAGCTTCCTTGTAGAAAACTGGCCAGATGAGGCTGAGGGTATTAAAGTTTTGTGGCCAATGTTTCGTCCGAAGTATTCGTCGTCCAAAGATCGATCTTCGAAAAGATACTAATTTCATCCCTTCCGACGCGTCTGTTGGAAGTTTTGGCGGGACATACAAACACACGTACATTTTGCCCTTTATATATATAAACTAGCAGGGCTACCCGGCGTTGCTCGGGACCGTATAAACAATGAAAAAACAAAAGCAGATATTGAACATATGTTTGATTCTTAGGGGAGAGGAATCTTTCATCTCTATGTATTATTTGTTTTATCTACCCTTGGACTGATATTGTTCATGTTTTATCCCTAGCATAGGTAATTTACAGCATGTATATGAAATTGTTTTACCTTAGGGAGAAGAGAACAGGTAATATACAACATAATGTGTCTATATTACATCCCTGGCAACGCCTAGAAACCAGCTAGAACATGTATTTCAGTCAATCTTTATTATATCCTGGGCTATGCCGGGAAACCAGCTAATCTCTTTTTAGTGACTTGACCACCAAAATACCTCCCTAAGTGTGTCCTTTCTTTTGAACTTATTAGATATAGGTATCTAGAAATGTGTGTGAAATTTTGTTGAATGCATTGTTCACTATGATTTTCTTATTGTTCTACACAATATCAACTGTAGCGAAATAACACAGTAAACTTAGTGTAGTGTTAGAATAAAGAGCAAAGGAAAAAATTAGAATCATATTTTGTAATTGCAAATCTAAATTTGCTAGCATGTACCAGTATTTGCCAGGTTGTGGAAATTTGGAACTTATAACATATGTAGTGGCCTTTTCCTAGATACCTATTGCTAAAAATTATACTTTCATTTTGTTAGAAAAATCTCTCTTCAGATGCCCTGCATCATTCAAAATAAAAACAAATATTTTTATAATTGTTTCAGTATATTGCTACACAATGTGAAAGTTTTTAACGTTTGTAAAAAAAATCATGAATGTGCTTATATTGCAAAAAAGAAAATATCAGTGCACAGTAATGAAAGTGTTTGAGATTCAAAAGTCTGTAACATTTCTACTAACTTCATAAGATGTCATGTGAGAAACTGAATTGAATATCAAGACATTATCTGAAGCGTTTTTATTTTGGTGTAACATATGTGTTTACAGTGAACCTTAACTTTTAATAAACAGATTGGTATGCAATGACATAGGCTAAGAATCTTTAAAATATATATAAATTGGAAAAATGTGTGAACAAATGAAAAAAAAATGATCCGCTCCACTTGATGACATCAAGCACAGTAATATTTTAGTGAAGAAAATATGAAATTGATGTTCAGTGATTAGTTTGGATGAATGAGAAAATGTAATTGTTTGATGCATAAAAATAACTCAGTTGCTGTATTTGATATTAAGCAGCAAAATATAGTGATTTGAATATTTGGGAAAACATCAAACCAGATTATGTAAAAAGAAAAAAAAAAGATGAAATTAGAAAATATATATTTTATGTTTATGAGTTCTGCCAATCAAAATTTTGTGGCAGAAATTGGGTGATTACCATGCAATTTTATTTTGGTAAAATTCTTAAATTATTAGAATGTTTATTATAATTTCTAATTAGTGACTTGTTATAATCAAAATCCGCCCTAAAGAGTGTCCTTTCTTTTATTAGGTATCAGAGTAGGTATCAAGATTTCTACTTCTATACAAATGTGATATTTCAGATCTGTACATAAAAAATTTGTTGAATATATAGGTTGAGAATTGTTCTGTGTCGCTCTCTCTCACACACACACGCATTCTCACTTTTATAGATATAATAGATAGATTACTCTAGATATATTTCCATATGTCTGAATACCCTATATACAAATTTTCAAATCTGTAGATAAAAAAATTTGTTGAGTATATAGGTTGAAAATTGTTCTCTCTCTCTCTCTCTCACACACACATTCTCAATTTTAGAGATACAATAGATAGATTATGCTAGATATATTTCCATATGTCTGAATACCCTATATACAAATTTTCTAATCTGTAGATCAAATATTTGTTGAATATATAGGTTGAAAATTGTTCTTACTCTCTCTCTCTCTCTCTCTCTCTGGCTACCTCACACACACATTCTAACTTTTATAGATATAATAGATAGATTATGCTAGATATATTTCCATATGTGTGAATACCCTATATACAAATTTTCTAATTTGTAGATAAAAAATTTGTAGAGTGCATAGGTTGAGAATTGTTCTCTCTATCTCTCACACACACACATTCTAACTTTTAATGATATAATAGATTATGCTAGATATATTTCGATATTTCTGAATACCCTATATATAAAAATTTGTTGAATGTATAGGTTGAGAACTGTTCTCTCTCTCTCTCTCTCTCTCTCGCTCACACACACACATTCTCACTTTTATAGATATAATAGAAAGATTATCCTAGATATATTTCTATTTGTATGAATACTCTATATACAAATTTTAAAATCTGTAGATAAAGAATTTGTTGAGTATATGGGTTGAGAATTGTTCTCTCTCTCTCTCTCTCTCTCTCTCACACACACACACACATTCTCACTTTTATAGATATAATAGATTATGCTAGATATATTTCCATATGTCTGAATACCCTATATACAAATTTTCAAATCTGTAGATAAAAAATTTGTTGAGTATATAGGTTGAGAATTGTTCTCTCTCTCTCTATCACACACATTCTCACTTTTATAGATATAATAGACAGATTATGCCAGATATATTGAAATATGTCTGAATGCCCAATATACAAATTTTGAAATCTGTAGATAAAAAATTTGTTGTATACATAGGTTGAGAATTGTCCTCTCTCTCACACACACACACATTCTCACTTTTATACATATAATAGATAGATTATGCTAGATATATTTCTATATGTCTGAACACCCTATATACAAATGTTCAAATCTGTGGATAAAAAATTTGTTGAATGTATAGGTTGAGAATTTTTATCTCTCTCTTTTTCTCTCTCTCTCTCTCGCTATCTCACACACACGCATTCTCACTTTTATAGATAAAATAGATAGATTATGCTAGATATATTTCCATATGTCTGAATACCCTATATACAAAGTTTCAAATCTGTAGATAAAAAATTTGTTGAATATATAGGTTTAGAATTGTTCTCTCTCTCTCTCTCACACACACATTCTAACTTTTGTAGTTATAATAGATAGATTATGCTAGATATATTTCCATATGTCTGAATACCCTATATACAAATTTTCTAAACTGTAGGTAAAAAATTTGTTGAGTATGTAGGTTAAGAATTGTTCTCTCTCTCTCTCACACACACACACACACACACACACAAGTTCTCACTTTTATAGATATAATAAATAGATTATGCTAGATATATTTCTATATGTCTGCCTACCCTATATACAAATTTCCAAATCTGTGCCCAAAAATGTGTGGAATATATAGGTTGAGAATTGTTCTCTCTCTCTCTCTCTCTCACACATATTCTCACTTTTATAGGTTATATAGGTTGAGAATTTTTTGCTCTTTCCATCACTCACATTCACACTTTTATAGATATAATACATAGATTATGCCAGATATATTTACATATGTCTGAATACCCAATATACACATTTTCAAATCTGTAGATAAAAAATTAGTTGAATATATAGGTTGAGAATTGTTCTCTCTCTCTCTCTTTCTCTCTCTCTCACACACACATTCTCACTTTTATAGATATAATAGATAGATTATGCTAGATATATTTCCATACGTCTGAATACCCTATATCCAAATTTTCTAATATGTAGATAAAAAATTTGTTGAATATATAGGGTGAGAATTTTCCTTCCTCTCTTTCTCTCTCTCTCTTTCTCACACACACACAAGCTGAAAATTGTTCTCTCTCTCTCTCTGACTCTCTCTCTCTCTCACACACACACACACACATGGTCATTTTATAGATATAATAGATAGGTTATGCTAGATATATTTCTATATGTCTGAATACCCTATATACAAATTTTTAAATCTGTAGATAAAAAATTTGTTGAGTATATAGGTTGAGAATTGTTCTTTCTCTCTCTCTCACACGCACATTCTCACTTTTATAGATATAATAGATTATGCTAGATATATTTCCAAATGTCTGAATACCCTATATACAAATTTTCAAATCTGTAAAGATAGAATTTGTTGAATATATAGGTTGAGAATTGTTCTCTCTCTCTCTCTTTCACATACATTCTCACTTTTATAGATATAATAGATAGATTATGCTAGATATATTTCCTTATGTCTGAATACCCTATATACAAATTATCAAATCTGTAGATACAAAATTTGTTGAGTATATAGGTTGAGAATTGTTCTCTCTCTCTCTCTCTCTCACTCACTCACTCACTCACTCACTCACAAACACACACACACATTCTACCTTTTATAGATATAATAGATTATGCTAGATATATTTCCATATGTCTGAATACCCTGTATACAAATTTTCAGATCTGTACATAAAAATTAGTTGAATATATAGGTTGAGAATTGTTCTCTCTCTCTCTTCTCTCTCTCTCTTTCACACACATTCTCACTTTTCTAGATATAATAGATAGATTATGCTAGATATATTTCCATATGTCTGAATACCCTATATACAAATTTTATAATCGGTAGATAAAAAATTTGTTGAATATATAGGGTGAGAATTGTACTTACTCTCTCTCTCTCTCTCTCTCTCTCTCTCTCACGCACACATTCTAACTTTTATGGATATAATAGATAGATTATGGTGGATATATTTCCATATGTCTGAATACCCTATATACAAATGGTCAAATCTGTAGATAACAAATTTATTGAATAGATAGGTTGAGAATTGTTCTCTCTCTCTCTCTCGCAACCTTACACACACAACCACACGCAAACATTCTGACTTTTATAGATATAATAGATCGATTATGCTAGATATATTTCCATATGTCTGAATACCCAATATACAAATTTTCAAATCTGTAGGTAAAAAATTTGTTGAATATATAGGTTGAGAATTGTTCTCTCTCTCTCACACACTCACATTCTCACTTTTATAGATATAATGTATAGATTATGCTAGATATATTTCTATATGTCTGAATACCCTATATACAAAGTTTAAAATCCGTAGATAAAAATACGTTGAGTATATAGGTTGAGAATTGTTCTCTCTCTCTCTTACGCACACACACACACACACACACACACACATTTTCACTTTTATAGATATAATAGATAGATTATGCTAGATATATTTCCATATGTCTGAATACCCTATATACAAATTTTCAAATCTGTAGATAAGAAATGTATTGAATATATAGGTTGAGAATTGTTGTCTCTCTCTCTCTCTCTCTCTCTCTCTCTCTCTCTGGCTACCTCACACACACACACATTTTCACTTTTATAGATATAATAGATAGATTATGCTAGATATATTTCCATATGTCTGAATACCCTATATACAAACTTTCAAATCTGTAGATAAAAAATTTGTTGAGTATATAGGTTGAGAATTGTTCTCTCTCTCTCACACGAAACTGTGCGCTCGGCTTCTTCCCCCCCTTCCCACCCCAAATGCTTGGGAAACTGTGCACTGTTTTTGTTGGTTTTCAAGCTGCCTCTTCCCCCCCCACACACACACAGTTTAACAGTAGTAGGAGGTCAAGAGAAAGAGGGTGAGAGAGAGAGAAGAGTAAGTTGGTGAGAGAGAGAGAAAAGAGAAAGAGGGTGTTGGTTTTATATTTTTATTATCGTCTAATATTTTGAAAGCTGAATTTCTAATAAAATGTGCATCTATAGGAGATAATGCCTGGGAATGTGTTCCCCCCCCACAGTTTAACAGTGGTGTGACGTCAAGAGAAAGAGGGTGAGAGAGAGGGAAGAGTAAGTGGGTGAGAGAGAGAAAGAGAGAGAAAAAAAAGAAAGACGGTGTTGGTTTTGTGAAAAAAGTTGTTATTTACAATTGTTCGCATTCTTGGCCTTTTGGTCAAGATCAAAGTGTAGTATCTGTTCTTCAGATGCTGCACTTCTATTTCTTGTTCTCTTTCGGTGGAGGAGAAATCCTCCACGACTGAGACAATTTTTATTTTTGTACCTTTTCTCCACGTTAAAAAACGACCCTGGTGTCTAACTCTGTCCCGTGGGGAGGCATAGTAAATAGGTACAATTGTTCGCCATTAGTGGATGTTGACGTCACGTCACGTGACATGACTAAGCGTTTTTTTTTTTTAGTATGAATAACATTTTTTGTTTTAATTATAAAGTCTACACTTAATTTTATAGAAAATGCTGTATATATAATAGAAAAAAAAATTACTGGTTTTGTTGGATTCAAGTGGATCCCCCCCCTCCAGTTTAAGAGATAGCAGGTCACGTGGTAATATACAAAATGGCTAGCGTAAATATAAAGATCGTTTTTTTTATCGACGAATATTTTGAAAGCTGAATTTTTTTTTATTCCTGTACATTTTTTCCTGATATTTTTCGTTAAAACTCTTGTATAAATACTATTTTTAACCAGTTAAATACGTTGGAGACATTGTCATGGAGTTTAATAATCTCTAGAACAAAGCAGAAGAGAAATTACAAAAGTATCGGTAAAACAAAGTGTTTGTTTACATTTGTTCGCCATTACTGGATGTTGACGTCACGTCACGTGACATGACTAAGCGTTTTTGGATTATGTAATATTAACATTAAAATGACAGGTTTTTTGGGGGGCCCCCCTAGGAGAGAAATGATCAGTTCACCCCCTTTTAATGGTCCGTTTGGTGTGGAATTTCGATATTTGTCATGCGGGTGATCAAGGTTCAATATGATACATAATTTGTCAACTTTGGTTGTGTCTGTCAAAAGTTTGAGCTGACGTCACGTCACGTGACACGTATTGAATAACGTTAAAATGACAGGTTTTTTTGGGGGCCCCCCTAGGAGAAAAACGATCAGTTGACCCCTTTCTACTGGTCCGTTTGACGTGAAATTTCGATATTTGTCATCCGGGTGATCAAGGTGCAATATGATACCAAATTTGTCAACTCTGGTTCCGTCTTTCAAAAGTTTTAGCGTTACAAACAAACATACATACATACATACATACATACACACCGATTTTTGCCTTTTATATATATACTAGCAGGGCTACCCGGCGTTGCTCGGGACCGTATAAACAATGAAAAAACAAAAGCAGATATTGAATATATGTTTTATTCTTAGGGGAGAGGAATCTTTCATCTCTATGTATTATTTGTTTTATCTACCCTAGGACTGGTATTGTTCATGTTTTATCCCTAGTGTAGGTAATTTACAGCATGTACATGAAATTGTTTTACCTTAGGGAGAAGAGAACAGGTAATATACAACATAATGTGTCTATATTACATCCCTGGCAACGCCTAGAAACCAGCTAGAACATGTATTTCAGTCAATCTTTATTACATCTTGGGCTATGCCGGGAAACCAGCTAATCTCTATTTAGTGACTTGACCACCAAAATACCTCCCTAAGTGTGTCCTTTCTTTTGAACTTATTAGATATAGGTATGTAGAAATGTGTGTGAAATTTTGTTGAATGCATTGTTCACTATGATTTTCTTATTGTTCTACACAATATCAACTGTAGCGAAATAAAACAGTAAACTTAGTGTAGTGTTAGAATAAAGAGCAAAGGAAAAAATTAGAATCATATTCTGTAATTACAAATCTAAATTTGCTAGCGTGTACCAGTATTTGCCAGGTTGTGGAAATTTGGAATTTATAACATATGTAGTGGCCTTTTCCTAGATACCTATTTTTATAATTGTTTCAGTACATTGCTACAAAATGTGACATTTGTTGGCGTTTGTAAAAAAAATCATGAATGTGCTTATATTCCAAAAAAGAAAATATCAGTGCACAGTATTGAAAGTGTTTGAGATTCAAAAGTCTGTAACATTTCTACTAACTTCATAAGATGTCATGTGAGAAACTTAATTGAATATCAAGACATTATCTGAAGCGTTTTTATTTTGGTGTAACGTATGTGTTTACAGTGAACCTTAACTTTTAATAAACAGATTGGTATGCAATGACATAGGCTAGGAATCTTAGACAAAATATATATAAATTGGAAAAATGTGTGAACAAATGAAAAAAAAATGATCCGCTCTACTTGATGACATCAAGCACAGTAATATTTTAGTGAAGAAAATATGAAATTGATGTTCAGTGATTAGTTTGGATGAATGAGAAAATGTAATTGTATGATGCATAAAAAATAACTCATTTGCTGTATTTGATATTAAGCAGCAAAAAAATAGTGATTTGAATATTTAGGAAAACATCAAATCAGATTATGTAAAAAAAAAAGATGAAATTAGAAAATATATATTTTCTGTTTATGAGTTTTGCCAATTAAAATTTTGTGGCAGAAATTGGGTGATTACCATGCAATTTTATTTTGGTAAAATTCTTAAATTATTTCAATGTTTATTATAATTTCTTATTAGTGACTTGTTATCATCAAAATCCGCCCCAAAGAGTGTCATTTCTTTTATTAGGTATCAGAATAGGTATCCAGATTTCTACTTCTATACAAATATGATATTGTAGTACAGTAAATGTCAAATTGTTTTTCAAGTATTAGTTTGTAACGTTTGTACTGACTTCATCAGATGTCATGTAAGAAACTGAATTCTATGTAAGAAGACTTTATCTGAAGTGTTTTTATTTTGGTATATCATGTGTGATTACACTGTAGTAATTGCGCTGAAAGCATGTTAATTACAAATGACAAAAGTTAAATCAATTTCTGATTCAGCTACACAATATAAACTAAAGGAAATCAAATTTGCAAAATAAAAGCAATATGTAGTTATGGGTTAGTTTGGAGTTAGAATAAAAAGCCAACAAAACAGTTAGTTTGTATTGTGTAGATTGGTCATTTCTGATAGTATTGAGAGTCGTCAATGAAAATCTTAATTTCTGACAAAATACTGAATGTTTCTTGGATACCCATTCGTAAAAAGTACCTTTTTTGGAAAAAAAAAAAAAAAAAACACTCCCCGGATCACCTTCACCACCTTAAAAAAAAAAAAAATTTTTATTCTTCAAAAAATGTGCACATTGTTAGTGTAAAAAACAGATTCGCACCACTTGATGAAATCAAGCATAGTAATATTTTTGTAAAGAAAATATGAAATTGATTTTCAATAATTAGTTTGAATGAATATCAGAAAATGTAATTGTTTGATGCATAAGAAAGAACTCATCTGCTGAATTTGATATTAAGCAGCAAAATATTTCAAAACATAAAAATGTGAAACATAACATGAATACTCTCCGTTGTCACTTGAAAACATTGACCTTGGTAGGAAGTTTATTAGATACTGAAATTGTGGTCTTGGTATGGTGTGCTTAATATTATTGTATGCAAAATTTAAAAACACAAAAGAGGGTACAATCAATATTGAAAAAGTAACATCTGTCACAGAAAATAGTAATTTATAAATGTCAAAAGAAATATTATTCTGTACTTAAAATGTTAAACTTACTGTTAACAATAATTTAAAATGGTGATCAGGATGAGTCCAACAACTTAGTCCTTGAGCTTTCTTATTGGTCATAGTAAAAAGAAATTGTAGTCTTTCAAGTTTGTTGGTCGCATTGGGATTCTTGGAATGTATCAACAGATTCCTGCATATGAATCTTTGTTAATTCCACACAATACAAAATATATATACAAAACAAAGTAAAGCAAAGTATAGGGTTAGTTGTGTCCTCTAATTATCAACCAAGTATATGTATTGATAAAAAGATAAAAGCAATGGAAATGTTTATTACAATGTATCAATATTAAATTTTTATCATGAACAACAAATCGAAATAATGATAGATATTTTGTGCTTATACGAAACTGGAATCAAGGATTGTCACCTGTGATTTTATATATGTCAATAGTGCATGCCACTACAAATGATATTAGCCAAATTAAGTTTTATTTATTTCACCCATTATAAAATATATACACAAAATGCAGTAAACAAAGTTTAGGTTTAGTTAATGATAAGTTTAGGTTCGAGAAATAAGCAAAGAAAAGAAAAAAAGATACATTTGTTTATAGTGTGTAAATTGTAAGTTTGTAAATATTTAAAACTATCCACACTGGTATGTGGAAATTCTAGATACCTATTGTTATAAAGTTCCAATTCATGTTTGATATATCACTCTACATGTTCCCTGTTGCACCCCAAAGATGTAAATGATTATCGAGAAAGTGAAATGAAACAGTATTTGAAATAAAATAGAAACAAATGCTGATGTTTACTATATAAAACACTGTGTTCAATGGAATTGAGCCTTATACAATATTGGTGGAATAAAAAAATCCATTTTTTTAATTCAATTTAAGAAATGAGCAAAAATTTGATATTTAAAATATTTGGCATGAAGAAAAAGAAATATAAGATAAAAGGTGATAAAGCAGTAAGAATCATATGCTGAATTCAATTAAAAACAAATATGATTGTCAAAGAAATATCATGAAAATTTTGTAAGTGAAAAAAATTATTTTTTGATATATTTGGTTTCGAAGTATTAAGAAACATGTACAACTTCATTTTAAAGACAAAACGAAAACTGTACTAATGATAATGACAATGGTGAAAGGAAATTGGAAAAAAATGTATCAGAGGTAAAATGTTGGTCACATATACGTTTGTGTGGTATGCATGAAACACGTGTAGAAAATTATATTTTCTGATGCTGAAAGTAAGAAGAGAAACATTGTTAAAAAATGATCTAAAAGGCAATAGTAAAATCCTCATTTTTAGTGTGGGATATGTTGTTTGTTTCAATTGAGAAAGGAAACTTTAATTTATACAATTTGATGTTATAGATCACAAGTTTTATTACAATAAACATTGTGTTCTTTAATTATCAACCAAGTATATTTATTGATAAAAAAAGAAAAGTAATGGACATGTTTATTATAATTTATCAATATTAAATTGTTATCATGAAAAACCAATGGAAAGCGTGTTGGTTATTTCGTGTTCATAAGAAAAAACATCATGGGTTGTCACCAGTGATTTTATGTATGCTAACATTTCGCTGCAAATGTGGTAGCTAAATGTCTTTTTGGTTATTCTACACAAAATAAAATATATACACAAAACAAAGTAAAAGAAATGTCAGGGTTAGTTAATGATAAGCTTAGTACCAAGAAATAAGCACAGAATAAGGAAAAGAAAGATACATTTGTTGATATTGTGTCGATTGGTGAATTTGTTGGTTCATTTTGTTTTATGACATATCAACACTATATCAGGTTATTTCATGCCCAATCTAGTGACATTTTTTTTTCCTAGAATATATTTGTTTATTTAATGTTGGTTTCTATTTAACTCATAATTGGGACCCTAACAGGTACTACTACTCCAGATCAGAGTGGACCTGGTAGCAATAGCAATTAAATGGTGGCTTCACACTTCACAAAGCCCCATGTTTGGATACAGTTTATGGTCATATCCAGGACCTGGTGAATTTGTAAATAATTGAAACGATCAACACTGGCGAGTTAGAATTCTACATACCTATTGTTATAAAGTACCAATTTATGTTTTACATATCACTCCACAACGTTGCTGCAGAATCCAGACAGTTGAAAGAGTCTCAAGAAACTGAAAAGCTATTTAGTACTCTTAAATAAAATAACATGCATAAAGAAATCCTAATATAAGACAATAGATGAAAAAGCAATAAAAATTTTGTGTGGAATCAAGTGAAAACAGTTTCTTTGTCAAAGAAATTGCATGAAGATTCTCAGAGACTTTTCCTTCCTCGTTCCCTTCCCTTTTGGTGGAAGGAAACTTTCACAGTGGCTCAGAAGGTGGGCTGAGCACACTTCCTACAAAGGTGGGATGGGTAAATTTCTTTTTCATTTGGTTGCCTGGAGGACAGGCTTAGGCCCCCCCCCCAAAAAAAAACGTTGGAGCCAGGGAACTTCTCCTCCCAGAAGGGGGAGGGGGGCCCGGGAAGGCTTCTCTTCCCATATTTTTTGTTTTGTGTAAGGTTGATCTCTTTCCAAAGGGAGTAAGAGGATATCCCTCTCTTAGGAGGAGAGCGAAGGCTCCCTGGGCCTCCCATCCTCCTTCTGAGAGAAGTTCCCCGGCTTCCACATTCATTGCTCAGCCCGCCGTCCAGGCAATCAGAGTCTGATTGTCTGCCGTATATAAAAAGGCGATTTTAGCTTGTCAGGCGGTATGCTCTGCGTAGACCATTTTTCTTCCACCTGTTGACCTTCCCTCCCTGTCATACAATACGCTTAAACAGGATATTTTAATTTATGCAGATTCCATATAGACTTTTAGTTTCCCAGGGTGTATACCCTCCGTTGACCATTTATGTTTAAGAGTTTTCCTTGCCCCTTCTCTGCCCCAGAATGGGAAGGGAGCTCTTTCCCACTGTATGGGGGGGGCGGCTTTCTTTTATGGTTATGTGGGGAGCCTTACCTTAAGGTGGTAGGTCTTTTTTGTAAAATTGTTAGTCAAATGTTGATCAAATATTATAAGTTTTTGTGATATGCATGAAACATGTGCAGAATATGATCTGCTCTCATGCTGAAAGCAAGTAGAGAAACATTGTGAAAAAATGATGTAAACCTAAGCTAAGCAAACGACCAGTCAATGGAAATGTTTATTATAATGTATCAACAATAACACATTATCATAGTTATTTGGTGCTTATACGAAACAGGTATCAGGGATTGTCACCATTGATTTTATTTATGTTAACAGTGCATGTCACTACAAATAATGATGGTAGCGAAATTAAGTTTTGTTTATTCTACCTAATATAAAGTATATACACAAAACAAAGTAAACATCTGCTGAATTTGATATTAAGCAGCAAAATATTTCAAAACATAAAAATGTGAAACATAACATGAATACTCTCCATTGTCACTTGAAAACATTGGTCTTGGTAGGCAGTTTATTAGATGCTCAAATAGTGGTCTTGGTATGGTGTGCTTAATATTATTGTATGCAAAATTTAAAAACACAAAAGAGGGTACAATCAATATTGAAAAAGTAACATCTGTCACAGAAAATAGTAATTTATAAATATCAAAAGGAATATTATTCTGTACTTAAAATGTTAAACTTACTGTTAACAATAATTTAAAATGGTGATCAGGATGAGTCCAACAACTTAGTCCTTGAGCTTTCTTATTGGTCATAGTAAAAAGAAATTGTAGTCTTTCAAGTTTGTTGGTCGCATTGGGATTCTTGGAATGTATCAACAGATTCCTGCATATGAATCTTTGTTAATTTCACACAATACAAAATATATATACAAAACAAAGTAAAGCATAGTATAGGGTTAGTTGTGTCCTCTAATTATCAACCAACTATTGCTAAAAAGAGAAAAGCACTGGAAATGTTTCTTATAATGTATCAATATTGAATTGTTCTCATGAAACACAAATCGAAATAGTGATAGTTATTTGGCGCTTATAAGAAACAGGTATCAGGGATTTTGGTGTATCAGATGTTTTTACAGTGAACTTAACTTTCAAGAAACAAATTGGTATGCAATGACATAGGCTAAGAATCTTAGACAAAATATATTCAAATGAAAAAAAATGTTGAACACTTATAACTTTGTATGGACTCTCAAAAACATTTGTAAAAAATGTGTAAACAAATGTAAAAAAAAATGATCCGCTCTACTTGATGACATCAAGCACAGTAATATTTTAGTGAAGACAATATGAAATTGATGTTCAGTGATTAGTTTGGATGAATGAGAAAATGTAATTGTTTGATGCATAAAAATAACTCATTTGCTGTATTTAATATTAAGCAGCAAAATATAGTGATTTGAATATTTAGGAAAACATCAAACCAGATTATGTAAAAAAAAAAAGATGAAATTAGAAAATATATATTTTATGCTTATGAGTTTTGCCAAATAAAATTTTGTGGCAGAAATTGGGTGATTACCAAGTAATTTTATTTTGGTAAAATTCTTAAATTATTTCAATGTTTATTATAATTTCTAATTAGTGACTTGTTATCATCAAAATCCGCCCCAAAGAGTGTCCTTTCTTTTATTAGGTATCAGAATAGGTATCCAGATTTCTACTTCTATACAAATGTGATATTGTAGTACAGTAAATGTCAAATTGTTTTTCAAGTATTAGTTTGTAACGTTTGTACTGACTTCATCAGATGTCATGTAAGGAACTGAATTCTATTTAAGACTTTATCTGAAGTGTTTTTATTTTGGTAGATCATGTGTGATTACACTGTAGTAATTGCGCTGATAGCATGTTAACTACAAATGACAAAAGATAAATCAATTTCTGATTCAGCTACACAATATAAACTAAAGGAAATCAAATTTGCAAAATAAAAGAAAAATGTAGTTATGGGTTAGTTTGGAGTTAGAATAAAAAGCCAACAAAACAGTTAGTTTATATTGTGTAGACTGTTTAATTAACTTTGTTCATTTCTGATAGTATTGAGAGTGGTCAATGAAAATCTTAATTTCTGACAAAATACTGTAATTTTCTTGGATACCCATTCGTAAAAAGTACCTTTTTTGTGAAAAAAAAAAACACTCCCCAGATCACCTTCACCACCTAAAACACAAAAACAAAAATATCTTTATTCTTCAAATATTGTGGTTGACTGGAGGACGGGCTGAGCACTCCCAAAAAGGTAGGAGCCGGGGAACTTCTCCTCCCAGAAAGGGGGCCCGGGAAGGCTTCCCTGTCCCCATATTTTTTTTTTTTTTTTGTGTAAGGTTGATCTCTTTCCGAATGGAGTAAGCGGAACCGACAGGGGGGGTCAATCAACCATACAAAAGGATATCTATCTCTTAGTTGAAAGAGGGAAGGTCTCCCTGTCCTCCCATACCCCTTCTGAGAGAAGTTTCCCCAGCTCTCAGCTTTGGGGGGGGGGTACGAGGGCTTAGCCCGCCCTCAAGGCAAATAGTCTGACTGTCTGCCTTATATAAAAAGGCGATTTTAGCTGGTCAGGTGGTATGACCTGCATTGACTATTTTTCCTCCACCTGTTGACCTTCCTTAATATTTATTTTTAATAATAAACACATTTTATTTTAATATTAATATTTATTTGTAATAATAAACACATTATATTATTTTAAATATTAATATTTATTTTTAATAATAAACACATATTATTTTAAATATTAATATTTATTTATAATAATAAACACATTTTATTCTACTTTAAATATTAATATTTATTTTTAATAATAAAAACAATTTTATTTGAATATTAATATGTATTTTTAATAATAAACTCATTTTTATTTTAATAATTATTTTTAATACTAACTCATTTTATTATTGTAAATGTTAATATTTATTTTTAATAATTATTGTTATTTAATAATAATATCTTCTATTTTTTTACTGTTTATGTCTAACTTTTATCGACTTTTTCTTTTTTAATAGCATATTCTTTAAATGAATAGAAAAATATAGAAAAATAATTTCCCAAATTTTAGACCCCGGTTATTTGGCTGATAGTCGATAAAAATGATTAAAAGAGAGATTCATGAACGTTAACGTTGTCATATAAAAAGAAAATGCTAATAAGAAGTGTTTTTAATCAATGTAACATATTTATTCAACTCTGTCATATATTTGTTTGATGACAACTTTTTCGAATCTGTGTACAGTAAAAACGATATACTTACATAGGATTTTGAAAGCATTTAAACTGTCGAAGAGTTTTATTATAAATAAAAGAGTTTAGTTTGTTGAACTTAATGGACTTTTTTGTTGTATCTATTAACTGTTTATTCTTTTTATCAAACAAAAAGAGAATTTTTATATTGACATGTGATGGACTGTTTTTCTAACATCGAAATTTTAAAATTAGTTTTATTTAAAAAAAAAAAAAACTCGCCATTAGTGGACGGTCAAAAGACAAATATATAACAAATAAATGTTAGGAAAGGCAAGATAAGTTACTTTTCTATCCAACTGGATATATTTTTTGTGTTTTTATTCAATGTAACATATTTATTCAGCTCGAAAAACATACAGTGTTTACCGATGTATTCGAAAAATGCCACCAGTTGTTTACATAGCCATTTGCCGGAAGTGACGGTTTTTTTTTATATAAGTTTTATTCAAACAGGCTTTAAGTTCAAATTAATGGACTTTTTTTTGTATTTATTAACTGTTTTATTCTTTATGGACTCTTTTTCGAACATCGAAATTTTAAAATTAGTTTTATTTAAAAAAAAAAAAAAAGACGGTGTTGTTTTTTTAATTGAATTCTACACTTTTTCAACAAACTGTTACAGACATAATGGACTACCCCCCCAAAAAAAAACTGCGAATAAAATATATAAAACTCGTAATTTCTGTTTTTAAAGTGGGTTGTTTATTTTCCTTATGAAATATACTTCCAAAATAAACTATTATAGTCGTTTAAAACATAATAGGAGTATTATTTTTTATTTTTTAAAAACAATGTTTACAAAATGTCTAAGCGCGTTTCTTCCGGCCGGCTGCGAATAGCATAAATAAATAACTGTTGCCAGAATTTATCGCATTTTTATTTTTTAATAGCATTTTCTTAAAACGAATAGAAAAATAATTTCCCATGAAAAAAAAAAAAGAAAATGCTATTAAATATAATAAAAATATGTATTTTTAATAATAAACTCATTTTTATTTTAATAATTATTTTTAATACTAACTCATTTTATTATTGTAAATGTTAATATTTATTTTTAATAATTATTGTTATTTAATAATAATATCTTCTATTTTTTTACTGTTTATGTCTAACTTTTATCGACTTTTTCTTTTTTAATAGCATATTCTTTAAATGAATAGAAAAATATAGAAAAATAATTTCCCAAATTTTAGACCCCGGTTATTTGGCTGATAGTCGATAAAAATGATTAAAAGAGAGATTCATGAACATTAACGTTGTCATATAAAAAGAAAATGCTAATAAGAAGTGTTTTTAATCAATGTAACATATTTATTCAACTCTGTCATATATTTGTTTGATGACAACTTTTTCGAATCTGTGTACAGTAAAAACGATATACTTACATAGGATTTTGAAAGCATTTAAACTGTCGAAGAGTTTTATTATAAATAAAAGAGTTTAGTTTGTTGAACTTAATGGACTTTTTTGTTGTATCTATTAACTGTTTATTCTTTTTATCAAACAAAAAGAGAATTTTTATATTGACATGTGATGGACTGTTTTTCTAACATCGAAATTTTAAAATTAGTTTTATTTAAAAAAAAAAAAAAAACTCGCCATTAGTGGACGGTCAAAAGACAAATATATAACAAATAAATGTTAGGAAAGGCAAGATAAGTTACTTTTCTATCCAACTGGATATATTTTTTGTGTTTTTATTCAATGTAACATATTTATTCAGCTCGAAAAACATACAGTGTTTACCGATGTATTCGAAAAATGCCACCAGTTGTTTACATAGCCATTTGCCGGAAGTGACGGTTTTTTTTTATATAAGTTTTATTCAAACAGGCTTTAAGTTCAAATTAATGGACTTTTTTTTATACTTCCAAAATAAACTATTACAGTCGTTTAAAACATAATAGAAGTATTATTTTTTATTTTTTAAAAACAATGTTTACAAAATGTCTATGCGCGTTTCTTCCGGCCGGCTGCGAATAGCATAAATAAATAACTGTTGCCAGAATTTATCGCATTTTTATTTTTTAATAGCATTTTCTTAAAACGAATAGAAAAATAATTTCCCATGAAAAAAAAAAAAAGAAAATGCTATTAAATATAATAAAAATTACTGAGATAAAAATATAAAAAAATACGTACGTAACAACAAAAACACACCGAAGAAAGTGTGTGTGTGTGTGTGTGAGAGAGAGAGAGAGGGAGGGAGGGAAGAGGAAGCGGTGTATGTTGAATTTTGTTCCTTTTCGAAGCAGCACAAAAAGTAAGTGTTTCCATAGTAACCAAACCGTGACGTCACGTCACGTGACATGACTAAGCGTTTTTAAACGAATAGAAAAATAGAAAGAGGGTGATAGAGAAAGTGAGAGAGAGAGAGAGAGTAAGTGTGAGAGAGAGAGACGGTGTTGGTTTTACTCCCCCCCCCCTTCCAGCTTAAGAGGTATGAGGTCACGTGGTAACATAAAAAATGGCTAATTATTTTACATTACATAAATATTACGATATTTTTATAATCGTCTAATATTTTGAAAGGTGAATTTTTTTATTCCCGTACATTTTTTCCTGACATTTTTCGTTAAAACTCTTGTATAAATAATATTTTTAACCAGGTAATAACGATGGAAACATTGGCATAAAGTAAAAAAAAAGATATAACTGAGCCGAAGAGAAAAATGCAAAAGTATCGGAGAAAGATTTTTTTATTAACAATTGTTCGCCATTAGTGGACGTTGACGTCACGTCACGTGACATGACTAAGCTTTTTTTTTTTACGTATTAATTACATTGGATCATTCAAGAATTACGTAATAAAAAGCATTACAATGACAGTTTTTTTTGGGACCCCCTTGGAGATAACTGATACGTTTACCCCTTTCTCCTCGTCCGTTTGACGTGAAATTTCGATATTTGTCATCCGGGACACGGGGCTTCGATATGATACCAAATTTATCAAGTCTGGTTGTGTCTTTCAAAAGTTTTAGCGTTACATACAAACATACAAACTCACAGACATTTGGGATTTATATATATAGATGGCTTGAAAATTTTGAAATGCAACAATCAGGTATCATACGTCGATTGTGTTCTTAGCAGAAACATTCATTTCAATCCCGCGCCAATCATATCATAGCGTGGTGTTGATTTTACGTACCTGGCCTTACTGCTTCTGATAAAATAATTGCCGGGATTTTAGTTTGCAATTAAAAAATCAAGTAGAATGGAACAATTATGCTGTAAACAGAAAAAAAAATAATTTCCTACGCGCCCATAATATATTTAAGAACCTATACCTAACTTAAAATATTTCTGTTTACGCAGTTATAACAGTTCTGAAATATAATGTTCTTCGTATAAGAATTTAATTTTGGTTAAAATACCTTGCTCCTCGTTCATCGGCTTATTTGAATCATCGACATTTATCAAAAATATTCCAATACAAAACCCATGTGTGAAATTCCATAATAACTAACACCAATGTTTGGATTCCATAGGGAACGAGCTTACACACATCAACACATGAAGAACCAGTTTTCTTTCTATAATACTAGCATTAGAGCCCGGTGTTGCCCAGGTGTCTTGAGGTGTATCTTGAGCAAAAAATAACGGTCAATTATGACCCCTTAAAATTTACTGTTTTAGGGTTAAATCAAGTTATTAAGTTAGATCCCTGTACGAAGGAATCTATATCTACAATTTTAATTGTTTTTACCCAAAATTGGCGGAGAAGTTTGGTAGAGTTCTCGAAGATCAAATCGTTGAACTTTGCCCTCTTAACAGCCACATTTCTGATAGAAAACGGATTACAAAGATTTTTACAAATCTCAGTGCCCTGTATATCAAATTTTGAGACTGTAGACTGAAAATTGACAGAGTTATTGCGCAGGGAAATGTACACACATATACACGCTCACTTTTATAGATATATAGATACATGCATCTTAGAAATGTGTACGAGGAAACGACTTGCTAGTTATTTAAGAATTACCAAAGTGATTAGTATATGGATATATTGACTTTTAAACTCTTTGTTTGCCTCTGTAAAATGGTACAATAATGCTCTAATCAGAAACATTTATTTCGCACGCGCCTCTATTATATTAAAGAACTTGCCGTATATATTCCTGCATGTTCAAGATCAGTATAGGAATTAGGACATAATGCAGAAATTGTATGTAAATTATCTTAATTAAACTAGAATAAATGGTGCTCTATGGATAAACCGGAATGCTTTCAGAGACATGACATTTTCAAATTCATTTTGAAGTATCCTGTCTGTTTACATTTGAAACCTGATATGTTATTCCAAACAAAAACTGAAGAATTTCCCCAGTCTACACGCTATACCCCGCAGTTAATAAGTCCAATAAACAATGTAATCTACATTGCACTCTAAAACCCTAATACTGATTTAATAAAAATATTTTTCTTTGATTCTGCTCTAAAATAATCATTTCGGACGCGCCCCTGCTATATCAAAGACGTATGTATCTGGTCTTACTGTGGTTGAGAAGATAATCGTCTGGCTTTTAATTTACAATAAAAAATAACATGGTAAAACTATTCTGTAATGAGAAACAATTATTTCGCACGCACCACTTTTATATTAAAGAAGCTACACTATATAGTTCTGTTGGTGCAATAATACAATTTCTAAAATACGATGTAACACTGTGTAACATTTAAACTTTTCCCTTAATCGCCCGTTTCTTCTTTCCTCGGATTATTTCAATTATCGATACTTATCGAGGACATTCCAATACAATACCTCGATTGAATTGCATATGAATATATTCACGTTAAACTCTTTGCTTTTCTCTATGTACGTCAGTCGCAAAAAAAACTTACTATACAAAATGTGTATTAAATAAAATATATACGTATAATGCACTGCCGATTGACCACCTTAAAAGCGCCTTGGACATATCCTCACTGCCTGACGTGAAACCTGAAAAAGAAAGAAACATATACCCGGAATATCTGCTGAACAAAACTGCCCAGATCTATTACAAATTTACAGTAAATTTCAATCGTGTCTTTTATTTTTTATTAAACTAATTTGAAGATGAATGATTAGGATTTTAAGTTAGAATTAGGATAAGGGTTAGGATTAGGGTTAGGGTTTCAGATTTGTGTTACTTCCTTCCATCGCAACGGTATCATCAGAGCTCATCCTACATTTTAAATATTCATATTTTTGTCATATACTACACCTTATTTCAGATGCTAACATAGTGTTTTATTGACAGTACTGTGCGATTTGCTTTAACGTCTGTACTAACTTGTCAAGCGTAGTTCATTGTTTGCTGCGTGCTTGCCTATGATTTAAAATTAATAACTAAAAATGTTTCTAATTTTCTTCCAATTCATCAAATGTCGTCTGCTAATTATTGAGAATCACAATCAAATGTTGCAACGTAAGTCAGATGACGGCTATGAACATTTGTTGCATAGTTATGTAGCAAAAAATATACTAATTAGAAAAAATATTCGAAAATGTAATTTACAAACCAACAGAAAATTATTATTCTATCGACATGTATAGAGATAGATTCTTTAAATATTTCGTTAGAATTATATTTTTTGGTACTGCTGCCAGATTCTTAATTCTTACATGAATAATATCGATCGAATCTGATGTGGCTGCTAATTCCAGCCTTTAAATATCGTTTTTACATACGTCACCTGTCACCAAAAGTGTTTGATTTTTTTCCGACATATTTATGCTAATGAAATTAATACAAATGTAACGACACGAAAAAACAATTCGAAAATTTGAAGTTCAGCAGATCATTTGCTATTCCGGCATGACTCCTAATTAAAGACCACGGACTTGGAGAATTAAGTAAAATTCAGTTCAAAATTTTACTAATCTAGAATTGCAGAGTTAACACTCAACGTGGCCATACTTCGTTTACATTTGCGAAGTAATTAGAAATATAACCGAGAAGTATATACCATTTTTGTGTACTAAGAAATAAGGCTTGTTAGGACTCATGCGTTAAAAATATAAAATTAAAAATTACGTAATTGTGACCAAAACATCAAGTGCCGGTCCCATGTCCGGTAAAATAAACGAACGAGGTTCTCCAGATCGCTTTTTAGAGAAACTTTCGGAACACGATCTCTTAAACAAAATGGACTAAGGCCTTAGATAAAATTGTGACGAAATGTATATTTGTAGAAAAATCATTCTAAGGAACAAGAAAGTAACCGATTGCTTCTTCGAATTTATAATGTAAGGCAATGCATGTAAGTTATAAACTCTATTTACATAGTATGTCTAAGTTAGTCGGAATATAAAAAAAAAACAATTAGAAATTATTAAAAGAATTAAATCGATAGAAAGGGGAAACTAAAATGGAAAATGCTTTTCAATGGTATATATGACCTACAATAAACAGTTTTATAAATGTGTAACTTAAGAAGTTTAACAGCGTATCAGTGCTAAACTGAAACGTTGTAGTACAAGAATTGAGAAGCAACAAATCAACCGATTGTTCGATAATAATCATATATTTTTAATCAACTCGAAAGTGTTAAAAAAGATAGAAACAATATTGAACTAGAATCTGATGGTTTTGGTGTACTCTTGAAAGGCATTTGGTTAGTTGGTTGGTTGGTTGTTTGGTTGTTTTTGTTTTACAGCATATAAACTCCTTTCAGGCAATTAAATGCCGAATCCAGTGTTTTTAAAGTACATTTTTTAATATAATATTTTTCCAAGTCGATTTCTATTTAACTCATAGTTGAGACCCTAACAGGTACTACCCCTCTTGGTCAGAGTTGACCTGCGAGTAATTAGCACTCCCCAAAGCCCACAAGCTGTGGCCTCACCATCAGATATAGTGTAATGTCATATCCAGGACCTTAAATGGTAAAATATTAATATGATGCAAAATGGATCAAAGGCATTGAAAAAGAGTAGACTTCTAGAAAAGATCAACAAATTAACATTGTTAAGATGCCGAGGGTGAAGATTAAAAAACTTCTGAACCAAATAGAGTCCATCTAAAACCTACCCACTTCTCGCAACAATGCAAAACTATATTTTGACAACGGGTAGCTTCTACAAGAGGCTGACAATATGCATTTAATTCTTGAAAATGAAAGAAAAAAACAAAAGAGATATGGAAAATAGTAACTATCATATTGGCTGAAAATATATCTTTTCATTAGGATCAATATGCTGCCTTGGAAACAAGAAGGCGACAGAAAAAAGCCAGGAGACACTAAAAATTAACATCTAAAAAATAAAAGGTACGTAATAAATTATAAACATATATTTAACACCATTGTGATTGGTTGTCAAAATTATAAGAAGTCGTTTGTAATGTAGACCAATTCATGGGCATTAAATACTAATACTGATTTAATAAAAATATTTTTCTTTGATTCTGCTCTAAAAAAATTATTTCGGACGCACCCCTGCTATATCAAAGACGTCTGTATCTGGTCTTACTGTGGTTGAGAAGATAATCGTCTGGCTTTTAATTTACAATAAAAAATAACATGGTAAAATTATTCTGTAATGAGAAACAATTATTTCGCACGCATCACTATTATATTAAAGAATACCTCGATTGAATTACATATGAATATATTCAGGTAAAACTCTATGCTTTTCTCTATGTACGTCAGTCGCAAAAAAACTTACTATACAATGTGTGTATTAAATAAAATATCTACGTATAATGCACTGCCCATTGACCACCTTAAAAGCGCCTTGGACATATCCTCACTGCTTGACGTGAAACCTGAAAAAGAAAGAAACATATGTGTCTAGCGATATATTTCTACCCGGAATATCTGCTGAACAAAACTGCCCAGATCTATTACAAATTTACAGTAAATTTCAATCGTGTCTTTTATTTTTTATTAAACTAATTTGAAGATGAATGATTAGGATTTTAAGTTAGAATTAGGATAAGGGTTAGGATTAGGGTTAGGGTTTCAGATTTGTGTTACTTCCTTCCATCGCAACGGTATCATCAGAGCTCATCCTACATTTTAAATATTCATATTTTTGTCATATACTACACCTTATTTCAGATGCTAACATAGTGTTTTATTGACAGTACTGTGCGATTTGCTTTAACGTCTGTACTAACTTGTCAAGCGTAGTTCATTGTTTGCTGCGTGCTTGCCTATGATTTAAAATTAATAACTAAAAATGTTTCTAATTTTCTTCCAATTCATCAAATGTCGTCTGCTAATTATTGAGAATCACAATCAAATGTTGCAACGTAAGTCAGATGACGGCTATGAACATTTGTTGCATAGTTATGTAACAAAAAATATACTAATTAGAAAAAATATTCGAAAATGTAATTTACAAACCAACAGAAAATTATTATTCTATCGACATGTATAGAGATAGATTCTTTAAATATTTCGTTAGAATTTATATTTTTTGATACTGCTGCCAGATTCTGAATTCTTACATGAATAATATCGATCGAATCTGATGTGGCTGCTAATTCCAGCCTTTAAATATCGTTTTTACATACGTCACCTGTCACCAAAAGTGTTTGATTTTTTTCCGACATATTTATGCTAATGAAATTAATACAAATGTAACGACACGAAAAAACAATTCGAAAATTTGAAGTTCAGCAGATCATTTGCTATTCCGGCATGACTCCTAATTAAAGACCACGGACTTGGAGAATTAAGTAAAATTCAGTTCAAAGTTTTACTAATCTAGAATTGCAGAGTTAACACTCAATGTGGCCATACTTCGTTTACATTTGCGAAGTAATTAGACATTCAACCGAGAAGGATATACCATTTTTGTGTACTACGAAATAAGGGTTGTTAGGACTCGTGCGTTAAAAATATAAAATTAAAAATTACGTAATCGTGACCAAAACATCAAGTGCCGGTCCCATGTCCGGTAAAATAAACGAACGAGGTTCTATAGATCGCTTTTTAGAGAAACTTTTGGAACACGATCGCTTAAACAAAATGGACTAAGGCCTTAGATAATATTGTGATGAAATGTATATTTGTAGAAAAATCATTCTAAGGAACAAGAAAGTAACCGATTGCTTCTTCGAATGTATAATGTAAGGCAATGCATGTAAGGTATAAACTCTATTTACATAGTATGTCTAAGTTAGTCGGAATATTAAAAAAAACAATTAGAAATTATTAAAAGAATTAAATCGATAGAAAGGGGAAACTAAAATGTAAATGCTTTTCAATAGTATATATGACCTACAATAAACAGTTTTATAAATGTGTAACTTAAGAAGTTTAACAGCGTATCAGTGCTAAACTGAAACGTTGTAGTACAAGAATTGAGAAGCAACAAATCAACCGATTGTTAGATAATAATCATATATTTTTAATCAACTCGAAAGTGTTAAAAAAGATAGAAACAATATTGAACTAGAATCTGATGGTTTTGGTGTACTCTTGAAAGGCATTTGGTTAGTTGGTTGGTTGGTTGGTTGGTTGTTTTTGTTTTACAACATATAAACTCCTTTCAGGCAATTAAATGCCGAATCCAGTGTTTTTAAAGTACATTTTTTAATATAATATTTTTCCAAGTCGGTTTCTATTTAACTCATAGTTGAGACCCTAACAGGTACTACCCCTCTTGGTCAGAGTTGACCTGCGAGTAATTGGCACTCCCCAAAGCCCGCAAGCTTTGGCCTCACCATCAGATATAGTTTAATGTCATATCCAGGACCTTAAATGGTAAAATATTAATATGATGCAAAATGGATCAAAGGCATTGAAAAAGAGTAGACTTTTAGAAAAGATCAACAAATTAACATTGTTAAGATGCCGAGGATGAAGATTAAAAAGCTTCTGAACAAAATAGAGTCCATCTAAAACCTACCCACTTCTCGCAAGAATGCAAAACTATATTTTGACAACGTGTAGCTTCTACAAGAGGCTGACAAAATGCATTTAATTCTTGAAAATGAAAGAAAAAAACAAAAGAGATGTGGAAAATAGTAACTATCATATTGGCTGAAAATATATCTTTTCATTAGGATCAATATGCTGCCTTGGAAACAAGAAGGCGACAGAAAAAAGCCAGGAGACACTAAAAATTAACATCTAAAAAATAAAAGGTACGTAATAAATTATAAACATATATTTAACACCATTGTGATTGGTTGTCAAAATTATAAGAAGTCGTTTGTAATGTAGACCAATTCAAGGGCACTTAAATACTTGGAAATATGTGAAGAGCCGCCGCCCCTAGCCGGCATCCAAACATCTATATATAAAAGTATTAAGAATCGGGAAAACGATTTAGCTTTACGTAATTTTGCCTCAGGCACAGTAATATTTAAAAGAAGTATATTCCAGAATAAAAGTGTGCTCCCTCTCTGTTTTTATTGACAGCTTGCTTGCTCTCTTGTAGATATCTTTGACGTAAATCAAGAGGAAAACATAGAAGATTTTCTACGTGACAGTTATTGGGAGGAATGGGATCTTGCGTGATAGTTTTATGAATGCGATCAGAGTGTTTAAGGATGATATGTGTATGAACTTTACCATCAGCATTTTATTTCTGATATCTTTGAACTTTCAACATGAAATTGGATAAAAAAATATTGACAGATTTGGGATACTGGAAGCCGATACGATAGAGCATGAATATAGTGACGATTTTGTATCAAAGGAATTACCACTTACCAAGACCCAGATGTCACTCGAGGATAAAGGTTTAAGAGTGAACAGTGGTCAAAAGGACACTATCATAGTAATCGTTAAAAGTGTAAATTTGGTAAATAATAATACTAAATTAAACGGCCTACCAAGAACTTGTTTACGTTGGACTTGAAGACGACCATCTTTTAGTCAGTTTGAAAGTAGGTAAACTGAAGAGAGTTTCACAACTGTGAAGTTCTAAGAAAGACGCTTCGTTCATCGACTCTTCGTTTAGCTTTCCGCACAGATAAAGTGTGGAGGAAATTATTCATATTGTTTTCAGGTAAACGAGTTTTTCTTGTGAATGTTGGGCGAGGGGGATCTATAGAATAAAACTCAGACCAGCTCTTGTCATTAAAATAAGAATAAAACAGAGAGAACCTCTCCACGATTCTTCTGTGAGAAAGAGGTTACCGGGAAGCGAAATATGATTCCGCCACTAGGCTAGGAAGTCTATTTGTAACACTGTCAAGGCAAGATAAATCTCATAACAGCTTCTACCAAGATGGGTCCTGGATACGACCTTAATCTATATTAGATCGTGACGCCCAACTTTCGGGCTTTGGAGAGTGTGGAGCACACCCTTAATTGTCATTGCTCCCGGGTCCACCCTAACTCGGAGTGGCCGTACCAGTTCGGGTCCAAACTATGGGTTAAATTGAAACCAACTTGGGAAAAAATGCATTCTATTTAAAAATTCATAATTTAGTAATTTAAATATAATGATGTGAAATGGTAACATTTCAAATCTAGAAATTTTATTATATGCAAGACAACGAATACATTTCAATAAGTATATCTCCTTAACCTATAAGCTTTCGATGTCTACCAATAACCTCAGAGGAGAAAATATTAGCAAACCGTTTATACATAATTTGTTCAATACAATAAACATAGAAAATTTGATTAAAATTAAAAAAAAAAAATTTGAATCATATATATACCGAAATAATATATTTGTCCCAAATGAAAAGGATATCAAATTTCGTATCTATTTAATGTTCTCTATCTGGTATAGTGAGAAACTTTTAATTAGCTGGGAGTGTCTTTATAAAATGTTACAGCCAATAATATTTTGTAAGCCCAATAATCTATGGATTTTCATACCAGTAGAGCTATTGCATTACGTTAATCTGAAGTTTTTTCTTGTAAACCCATTTTGTCTTCAATTTGTAAAGACGTTCTCCCCCCCCCATAACAATTCTATTATTTATTTAAATGTTGCTGCGGTGTGCGTTACGTCGGGCGCACGTCCGTCTCAAATATTAGATAATAGGGTAAAACATCATGTTCCATCCAAAATTCAAAACGGAAACTACCTATCTTCGGACCTTTTGAATAATACCCATGGTTCATTTATAGGAGTGCACCTTATAAATAATCGTATTTGCGCCTCGAATTTTAGTGCAAACTTTTTTTCCATCCTTAGCAAGTCGCACTCTCTTTACTATCTCAAAATTCTAGAAACTATATATATTAAGACACTGAGACTTCTCTTTGGAAACAAAAAAATAATCTCTTAAGGTTTAATCTAGTTTCTATTTAATAATTAATTCATCCCCCCCTTTTTTATACATATATTCATCACTTCGTTTTCATCACCGATTCATTGCCCCCCCCCTTTTTCTTTTTAAAACGTAATTAAGCTCGATTTTAGCTCTGTTGAGCGAGCTTCGAAACCGGTCAGCTGACGCATTCATTTTTATTTTTTAATTTCACAATCTAAAATAATGTTTTCGAACAAGTTTAAATTTGGTCTTTACATAGCCATAATATATATATATATATATATATATATATATATATATATATATAGAGAGAGAGAGAGAGAGAGAGAGAGTATTTCTTTTTATGTAGGGATGTTTATATTAAACACCTATTTTTCTATGTATTTCAAAAGAAAAGACGACTTTGTGATATATGGCCGTAGAATTGCATTCTTTCTGCAAAAATCAAATTAAATTGTATAGTCTTTTAAAGATAGATTAAAATTAATTCACTATTAGATTTATTTCGGTTTTCTTATGGGATGACCGTTTTATTACACTATTACGTGTAGCTATATCTATGTAGCTATTGCACATACTTTATACTTGCAGAATAGTTGCGTATAATCCTTATAGAAACCACAACCCTTTTTTTTTAAATATATCTGTGTATGCGTATAGCTTTATATTTCCACGCCAAACTTCGGTGCCAGTGTTCGATCTACAGACATGCCACTTAATATATAGAGTACTCGAACGCATGCTAAAGTTTACATTTATATTTAATCCTGAGGAAACCGGCGCTAATGTTTGTAAAATAAATCTCAGATTTGCTAGATGGAATTCGACCGGCCACATAACGAATGTAAATATGTAACGTATTAGGTATGGTTTTACATGTAATTTTAACTTTGCAGCAAACATGTCTCCACACAACAGAAAAACGAATGTATAGGAGTATATATATATATATATATATATATATATATATATATATATATATATATATATATATGTGTGTGTGTATGTGTGTTTATTGTTTTCTTTTGTTGTGGGATAGTTTTTCTCTTTTACCTATATGGTACCCATAAATGGGGGCGGCATATGTATTGTTATCAAAATATTATTATTCAGTGACACGTGTTCGTCGTCTACGTCTCATCATT
Organism: Euprymna scolopes; assembly: GCF_053919585.1. NCBI lineage: Eukaryota > Metazoa > Mollusca > Cephalopoda > Sepiida > Sepiolidae > Euprymna > Euprymna scolopes. The sequence goes on from NC_136508.1 coordinate 100,413,764, forward strand.
TCGAATCTCGCTAGATTCAGCCACGGTGAAACACATGTCAGAGGATAATTTTATTTTAAAAACAAAATCATATATATATATATATATATATATATATATATTTATATATATATGTATATATATATATATATATATATATATATATATATATATTTATATATATATGTATATATATATATATATATATATATATATATATATATATATATATATATATATATATATTCGAGAAATTCCTTTAGGATTCTATTAATCTACTAGATATTAGAAACTAAGTAAAAGATAACAAGTAAGAGATTCGAATAAGAATGTGGGATTCGAACCCAGAAATTGCAATTATTCGAACTTTTTTAGAATGATATTTTATAGTTTTTTTTTAAGAAAAAGTATGAAATATGTTACGCAAGAGTTATGAGGGTGCCACAAGTAAACTTATAACCTAACAACTACCCGTTGTACTCGAAACCCCCTGTCTAAAGTAACCGAAATTTGGAGATAATCAAACATAAGCAGAAAGTGCGATTTTTATTTTAGGGATAATCTCTGTGTAGAGTTACTTTACTCGGAAGACAAAAAATGAAAGATTAATGTTTTTTTGGGTGGAGGGGTAGTAAAAATAAAAAGAAAACATTAATAAATCACTAGTTTTAGCAATTTTGATAACTACTGGAAATATAAATCATTGTGTCAAATTTTTGTTTTATTGATAAATAACGCATACAGTAATATGTCGGCAAGTTGAAATACAACATGTCCGTTTCAACTAGCTAATAGTTTATTATTCTATTTAACATTATTACGAATGTTATATCTATATTAGTTATTGCTAGATGAAAGATAATGTTTTTAAATTGCAACAAAATGTGTATTACATAAAATAAATCTAAGGTAATTTTTTGATTAATTTAAATTAAAATGTTATACCTTACTTTGTAAAATTTTAAAAGGGCACTTTGAAGTTAAATACATTTTAAATTGAATCTTGTACCTTTATTTTTAAAGCATATAGTAAAAAAATATTTTGTTTAATATTTTTATGCCTTGGATGAAATGCTTTCCTTACTTGTATCTTATCTTTGTCAAATTATATTTTAAAACTCTCCTTCTCTCTATTTCAGCTTGTATTTTTCCTCAAACCACAACTCCTGTTTGCAACCCCCTCTTTGTATTATTACAGGTCTAAATTTTCTCTCTGTTTAATTTTGTATTTCTCCTCACACTACAACTCATTTTTGCAACCCCCTCTTTGTATTATTACAGGTCTGAATATTCTCTCTGTTTCAGTTTGTATTTCTCCTCACACCACAACCAAGTTTTGCAAACACCTCTTTATAATCCAGGTCTGAATAATGAGAAAATCTGAATATTTTCAACAAACACTTTACAATAACATTTTTAGATTAAATATTTTTTAACTTCTTTCAGCATAGAAAATCTTTAACATTTAATAAGGACCATATATCATCTAGGTTTCATTAACACATATTCAGTACATAACGAGAAAAATAGAGATGCACATTTGAAAACGACTCTATAACTGGTTACGGTTAATAGTAGTCCTCGCCACCGAAACTCTTTGTTATTGCTATTCTATTATTATAATTATTTAAAACGTTTTGTGTCCTGCTCTTTCGCCCGAGGACTAATATATATATATATATATATATATATATATATATATATATATATATATATATATATATATATATATGTACTGTTTTCAAAATAATAAATAAATAAAAATGTTGTTATATACGTCCAAATTAAAAAGGGCGACTTTCTAAGTAAATAAAGAAATGAGCTCCGAGGCGGAGCCAATATTAACCGTATGTATCGCTTGAAAAATAACAATGACAAAATCTAAATTTTATATATATATATATATATATATATATATATATATATATATATATATATATATATGTATATATATGTACATATATATACATATATATATATGTATCTGTATATATATATACATATATATATGTATATATATGTATATATATATATATATATATATATATGATATATATATGTATATATATATATATATATATATATATATATATATATATATATATATATATATATATATATATATTGTTGCGTCGGGGGGGTCTGCATTGTTCGATCGTAAAATACGCTGAAATATTATATTTTTATTAGTACAGCTTTCGTACATATCATATTGTCGTGATTTTCAAAGTAAAAAGGTTAGTATTTTGGTGTCATACGCTATAGTAAACACTGAAAGCCTAAATGTAGCATTCAAAGATTACCACACCAACGTTACCTTCATATTCCATGATAAAAAATAAAAGACTCGTAAGAGGACGGTGGATAAAAATGGAATCATTTTAGATCCCTCGTTTCACTCGGCGACTTTTAGTTTCGGAAGCGATATAGTTTAAACTTATGAAGACAAGCATGCATAGATATATAGCCTTTGTATATAAGATTGTATATGCATATTCATCTCATCCACACGTGATGTTGGAATTTAGTATTTTTTTTTAAATGTTCGTATTACATGTTTCTCATAAAGTAATCTGATTCCTCAGATGCGTTTTCTGTTGCAGTTCTGTTTAGCTATCTGTTGTATGTTTCGCTCCTACTTTTAACATGTTGGATTCTGATAGTTTTTTTTCCTTACAAGCACATTTTCTTTCTTGTAAATTCCTATTTCAAGTGGTTACACACCTAGCCAGGAATTATTTCCATATAAAACATTGCAACCAGGCCCCAGACATGTGTAGATTTTACATTGTGTCCAAATTGTCAAACAATCTCTTACTTTTAAAATTTAACGTCGAACTTATACGGTCAGCTAGGTTTGTTTTGGGTTTTGTTTTGTTTATTTTTGGTCGTTTTGACTTTTCCACATATTTTTAAGATTAGAATATTACATACTCATGGACAGGAATTTTTGTAAGAACATTTACTCAGGTCAGTACGGATACTATCATAAATCTTTTTTTTTTTTTTACACAGTGATCACCACTTATCAAGGCCCGAAAGCCACTCAGGGATAAGGGTTATTGCAAGTACATTACGTTAGTGTGGAGATTTGATGGAGTGTTTACTTAAGGGGGCGGTTCATTAGGAATTTGTTAACATTACACTTGAAGAACTACAAGTTGTAGTCAGGAGGGAAGCAGGCAGACAGAACAGAGTTCCACAGGCGTGCAGTTCTAAGAAAGAAGCTTTGTTCATGGAATCCGCGTTTTGATTTAGGCACAGATATAGAGTGGGGGAAATTTTTCACAGTGAATTCAGCTACACGGGTGTTTTTCGTGAAAGATTGGCGGGGGGGGACCAGAGATTGGAGTTCAGACGAGCACCTGCCATGAAAATAACGATAAAACAAGGATAGGCTCGCAACGTCTCTTCTGTGGGAGAGGGGTTGCAGGGTAGAGAAAAGGGCATCCCCACTAAGCCACGAAGTCTATTTTGTACTCTGTCAAGGCATGATAGGCTGTTTTTGGCAGCTCCTGCCCAGATATGGCAACAGTATTCCATCCTTGGACGTACTTGGCTTTTATATAGATAGAGAATTGCATCAGTCGTGAGATATCTTCTGGAGCGGTAGAAGGTTCCCACCATCTTTCCAGCGACCTTGGCAACAGACTTGATGTACGTGTTCAATTTCAGATCAGGAGTAAAGGTCAAACCCAGAAGCTTGTCAAAACACGGGGTCTCACCCAGACGAGAGCCATCCATCACAATTGATGCCAGCATGGGATCAGAGCGTTGATGATGTAAGGATAGGAGTCTGGTTTTGGATGCATTAAAGGTAACTAGCCACATCTTCCCCCACTGAACCACGCGCTCGAGATTAGAGGAAAGAGAATCAGAGAGAACTTTTCATTTACAGCCTTTGATGTGTTACCGTAGATGGTCGTGTCATCAGCATAGATGTCAACGAATGATTTAAGTGTGTGTTTAGGGAGGTCATTGATGTAGATCAGGAAGAGAGTTGGGCCCAGGATTTACCCTTGAGGGACCCCAGCATTTATATTTAGGTAGCTTGTGTATAGTTTCTACCTTCCTACCAAATAATGACTTTTTTGGGTTGTCTGAGTCACCGTTGTTCTGTACGTGCATATTGTTTCTTATTTAAGATTAATTTTACATAGAACTTATAGTCCGTCTTATATATATTTTTTTCTGTAATAAATTAAGTTAGACTAATCGTCCTCGTTGCGCCCTTTAATTAAAGAAAATATGATTAATTATCGCCCTTGCATTATGTAATTATACAAATAACATTACCTTAAAATTTCTTTCGAATTATAAACCGTGGCGTCCGTAAATCAAAAGTATCCTTACGGAAATAAATTATTGCACGGGCGACCTTTTTGAAAATGTATCATTCCATGAGCTAAATAGCTATACCAAGCATCTATATGAGTACTTTAACCATAGTTCCTGATTTCAAAATGCGAAAAATTAAAAGGTAAATATTTATACCTATATTTTTATGTATATCTATGTATATGTATATATGTGTCTATTTTGTCATATATATGCATGTATATAGTTGTGTATGTATGTATGTATAATACGGTACTTAAACCAAATTTATATTTCTTTTTCAATCTCTATTTCTTTTCTATCTCTAACCCATATTAATTTTCTTATCAATTTTAAATCCAGACTTTATTTTATTTTTTTCCAGATACATCTGCCTTACTTTCAATGATAGGTTTATTTATGGTGTTTTTTTTAAATTTAATAAAAACCCTTCACAATTTGCTGATGAGGAAACCTTGTTTAATAAAAAACTATATGTAATAATTATTGTCCGTAACTTGATGTCTACCACAATAAAAACACTGTTTTTCGAAACGATTGTACAAATAATTGATTTTGTTGTTTTTCCTTCTTATGAAACAGATTTTTAATTTAATTATAATTTCATTTTTAAATTATCAATCACATTACTAAATATATATGTATATATATATATATATATATATATATATATATATATATATATCAATTTTAATCATCCAATTAGTTTAAAACGTTATGACGTGAAGTGTTTGAATTTCAAATCAAAATATTTTTATTATTCTATGTAAGACAAAAATACATTTGAAATAATATAACTCCTTATGCTGTAGGATTTCGATCTCTACCATCTATTCAGTGGAGAAAATATAAGCAAATAGTAATAATGGTTTACACCTTATTTGCTAAAGTCAGTGAGACATGGAAAATCACAATTACAAGTTGTTTAAGTATTTAAATGTCATAGAGTAAGTGAAGTTAATGAAAAGGATATAACAATTCACATCCAAATTTCATGGTAAAATCCGAAGTGAATATCTTTGATAGCAGTGTGGTAATATGACTTATAATCACAGAGGCGTCCATACCAGTTGATTGTGAGATAATTTTATTCTGAATATATATATATATATATATATATATATATATATATATATATATATATATATATATATATATATATACAGTTGAATGTCGGTGTGTTTGTGTGTCTGGCCACAAATAGGCTCCTATATGGTTGACTATTTAAAAAACAACTGATTACATATAATGATAGATGTATCGAGACACAGGAATGGGTATGTTTTATCTAACAGAACAGTGATTCATTAAAAATTGTGGGGTCTGCGTTCGGCGCTGGTCCACCAAGTATAGAAATAAATTTAAAAATTAAAAAAGAAACGTTTACAATTTTTTTTATATAGATGTACATAATAATACTTTGATATGCATGTTTTAACTTCAATAGGGATGTTATATTAAAATTGCTGTGTCTGCATTCGCGCCTGGCGCCCATAGAATGGAAATAGGCAAAAACTTTAATAAAGACTTTTGATATCTATCTGCCTAAGTATACTTTGATAATTATGTTTCAGTTTGAAGAAATATGGTATAATAAAAAAATATGGGGTGTTCCTTCGCGCCTGACCTCCATAGAATGGAAATGTTTGAAAGGTTTTTTTTTTTTTAATATATCCACAGAATATTATGATAAGTGTGTCAGTATGAACAGGTATGGTATAATAATTTATTGTGTTTATCTATTTTATTTTTACTTTCATCATATTTTGCTTTGGTTTTGATAGCCCCAAATTCGAAGCTATCTCTTTTCAACCCTTCCTTTACATAAGCAATAATACTTTCATAAATCAGAGTCCGTTTTCTTTAGGCTGTTTTTGAACCCAGTCAACGATAGGTGCTTTTGCTATATATATATATATATACATATATATATATATATATATATATATATATACATATACATATATATATATATATACATAGATATATATATATATACATAGATACTCTGTCAAAAGTCCATGACAATAGCAGTTTCTGGTAATGTGTAAAACATATTACAGAAATTTTATTATTTCAAAATCGCAGAGATATTGAAAAAATTTCTCTATTGAAAAATTGCATAGTAGATATAACAATTTAAACAATTTACGTCACAAAATGTACGACTCGGTTTTCCAGAGATTAACCACTACTTAATAAAAATAATTATTGTTTAGGCCTGACGGCATGTTTCTAAAATATGATTCGGACACAGGCGATAGTAAAGAAAAGTGAATGCGTAAATAGTATGCAAAGTTTAAAAAGTTAACTATTATAACCTCTAATAGCGTAAAAACTTATTATGTTCTTTTCTCTTCTTTTTTTTTGTTACATTTTCACCCCAAAAATGCAGATATAGAAATTAGAATGTGTATGCGTGCGGAAGAGGTCATTTTCTATTTATATATCTACAGATTGAAATTTAATACATAGTGTATTCAGACATGTTGAAAACCATTTAATCCGTTCCCATCCAGAAAAAAGTATGTAATTCACTCCTTGTCCTTGAGTTTTTTTTTTCTTAAACTCAACTCGGGTATCTCTTCTTTATGCACAAGAAGTAAACTGTTAAGACATATAAACTTGCATAGGCATGTCTCAGTTTCTTTGCGTTATTTGCTTCATTTTTTTTAAATTTGAATTTAATGTTCTGTTGTTTACCTATCAAAATCGGGTACATCTTCTATAAATATATATGGATAAATCCAGTATGAAAAAAAAAACAGATTTTCGACCGACACTTCGGTCTTCTTCAACAAAAAATCGCTCGAAGATTATGTGGTTCTGAAAGAACAGTTTTCGTTTTTTCGAAAGTCGTGTATTCCTATACACTAACAAGACGAAAATAAATACAGAAAAGATATAAACATTTATATCATTTCCGTATTGATTTTTTATTTATACATACTTATGTTTATATACGGGATGCACGCGTGTATTTCTTCTATTATATATATATATATATATATATATATATATATATATATATATATATATATACTTCATTTATTCGCATAAATTTAATATATAAAAGTATAGATTTATGCGTAAACTTTAAGTATTTACTTCAAAAGTGCTCAATACGTAGGTAGAGCTTGTTAGTAATTTATAAAATATATATGGCGATTAAGCTACACTGAATATTCTGCGTTTCATCCAACTATAGGATTCGTTAGGCTTATGCGCATAAGCCTGACGAATCCTATAGTTGGATGAAACGCAGAATATTCAGTGTAGCTTAATCGCCATATATATTTTATAAATTACTATATATATATATATATATATATATATATTATTTTCTTGGACAGCTAATATATCTAGAATTAAGAATAGCGTTGAAGTTTCTCTGACTTTTATCGGCATTAATATTTGTCATTTTCTGATGGTATCATTTTCCTGTTAATAGGGTGACCCGACATTGCCTGTTATTAAATGATAATCAGCAAATGTTTCAGTGTCTTATAAACAAGATATAATTCACATATTTTCCAATCAAATCGATTAATTAGCTACTATAGATAGGGGCTCACTGCGCTTCTCTCGTAGAATGCTTCAAATGCCTCCAAGCAGTTTCTTAGTCAAAAGTATATTGTAGTCTACATTGCAATGGGGGAGTCTATTCTTGGTGGTCAGATTTTTTTTTTACATCTAATGACTGGAATTAAACTTTAAAACGCAAAAGCCAAGTATCATGCTCTAATTCTGCTCTAAATAGAAACTTTTATTTCGACTGCGATCCTATCATATCAAAGACCTACTGTTGATTTTATATGTTGACTTTACTCGTTGTGTTGATATTTTTTTCTTCACGCACAAGAAGTGAACTCTTGAGAACCAAAAACTTGCATAGACATGTTTCATTCTCTTTCCGTTGTTTGCTTAACTTTTTTTAATTGAATTTAATATTGCGTTTCATACCTATCAACGTCGGGTACATCTTCTATAAATATATATAGATTAATATGTATATATATATATATATATATATATATATATACGGACGATATCTAAAACATCGTTAAAAACTCACTACTCGTTCAAGCAGCCGCCAATAGCGTAATGGTTAGAAGCCTTGACTGCCGTATAAACGGTCGGGTTTCAATCCTGGCTTGAGGTAGTTACCTGTCTAGCCGCACTGATGAGCTGTGAAACAGCGAAACAGTACTGTATGTGGATGACTATATATATATATATATATATATATGGATAATTATATATATATGTGTATATATATATATATATATATATATATATATATATATGTATACATATAGGGCGACCCCTCCCCAAAAAACAGTAAATGGAGGCCACCTAGAACATATGCTGTAGAACGGAGAAGAAAAGGCTAAATACCTAGTTTTTTTATGTTATTTTGGAATGTAATAACCTAATTATGACCACAGTTTCATTTCTTTATATGTTGTCTTTACTCGTTGTGTTGATATTTTTTCTTCACGCACAAGAAGTGAACTCCTGAGAATCATAAACTTGCATAAACACGTCTCATTCTCTTTCCGATCTTTGCTTCATTTTTTTTAAATTGAATTTAATATTGCGTTTTATACCTATGAACGTCGGGTACATCTATAAATATATATAGATGAATATAAATGGATAGTTATATATATATATATATATATATATGTATATATATACATATATATATATATAGAGAGAGAGAGAGATAGATAGAGAGATAGATAGTTATAAATGGATAAATGTTTATCGTTACTTCCAAGCACGTTGTCGTCTGAGCTCCAATCTCTGATCCCCCTCGCCAATCTTTCACAAAATAAGACCAGTCTAGCTGAAACCACTGCCAAAAATTCCCCCCACTCTATATCTGTGCCAAAACCAAAAAGTAGATTCCATGAACAAAGCTTCTTTCTTAGAAGTGCACGCCTGTGACACTCTGTTTCGTTTGCTTGTTTCCCACCTGACTTCAACCTGGATGTCTTCAACCCCAACATAAACACATTCCGCCCCTTAAGTAAGATACTTCATCACATCTCCAATACTAACGTACTGTACACGCAATAACGAGTTGCTTCCGGGCTTGATAAGTGGAGACGATCTTGTACAACAACAAAAAAAAGATAATGGCTAGAATTTAAGTTTTAAATTAAAAAAAAAAAAAAATAGAAAAACAGAACGTCCAAATAAAGGACATTCTGTTTTTCTATGTGACTCTTAACAGGGCTATGACACCTGTAAAAGGTGTTAACTTTAGGCCAAATCGCCTGTTTCTTTCTTCATCTGATTAATTCGATTATCGATTATCTATACTGATCTAACACTTTCTGGAATAAATTCTGTTTAACAACTACCTATTAACGATAAAAAATAACCTGTTCTTTTCTCTTCTATGAACGTTAAAAGGAGTATGTATGTGGGGGAAGCCATATTCGATCTATATACTGCCTAAATATTTTATCTACATATTGGGTAAAGCACGTGTAAAACATTTGAATCCTTTTTTATCCGGAAAAAAATCTGCAAAGAATGAAACATTGAAAAAAAATGGCTACTTAGGTAGGTCGTTTAATTTTTATCTATTTCTTAACTGTTTCATAACTGCGCGTACGCGGATCTTTCACATTATGTCAAAACTGAGTAGATTAAAAAAAATGCTGAACGCCGTGTCACGCTTCACTAATGGTTATCGTACTAAACTTACTATCCCTTGGTGTTTGTTTCGAGCTCGAGTATTTTTCTGTACTTCCAAGAAGTGAACTGCTTAGGAACATAATGCTTGTATAGACGTGTTTCATTCTATTTCTTTGCTTTTGCTTCAGTTTTCCAAAAGAATTAAATAATGCGTTTAGTACCTTACGAACCATGTACATCTTTTTTAAGTACGTCTGAAAAAAAGAATTGAAAAATACGAAAACTATATTTATGTTTATATATTGTCTATATTTATTTCCTATTAGTTGACGTGTAGGAATACAGCACGATTAAGGCACGTAAAGTACTTTCGTGTTAAATTTTATGAAAATCGAACCAGCCGTTTTCGAGTCAATTGTGAACGAACTCATCCACACACAGCCGAAGCTCCTTTTTCTAAAACACTGGAAAGAATCGCTGACGTATGTTTGTAATTGCAAGTATGAAATGTTGTTCAAGCAATATATGAGAAAATATTTTCAATTTTCCGCATCGTTTTCGGTTTAAATGTCCACGTGAGATGGTCAAGTAGAAAAAAAAGGATCGCACTTCGCTCGATTAGACAAATTGATTTCGTACGTGCTATCTAAGCCCTTGCACGGTGTTTCCAATAGAAGGCATGATGTTTGACATTTGTACCGAGAATCTCATATTGTGACACCGATTCTTTAATTGATAGACGTCTTTTTTTTCTTTTCTTTTAAGTGATCTTAACTATATCTTCGCACGAACAATATTATATGATTAAAAGATAAAATGTCAATTTTGCAATATCTTAAAGCGCCGTATATATTTATATATATATATATATATATATATATATATATATATATGTGTATGTGTGTATGTGTGTGTGATTATGCTTATATTTATATGTATGTACAAATATATAAGTAAATGCATAGATATGCATATGTATAACCATGTATACCATATTCTCCGCTCCATCATCTAGCATGCTTTGAATCGATATGTTACGCTTACCATTTGAAAAGGGGATTTTTCCGAAATTAATAATGGAATATGTCGCAGACAAAACAAGTAAGACATTTTACCAATACAACTGAATAAATATATGTATATATAAAATATATGTATGTACTTATTGATTTGTAAATCACCACTTGTTCTCGTCTCCTCTTACCAACAACGACTATATTTCACTCCTCGCATTGTGACAACCTTCTAAATCTCTACTACCTATATATATATATATATGTATATATATATATATATATATATATATATATATATAAAGTAATAACGTTCGTGTGTGTGTGTCTACGTGTACAACTTCCAATGACTGAAAAAATATAAAGGCCAAATGTGTGTACACCTCTCCTAGTAAGGAAATAGTAATGCCTCATGATAGGATACTTCTGTCAAAGGAGACATTATATTGTATACGGACTTTCAATACATAGCATTCTTACAACCACATTTACATTATTGAGTTACGGGCATTAAACTTATCCCATTTAATTAAATCTATTTTTATAATTACCTCGATGACATTACTTATTCGACATAATAGCTTTTTTCAACTATACTAATTAAAAAATAATTATTTAGTTTATTTAAATTCCAAGTTATATTTGATTTAACTGATTTTATCTGAAATCTGACACCGTTTTATTTTCAAACCAAAACCCACAAAACCGAAAAACGAAATAACTGCGGTAGTTTTGTTGAAACGGAGCACGTTATATTATATTTGTTTTAATTTCGAAATATTGTTCTAAGCTTATTTTTATTTTTAATTCGGATGCTTTTTTTTTGCTTATTCTTAATTTTTTTGATTAGAGAAAAATAATTAAAACTAATGTCCTCATTCACTTGAATCCTCACGAGTTAGTCACAGAGACACATGTGAACAAAATCCGTCAACCCCTGCTCTTTTTTTTTTGTTTATAAAATGTAATCGGTGTTGCCCAAGATTTATTATATTAATTATACCATAGTAAGTGTGTTTAATTGCCTGTGAGACAGATTTTCTTTATAATTTACTTAATATCTTAAATTAAAACCGCTCAATTTTACGACGTGACCCAGCGTCGTTTAACACCTAGAAAAAATCAATGTCAAGTTTCTTTCCAACTCCTCCAAAAACTTGAAAATTACGACGTTTAATGGTTTTCGATAGCGCCAACAATATCACATTAAAATTAGGGGAAGTTAAGTCGTTTTAATGATATGAAAAATTACTTTTTCAAAAGGGAGATCACTTTCCTATATATTTAACGTGCAATGAGCACCCACTTTCTAACCACATAATAATTTCTTCATATAATAAAACAACTTTCACTGTGATAATCGTTTTCAGCACCACCGAAATCCGGCGCTATTTTTACTAAGAGATTCGGTTATTTTTTCATAATTTAGGACGTAAATAATGCTGTCAGTAAGCTTACAAAAGCGCTTTACAAAAATATAGAAAAAAATGGTCAATGTCAATTTCTTTAAAACTCCTCAAAAAACTTGAAAATGACAACTTTTAATGGGTTTCGATGGTGCTGAAAACGAATATCACATTAACCTTTGGGGCAGATAATTAGTTTTCATGATCTGAAAAAATACTTTTTTCAAAAAGTGGCGATAACTTTCCTATATAAATTTTACGTAAAATGGGCACCCGCTTTCTAATCACCTAACAATTTCTTCATATCATAAAACAAATTTAACTGTGATATTCGTTTTCAGCACCACTGAAAGCCGGCGCTGTTTTTTTTTAATAAGAGATTCGTTTATGTTTTCATAATTTTGGAATAAATAATGCTTACAGGAGCGGTTTACAAAAATATTTTTTGTTTGCTTATTTTAGGTGTGTATTCAATTATAGAAGTTGTATGGTTTTTATCAGGTGCTCCTGTAATTTACTTAACCCCTCCTAATGTAAACAGAATTTTTGTGAAATGTTAAACTGCAGAGGCACATGTAAACAACTATACAAGTTCTATAATGAAAAAGAACGAAAAACAAAAGTATGCTTTTGTAAACTTACTAACATCATAATTAGCGTCCTAAATTATGAGATGAAAAAATGAACGCATCTTTTATTAATAAAAAAACAGCACCGATTTTCGGGGGTGCTAAAAACGAATATCACAGTTAAATTTGCAATTACTTGTGCCTCTACGACGTGAGCATCCTCGATACACCCGACAGGCTGCTAAATCCAACCTCCCACACTGTAGAGATCCCTAGATGTAAACGATCTTTCTACTCCAATAGTTTCTTCCCCAGAACCGCTAGACTTTGGAATTCCATTCCAGATACCTGCTTCCCCAACATTACTGGCGTGCAGAAGTTCAAGTGTAACGTGAACCGACATCTTGCTGCCCAAATCCCTACGTAGCACCCCAGTAGTTGTTGCCCCTGATAGTAGCCCCCTACACCAAATGGCAATTTGCCTAGTTTCGGGTGAAAATGTAATTTAAAAAATATGAAGAAATTCCTAGGTGACCAGAAAGTGGGTGCTCATTTTACGTTGAATTTATATAGGAAAGTGATCCCTACCTTTTGAAAAAGTAATTTCATCATATCATGAAAACTATTATCTGCCCAAAATTTAAACGTAATATTCGTTTTCAGCAACACCGAAAGTCATTAAACGTCGTCATTTTAAAGTTTTTGGGGGAGTTGGAAATAAACTTGATATTGACTAAAAAAAAAATTCAGACCTGTTTTTTGTGGGCTTATACGTTTAATCAGTGTTTGTAAATAATATGAAGAAAAAATTTTGAAAAAAAAATAACATTTTAGCGTGGAGGATAACTTTCCTATATAAATGTAACGTAAAATGAGCACCCACTTTGTGGCCACAAAGCGTTCAACCAGCCATGTCATATCTAGCATTTTTTCCAGTTTGGCGATCTAGGTTGTGGGAAAACATGACAAATACAAAACCTCCTACATTTTTGTGGTGGGTGGGGAGGAAGTAATTGCATTTTAAACATAAAATAACGATCAGTTTCATTAATTTTTATGAAACAATTTTTATGAAACAATTCTGTACTGTAACCGAACAATTTTATGAACAGAACGAACCCCAAAATATGAAAAAATCAATTTTTTTGGATGGGGGGGGGGGAGGATTTCATTAGAAATATAAATATCGAAAAATGTCATTTAACTGTTTTTGAAATTAATTTTTGGTAGATCTTTTATTTTCATTTATTTATTTATTTTTTTTTCGATCGCACGGGCATTCGCTACTATTTTCATTGAAACAAAAGTTGTAATGATTTATTTTTAATCATCTTTTCTTTGAAGGGGGGTATTTCCAGAGCTCAATATCCGGAGAATATACTCTTCTCTTTGTAGCCCTCCTGCTTAAATATCTGGTGGAGAGTGTATCCAAGACCGTCTAAAAAGACAAGATGGCCGGTGGGCAAAAAGAATTTAATCTGCTGACGTCATCACGGATAGTCCTTACCGGTGACACCGGCAGTAACCGGTAGGCACTCGGAACGTCTTGAAGTCAGTGTAATATTTCTTTTTTTATTTAAATGCCTTCACGATGCATCGTTCCAAATTGCTGAGGAAATTATCGTAAAGGACCAAAAAGTGACAGTATTTTCATTTCCGAAAGATAAATAATAATAATGCAGTAAAAAAAAAGATTTTACACCATCTCCATTCAGCAAAGTAAGTTTTAACGTGCTCCATCCCTTGTATTTAACACGATGTAACTATAATTTAATTCAATATTATCATCCTAAATTTTTTTACCATTGAAAGAAGAAGCTTCAAATTAATTGGTAATATTAAAAAAAAAATTTTACAGCGTACAAAACTAATGAAAATGCGAGACAGCATCGACTCTTTAAAACACGTTATTTTGAACAGACGATTTTTTTAAGCTGTTGACACACATGTTTTAAAAATCTAGCAAAAATTCATTTTCCTGAAATTTTTCAATATTTGAAAATAAATTATGCCGGCTGATAAAATTTTTAAACTTTTTTTTAAAGCTAGAAAGATAAAATTTAAACATACTTATTATATATATATATATATATATATATATATATATATATATATATATATATATATATATATATATATATATGAAACTAAACAAAAAAAAACGCGCGTTCACTCGTGGTCTGTTCATTTCACTTCATTAACGTAATTGGGTTTGTATTACTGTACACATAGATTCGAAAAAGTTGTCAAAAACAAATATATAACAAATAAATGTTATCAAGGGCAAGATAAGTTACTTTTCTACTAAACTGGATATATTTTTTTGTTTTTATTGAATGTAACATGTTTAATTAGCTCGAAAAACATGCAGTGTTTACCGATTTATTGGAAAATTCAAAATGGCGCCCGACACTCTCTTTAACATGGTAAGTTTGGGAAAAGGTGTTATAGATAATAAACTAGACAACATACTATTAAAAACCCGCCGAATATATGTCAACCTATGTCACGGTAACATATATTGAGCAAGTTTTTCACAGTATTTTATTCGGTTTTGTATTTATGACACCTTTTCCCAAACTTACCGTGTTAAAGAGAGAATCAGACGCCATCTGGAATCTTCGAAGACATCGGTAAACACTATGTTTTTCGAGCTGAATAAACATGTTACATTGAATAAAAACACGAAAAATATATCCAATTTGGTAGAAAAGTAACTTATCTTGCCTTTGATAACATGTATTTGTTATATATTTGTTTTTTGACAACTTTTTCGAATCTATGTGTACAGTAATACAAACCCACGTATTTTAACAAACTGAAAATACGGATATAAAAAAATGAGTTTGCATGTTATTTTTGTTATGTGGTGAAATAATCTTAAATAAGAAACATGATTTTTTCTTTAGGGTCATAATTTTTTTACTGTGGAATATTTCATGAATTTATTAAAAATATGGTTTTTTATTTTGAAAAAAAATATTGTGGTTCATTTTTATTAAAAAATATTCATTTCGATTAAAAAATATTCATTTTGATTAAAAAATATTAATTTTGATTAAAAAAATATAGTTCATTCGGATTAAAAAATATTCATTTTGATTAAAAAAAAAGTTTAATTTTAATATTTGTTTATTGTCTTAACTCATATCAAATGTTTTACTTGTGTTCTGCTTCAAATATTCATAATCTTACA
>NC_136508.1:100432416-100489916 GCF_053919585.1 Euprymna scolopes
TATATATAATGATTGCTTCATCTTTCCAGATGATCGCCGTCACACTGAGTTCTTCCAATCTTGCCGTCCATGCCATCTCAGATGACTCTGCACCCCTGTCGCAGATTTGCACATCCTGAATCAGATGTGACACACAAATTGAGCAATTTCCATCGAGTTGACTTCCCCTGGATGTTGAAGGGTATTCCTATGAACAATCACATGCCTTCTCAGACCAGCAGTAGACTTGCAAACTTTACTGCATGTCAAACAGATCATTTGGTCTGTACTAATAGGTGCAAAGTTGACCTGAACAGGAGTTTTGTGCGACTTAAGGTGGTTGATGTAGCCAGTTTTTGACGAAAGCACTCGTTCACAAGTGTCGCACTTCCAGCTCTGTGTATCATGGTTGAGACCATCAATAAAACCTTTGCGAAGTTTTCGCTTCAGATTACTGTGGACCTGCTTTCTTTTCTCTAGAGCGTCACAACTCTCACGTACAAGCTTTCCCCACTTCAGCCTTTGCAGAGTAAGTTCTTCCCATGTGTCGATGTCGATTTGTAAGACTTTCAAATTATTCTTTGTAAAGTCCCTGAACCTCTTCCTAGGCTTGTGTTGAGGGCGCTTGCCATTTTCCAACTCCCCGTAAAAAATTTGTTTTGGCAGCCTACAATCTTTCATTGGAACCAAGTGACCCATCCAACGCATGTGAAACCTGATTACAAAGTTCTTAACACTATATATTTACATATATATATATATATATATATATATATATATATATATATATGTTTCGTGGTTTAATTTCAAATTCTGAAAAAAGAAAACAACATATAGCGGCATATATTCTCCCCCTCTCTCTTTACCGTCTTTATTTTACCCCACGTCCTCTTTCCCTCATCTAAAAAACGTCCGCCATCCAATATAAACAAGATAACGAACTATCTTGCTATTAGATTCATACCTCAAGCAAGCCGTTCCCAAGTGTTCTTCCAAATATCTTTACCTGGATTATTTTGCCATCTTTGGTATTTTGTTAACTATACTATTGATTCCGTGGTCCATCGCACATTTAATTCAATGCTCAAATTCTATTACTCATGAGAATAATTACAATGGAATGGTATATCCACCCAATATCCGATATACGCTGTCAACATCGAGAAAGCATTTAGACTAAAGCAAATAAACCACAATCAACGCAACAACGAATAAGAGAGCTCGGTATACTTTTCGAAATATCAAGATTGAGCAGTAAGCTTTCGCTTTATTGTAATATCACTTTCTCCCATAGACCTATTTTCTGCCTATCCGGATTTGTAACTCCGAATGACATTGGACTCCTTTCAATAATGGACTACCCAGGTTGTACAAACTTCTCTTTTCGTATAACTTTCTCCATATAATTAACCACAACCACTCATAAACTATTTTCAATAATGTTGCTGAAAAGCAAAATAGCGTCCATTCGCAGCTGAACATTTTGCTAACTGCATTTCATTTCCTCTGATGATATGTACCATTGTTGAAAATCCATGGATGAAGGAAATTAAAAGAACGCCTTCTATATATTCCTTTGTCAAGCAATAAATTCTTAAATCGAATATATATCTCTATATGTTGTTTTTTTATTTCAGAATTTAAAATTAAACCATGAAACTGGTATATTGCTCTATTCTTAAATATTGAGCTTTTCCTTTTTGGCTCGAATCTCATTGAAAGTGTTACTTCAAGTAATATCTATCAGGATTTTCATCTGAATTCTATCAGTATCTTATATATATATATATGCATATGTATATATATACATTTATATATATACATATATATATATATATATATATATATATATATATATATATATATATATATATATATATATAGCGGAAGAGAGACACACACACAAACACACTGACACATATATAGATAACGAGAAATAGCAGTAGTGTTACTTCTTTACACTCGTAAGTCGGTTTTCATTGTTTTTATTTAGTTCTTCTCACACATCTTTCGCTAAATTAAAAGAAGGCCGAAAAACGACTTTTCATATACAAATTGATCTTCCATTAAATGTATATCCCCAACGTTTTACCTTTTTTAAAACAGTAACCATCTGTTAGATTAATCACATTTATTTCGTATAGTATGTCTCAACTCTTACAATACGAGAGCATGGTCTTTAACCTTTGTACCTTTGAATTTCGTTTGATGGCACCGATTCCATGATTGGAACCCATCATTCTTTTCTTATCTTTTTAAGTGTTCTTCATATATATTATTCCAGGAAGATCATAATATGATTACACGATGAAATGTCAATTTTGCAATATTTTAAAGCACCGAATAAATAAATATATATATATATATATATATATATATATATATATATATATATATATATATATATATATATACATATATATACATATATATGTGTGTGTGTTTGTTGTTTGTTTTGTTTGTTTGTGTGTGTGTGCGTGTGTTGAAGTGGATGTGTGCATGTGGGGGCGTATGTGCATATCTGCATTTGTGTGTGTTTTTGTGTGCGTAAGGGCGTGTGTAAATACGCATATACGTATATATGTGTGTATATATAGAGAAAGTGAGATAGATAAATACATGTATACTATATTCATGAACATATATGTACATATAAGTATGTATATATATACATGTACACTTGTGCCCGATATTATTCATACCCCCCTTGAAAATTGAGTTTATTAGGTGTAACTTTTGTAAGAATTTATTGTTTACGTCCATATTGATACATATTCTTAATAAACCTCTTCTGATCATTTTCGTCATTTTAAAATCTCGGGATACTTGTAATAAAAGAAATATACAGCTATTTATAAAATCTGCAATGTTCAAAAATAATCATACCCCCTTATTTTTTCAGTATTAATCGAGTTTCTGACTGTTTGTTTTCTGTGTGATTCTTATTTTGAATGCTTTTATACAACCTTTGATTAATTTCATTTCGTTTTTTGCATTTTTCAGAAATTAAAATGATATCAACTGAAAACCAATAAAAGAATAAAAATTATTAGAATGAGGAAGAAAAAAGAGCTTAGTAATGATCTTAGGACTAAAATTGTGAATTCACATAAGGATGGTTTAGGTTACAAGTCAATTTCCAAGAAATTTGAGGTCCCTACAGCAACAGTACAGAGCATTATCAAAAAATTCCAGAGCCACCACACAACAAACAACTTGATTGGTAGAGGAAGGAAAAGGAAACTGTCTGCTAGAGCCACCAGGAATATTGTAAGAAGTGTTAATGCAAATCCAACCACCACTAATAAGGACATTTTAGAAAATCTGGAGTCTTCTGGCATAAAAATATCAAGGCAAACATTGCAAAGGACTCTGCATGAAAATGGTCTGAAAGGAAGAAGACCAAGAAGGACTCCATTGCACACCGGAAAACACCTTGCAGCACGTCTAAAGTTTGCTAGGACCCATGTGAATTCTCCAGAGTCCGTTTTCTCAAGTATTTTGTGGACTGACGAAACAAAAATTGAATTGTTTGGCCATATGGATGCTTCTTACGTTTGAAGGAAGAAAGGAGAAGCTTACAACCCAAAGAACACCATACCCACGGTGAAACATGGTGGTGGTAGCCTAATGTTTTGGGGCTCCTTTTCGGCTAGTGGTCCAGGTAGTTTGGTCAAGATAGATAGAACCATGAAGAAGGAGCAATATTTGGAGATACTCCAGAAAAACATTAGACAGGATGCGGAGAAGCTCCATTTAGGACCAAACTGGGTCCTTCAACAGGATAATGATCCAAAACATACTGCCAAAATAGTCAAGAAATGGTTTGAGGATAATCAAATTAATGTTTTGGAATGGCCTAGCCAGAGTCCCGACCTGAACCCTATCGAAAACCTCTGGCACATATTGAAAACTGAGGTTAAAAAGCGGAAACCTAGAAATTTGAGGGATTTGGAGAACTACTGCATTGAAGAATGGTACAAAATCAGTGTTGATGCTTGTAAAAACCTTGTTGATAAATATCCCAAACGGTTACAGGCAGTTATTAAGAATAAAGGGCATGCTATTGACTATTAGTAAGAGAGGTATGAATAATTTTGAACTAGTGCCATTATTGTTTTTCTTTGTATAATGTTTCAAACTTGCATAATTTATTTATTTGTTGAGTTTAAATTAAATGCTTATGCTTGATTTATTGTTTGAAATCCCTTTAATATTGTCTACCTTCTGGTTTGAGCAATATTCTTATAGAAATCTCAAAGATCCGAGGGGTATGAATAATATCGGGCACAAGTGTATATATATATATATATATATATATATATATATATATATATATATATATATATATATATATAATCTCCAATGTCCTCGATGATAAGAATATTTCCCTCTCTCAAGCTTCTTTCTGAACGTGGTTGAAGCGACAAAACCAACCCCTTAGTCAGTATTTTTAGTAGGTAACTGGAGGCAATTATTTTATTGTATTAGGAGCGGTTCAGTACCTAGACGATAGAACAAATATAGTTTTTTTCTCATTTTGTAATATATAATGTGATAACAAAGACCTCCGGGATTTACTATTATAGGTGTGCCTCTATGTGAAAATCTTCTATAGATTTTATCTCAGCGTTGCCTCGGAGTCGGAAAAGTTATAATCGTGTATCTTATTTCGTGTATACGGAATGTGATCAATGCTAAGGAAAAGATGTGTTTACTCATTTTTTGAGCATGAATTTGGGATGCTGCTTAGTTTTGTGAGATGGTTTTCATTGAAGTTTGTTTTAACAATATATATTTAAACAATTGAATATAGCTTTGTTGTGAAGTGTTTAAGATTGTATATACAGCAGCCGTATGACAGGAACAATTGTTTATTTATAATAAGTAAATATTTAAGGGACGATTCAAAGACAAGAATCAGTGTTTCGCGAGAATATTATAAAATTATTGTGTAAGGTGTACAAGGAAGAAAGAGAATAGAATACATGCATAAAATCCGTAACCAAGGTTACTTGACATTTGGTTGAGATTACTCTAACGCACCGGTAAATATCTCTCTGATGATGAAATTCTCTACCTAGGAGCCACGTACGTTAAACGATGGAGTATTGTTGTTTTATCTAGCCAGGAGTTGCTAGAAAACATCCAAAAAACTTATCCAGCTTTTATCAAGTTCAATATAGTGTTAGAAGCTTAGTAGGGAATGTCTTTTTTTCTTTTTTCTGTAATTGGTCCCACAGATTACGAGTCCGTCTTTGCTTTATAGTTATTCTCTTGACAATTGTTCGTCTAAGCTGCAGTTTATGATCCCCCGTTTCCTGACTTTCACGTAAAACACTCGTCTATTTAAAACACACATCTCTAATTTTTTCCACTTTTTGTCAGTACCTAAGACTAAACGTAGATTCCATGAATAATGTCTCCTCCATTTTCCTGCTTCCTAACTAACTACAATATGTCCGTCTTCGAGTTCAACGCACACAAATTCTTGAGTAATCCTGTTTACCAATTTTCCACAACTAACGGTTACTATATTGTGTCCTATTGACTTCCATACGCTCATAAAACTCATCCTCGAGTGGCCATCCTGACCTTGATAAATGGTGATTCCGTCGAAAATACTGAAGGGGATGGGGTCAGTAGTGCAAAACAAGGAGAAGATAATTTTAAAATGAAGGAATAAAAAAAAGATAAATAGAAAGACTAAGAGATAGAAGTCTTTCTTTTTTATGCAAAAATGTTACAGACAAATGTAATCCTTTTCTATTCAAATCCTCATCACCCTGAGAAACGTGACAATATATATATATACTCGTATTAACACAAAATATGAGATAGATACTCTGATTATTTATTTTTAAATCGGCGGGTGAAATCAAAATCGAACACTCAATGTTTTCAGCCAGGTTGTATTACAAGTAAACAATACAGCCATTATAAAGAAAACATATCTATGTAGAGTAAATTTATTAAGGACTTAAATGGCCGGTCGTTCGTCGTGGAAAGATTGTAACCCTATAGAAATTGTAGTCTCAAAAATATTTATAATACGAATTTAATCATAGTACCACCCTCACTACCCCCCACACACATCAATATATATATATATATATATATATATATATATATATATATATATATATATATATATATATATATATATATATATATATATATACATATACACTTGTGCCCGATATTATTCATACCCCCTCTTGAAAATTGAGTTTATTAGGTGTAACTTTGTAAGAATTTATTGCTTACGTCCATATTGATACATATTCTTAATAAACCTCTTCTGATCATTTTCGTCATTTTAAAATATCGGAATACTTGTAATAAAAGAAATATACAGCTATTTATAAAATCTGCAATGTTCAAAAATAATCATACCCCCTTATTTTTCCAGTATTAATCGAGTTTCTGACTGTTTGTTTCCTGTTTGATTCTTATTTTGAATGCTTTTATACAACCTTTGATTAATTTCATTTCGTTTTTTTGCATTTTTCAGAAATTAAAATGATATCAACTGAAAACCAATAAAAGAATAAAAATTATTAGAATGGGGAAGAAAAAAGAGCTTAGTAATGATCTTAGGACTAAAATTGTGAATTCACATAAGGATGGTTTAGGTTACAAGTCAATTTCCAAGAAATTTGAGGTCCCTACAGCAACAGTACAGAGCATCATCAAAAAATTCCAGAGCCACCACACAACAAACAACTTGATTGGTAGCGGAAGGAAAAGGAAACTGTCTGCTAGAGCCACCAGGAATATTGTAAGAAGTGTTAATGCAAATCCAACCACCACTACTAAGAACATTTTAGAAAATCTGGAGTCTTCTGGCATAAAAATATCAAGGCAAACATTGCAAAGGACTCTGCATGAAAATGGTCTGAAAGGAAGAAGACCAAGAAGGACTCCATTGCACACCGGAAAACACCTTGCAGCACGTCTAAAGTTTGCTAGGACCCATGTGAATTCTCCAGAGTCCGTTTTCTCAAGTATTTTGTGGACTGACGAAACAAAAATTGAATTGTTTGGCCATATGGATGCTTCTTACGTTTGGAGGAAGAAAGGAGAAGCTTACAACCCAAAGAACACCATACCCACGGTGAAACATGGTGGTGGTAGCCTAATGTTTTGGGGCTCCTTTTCGGCTAGTGGTCCAGGTAGTTTGGTCAAGATAGATGGAACCATGAAGAAGGAGCAATATTTGGAGATACTCCAGAAAAACATTAGACAGGATGCGGAGAAGCTCTATTTAGGACCAAACTGGGTCCTTCAACAGGATAATGATCCAAAACATACTGCCAAAATAGTCAAGAAATGGTTTGAGGATAATCACATTAATGTTTTGGGATGGCCTAGCCAGAGTCCTGACCTGAACCCTATCGAAAACCTCTGGCACATATTGAAAACTGAGGTTAAAAAGCGGAAACCTAGAAATTTGAGGGATTAAGAGAACTACTGCATTGAAGAATGGTACAAAAATCAGTGTTGATGCTTGTAAAAACCTTGTTGATAAATATCCCAAACGGTTACAGGCAGTTATTAAGAATAAAGGGCATGCTATTGACTATTAGTAAGAGAGGTATGAATAATTTTGAACTAGTGCCATTATTGTTTTTCTTTGTATAATGCTTCAAACTTGCATAATTTATTTATTTGTTGAGTTAAAATTAAATGCTTATGCTTGATTTATTGTTTGAAATCCCTTTAATATTGTCTACCTTCTGGTTTGAGCAATATTCTTATAGAAATCCCAAAGATCCGAGGGGTATGAATAATATCGGGCACAAGTGTATATATATACATACATATATATATATATATATATATATATATATATATATATATATATATATATATATATATATATGGCGACCCCTTCCCAAAAAACACTAAATGGACGCCATCTAGAACATATGCTGTAGAACGTAGAAGAAAAGGCTAAATACCTAGTGTTTTGATGTGATGTTTGAAATATAATAAACAAATTATGACCACAGTGTCATTTCTTTATGACTAAACATTAAGAAACGGGGCCTAATTAGAGTGGGGCCCGTTTTTGAGGGGGCATCTTATATATATATATATATATATATATATATATATATATATATATATATATGAGTGTGTGTGTGTGTACACACACACACACACACACACATATATATATATATACACACACATATGTGTATCTTTTGTGAAGCAGGTTACTATTCAGACACATCTAAGTATACATGACGAAATTATTAGTTTTACCATCATAATGGATAATTTTTCAATTTGCCGGGCGGTCTTTTTTAATTTCAGTAGGTAACTCATACAGAATGACGCCCACAGGTTGTTGCATTGACATGTGTTTTTTCGAGCGCTTTCTATCGGGTATCCGATTATAAAACAACACCTACCATCCCACGATTAAAAAAAAACATACAGTTGTTCGACGTTAGAAATATCTTAACAAACAATACTAAAATCACATACCTTAACAACTGCACACAACGGCTAAAATTACTAGAGGCCATACTTATCAAAAAACTACAACCGTTTTTTTTTTAATCTGATCTCATTTAATAGCAGGGTAAATATACTGACAACAGTTAATGCATAACTACACACTAAATAAATAACTTATGCAATGAGAAAATTGAAATAAAAACATTAAAAAAATAATTCGCTCCAGCATACCTGCATGCCACTTTATAACCTATCAGAAAATAAAAAAATATATAATTACACCAAGTCTCAAACAAAAAAAAAACAAAACAAAACAACAACGATCGGATGCGCCGATAGACAGAGACCGAAAAATATTCTGTATAAGTTACCTACTGAAATTAAAAAGAAACGCAGCAAATTGAAAAAAAAAAGAATAACTGTGTCCCGTTCAATTAGGTGTGCCTGAATATATATATATATATAAAAATTTATTCAATAAAATAAAAAGCTATAGCAAACATCTAAATGACTACTTTAAACACAGTTCCTGATTTCAAAAAAAGAAAAACTAAAAGATTCATCTGCCTTACTTTTAATGCTAGGTTTATTTTTGGTGTCTTTTCAATTCAATAGAAATCCTCCTAAATTTGCTGATGAGGAGACCGTGCTTACCAAAAAAACTATGTATAATTGTTCTACGTGACTTTATATATACCACAAATAAAAAGCACGGATTTCCGAAACGATCGTACAGATAATTGACTTTGTTGTTGTTCCTTCTTATGAAACTGATTTTTAATTTAATTAAAATTTGATTTTAAATTAATTTTTTTTTTAAATTTTCAAATTATAAATCACATTACTTAATATTGAATTAGCTCTAAGACATTTAACTATCGAGCTTATTATATATCTAAATTACAACGAGCATTTCCTGTATTTTAATTAAACTAGTAATTTCACTATTACATTAAAATACACTTAGCTCTTTAGACTATTATTCTAATCTCCTTTAAATTTATATATATATATATATATATATATATATATATATATATATATATATATATATATATATACTAGCATGGGTGCCTGGCATTGTCCGGGTATTTGGAGGTGTATGTTCAGCCAAAAAAAAAAAGTGGTATTTCTTTTTAATCTGACCCCTATTATGACCCCTTTATACTTATTGTTCTGGGCGCCAATAAAGTTATAAAGTTAGATCCATGTCCAAGAAACCTATATCACAAATTTCAAGTGCTTAGACCCAAAATTGTCGGAGGAGTTTGGTAGAGTTTTAAAAGGTCAAATTGTTGAACTTCGGACCCTTATTCGCAAAATTTCTGGCCACAATCCAATCACATGGATTTTCCCAAATCTCATTACCTATATATCAAATTTCGAGTCTGTAGACTGAACATTGAGAGAGTTATTGCGAAGCGAAATGTACCCGGACACACACACGCACACAGACGCTTTCCCTTATATATATATATATATATATATATATATAAACGAAAACAATCGGATGTAGTGTTTACCTGATATACGCAATAGTAAACGTGAAACTAATATAAATAGCAGTGTTTGTATATAGAATATTTAATCCCAACCGTATTTAAAATGCTCAGTAAATATATATATATATATATATATATATATATATATATATATATATATATGAATAAAAAAGAATGCGAAAAGTATAAAAGCTTATAACTTTTCTTTATTCATTTGTAATTGGTGACGTGCAGGAATACAAAATAATAATGTTATGAAAAACCATTAAACAACTTTTTTTTATGAGTACATAATTTTTGACCGATCCTTCAGTCTTCATCGGTGTGGTGAAAGTATGAGGATGCACGGGGAAAAGGGGAATGGAAAAGGAAGGAAGGTACAGGAGGAGGAGAAGAAGGAGGAGGAGAAGGAGGTATAGCCAACGAGAAGACGCCACGTCAGTCTAATATATATAAACATATAAGTACGCACATACACACATGCACACAGTACATATATACATACAAAGGAAAAATTAAAAATTAAACAGAACATAAAAATGAGAAACACGTCTTTAACTGTCTAATCGTTTGAATTCTAACGATATTATTTATTCTAAGAGTGAATAAGAATTCAAAGGATATAAGACGTTATGAGGAGAAACGCTATGATGCTCATTTGTAATTGAACGGCTATTTCTCGTTCGAAAAAGAACGAAAACGTCGTTTTTAAATTCAACCGTTTTAAAACAAAAACGAAACGCTACTTTTTTATTAATATGTATATTAATATGTACATATACATACGTATACAAACAAATACTCACATGTACAAATATATGCATATATATATGCACATATGCATACATAAATGCATGCATATATACATATATGCATATACTAACAGACATACATGTACATACATAAATGCTTGCGCATACATTTACACGTAGAGACAGCTGTACATATATACATATAAGTTTACATAAGCGAATGAAGGGAGAGAGAGAGGAAGAGAAGAAGAGAGTGACGGGAAAAGAAGTATAGGTGTGCGAGAAATACATACACTTGTATACACATATATATATATATATGTGTATATATATATATACATATATATACGGTAATAAGAAGAAAATTAACTCTTAAAGAAAATGTGTTTTGAAAACCTACACACATATATGCGCACACATACACATATATCCAAATATGGATACATATATATATATACATACACATACATATACATGTATATACATATACTGACGTGTATATACACTATCAGGTACGCGTACACATACACTCGCACAAATACATACAAATATGCGTACATAATACGCACACACATTAACACGCCATGTGTATGAGATGATAAAGAAAGAAAACATTAGGGAACATGTAAAGATTTCGGAAAGAGTTACCCATCTCACCGTGCATTTTAGTCCTAAGGAAATGTTTATAGAATATCTTTGTCGTTATGAAAAGTGTAGTCACTGAGTAGTCCTAGGTTTTTGTTAAGGCCTGTAGTGTGCGTGTTGAGTTTTAGAATTCATTTTTTTTCATATTCTCGTCTCTGGTGTTGTGTAATAAAATTGGATGCTATGAGGATATATCTGATATGGTCTATTGTGTGGTTAGGTAAATTATAGTGGATAGCTACTTGATGCTGTGTAGATTTATCTCTGATGGTATGTTTGTGGTTGTTAAGACGTAGGCGGCCCTCCAGGCCTGTTTCCCCCACGCAATTGTATTTTCTGCATTTTGTGCAGTATAACAGATATATTACATTTGAGCTATTGCAATTTAGAGGGGGAAGTTTGAGATGGACGTTGGTGCCTGGAGGAGTGAATGTGCTGTTGGTGTTAATATGTGTACATATTAGACACCTGGGTCTATTGCAAGGTTTGTTTCCTTGAGATGTTTGGGAGCGGTTAATCCGAGTGGATGTGAGTAAGGAACGTAAGTTGGGGAGTTGTCGTTTGGCACAAATGGGTGGTTTATTGTATATTGTGTTGAGTGTGGGGTCCTGTTGTAATTGTTTGAAGATCTGTTTCATGGGGTTGTATAAATGTTTGGCGTTATTATTGAAGTGAAATACCATAGGTATTCGTGTGGATGTTTTGTTGTTTTTGTATGTAAGTAGGTTGTGTCTGCTAATGTGTGATGCTCTGCTGATGGCTTCTTTTAATATTTTGAATGGATAGTTTTTGCGAAGGAAGTGGTTGATTAAGATGCCTACCTGTGTGTCATAATCGGATTGGTCCGTGCATATCCTTTTAATGCGCAGGCATTTACTGTATACGATTGACTTTTTCGTTGTGATTGGGTGGCAACTTTCGAAATGTAGGTAATTGTGTCCATCGGTCGGTTTTGTGTGTAGAGATGTGGTGATATGATTATTTGAAATATTAATCTGAACGTCTAAAAATGTGATATGCGTGGTTGAATGTTCAATTGTGAATTTTATACTATTATGGCAGTTGTTTATATGTTGGAAGAAGTACATCAATGTCTTTTCACAGTGTGGCCAAATGACAAAGATGTCGTCTATATACCTGTAATTGTGTGTCGGTTTAAGGTGGTGTGTATGTATTTTTGTTCGAATGTCTGCATGAAGATGTTGGCATAGCTGGGAGCCATTCTAGTTCCCATGGCTGTGCCTTTTATTTGTAAAAAGTGTCTGTTGTTGAATGTAAAATTGTTACGTGTTAGAATGTACTCTATAATGCTGCATATGTTTGTGATGTGGGTGTCTTGTAAGTTCTGGGTTTGTAAAAATCTCCTGCATGTGGATATTCCTTCCTCATGTGGAATATTCGAGTAGAGAGAGGAAACATCCATCGTGACGAGTATTGTATTGTCTGGTAAGTTACCGATGTCGCGTAGGATCTGTAGGAAGTGAGTCGTCTCTTTAATATAACTGGGTATGTTTGGCATCAATGGGTTGAGGATGCTGTCAATGTATCCCGAACACTTCTCCGTGAGGGTCCCGACGCCCGAGACGATAGGTCTTCCAGGTGGATGGATTTGAATAGCCTTAGATATGTGGTATATGTCTGTGGATTCGGTAACCGAGGCCTCAGTGTTTCCCGTGTCTTCAAATGGAAGGTGTGCAAGTATGTTGCTGACTATATTCGGGAGTTTATGAAGTTTAGGGATAGTGTAAAAGACAGCCGGATTATGATGTTCTGGTACTAATTTTTCAACCGTTGTCCTAATGGTTTGGTCTAGACTGCTGATTAGGGTGTTTAGTTCAGATTTGAAAGTGCTACTGTGATCACTGGGGAGTGGTTTGTAGAAACCTATGTTCGCTAGCTGTGTGTTTATTTCTGTTATGTAATCTTTCGTTTTCATGATAGTGATAGCTCCTCCCTTATCTGCTGGTTTTATGGTGATGAGATCATTATTCTGTAATGATTTTATGGCATGTTGTTCGTCCTTTGTGATATTATGATGGGTTTCCTTGTGCAGTTTGGCTATGATGAACTTGTCTAAATGCTTTTTTTTATTGTGTTGTTATGTGCGTCTATGTTTAGATTGCGTCCATTGGCAGGTGTCCAATGTTTAGATTTTGAATCTTTTGCACGTTTATTTGTGGTGGAAGTGGTGCCTGCTTGCTGGTTGTTATTATGGAAGTATTCCTTTAATTTTATTATTCGGATATAGTCCTCAATGTCATAGCATAGGTCCACCGGATTCAGGTTTTTGGATGGGCAGAATGAGAGCCCTTTAGCTAATAGCCTTGTTTCGTTTTCTGCAAGTTGGTGGTCCGATAACTTGGCAATGTTTGTGCACTGTGATTTTTGGAGGATGCATTGTGCGTTATTATTTTTTAGAAGTCTACTAATGGTGTATGGGTTTTGTTGGTTGTAGATATGTTTTAACACTTGATCTTTGTTGATTAATGTGTTGAGTTTCCGTTGTTTGAATTGTAAACATTGGCAGAGATGTTTAGAGTAGATTGTGTTAAGAGCTTTAGAGGTTTCCATAAATGTGGTATGAGTAAGAAAATCACGAAGATGAGATCTGTTTCTGTCGCATGTGTTCGAGAGTGTTTTTTGCTTTGCATAAAATGCTTTTATAGCGAGGTTCCGTAACTTGGACGAAGCAGTTTCATATATTTGTTTTGCTCTAAGTATATTGTTCGTGTTAGATGCACCTTGGAAGTGGTTCTCAATTTTAAGTCCGGTGGGTATGATGTCTAATTTCTTGCATGTCGTGAGAAAAATGAGGTCCGACCTTATGTGTGCCAGTTTCCTTAGGTTTCCCTCAAGTTTTCTTCTAACGTGGAGTCCTTCACCGTCAATGTATGGTCCGAATTGCATGTTGTATCCACGTGTATTCCTTAGAAAGTATATATATGGATTAAAAAGAATGCGAAAAGTATAAAAGCTTATAACTTTTCTTTATCCGTTTTTAATTGGTGACGTTCAGGAATACAAAATAATAATATTATATACATAAATATAACACGGAAATTACATAATTGTCGATGCAATAATTTATGTCAACCTTATGGTATTTCCAAGCATCTGAACTAGCCAATTAAATGTTGGATACTGAAATAAAGAAAGAAAAAGAATCGGGCCCCGACCTTCAAATACCAGAGGGGGTGGTAGTAGCAATCCACTTAATACATTTTATAGAGTGGGTGGGAATTAAGGTAGTAGGGGAGGGATTTTTAAAAACAACAACAAGAACATTATGACACTTAACGACTGTCCGGTAACCCGACGCAATAACAGACACACAAACACGTACACACACACATACACACACACCTTGATATGCACGTTCTTACCCATAAATGACTTGACACGCGTTTGCTTACCTTGGAAAAAGAGAGAGAAATATACGGATATAAAGATAAGGAAATAAACTGACAATCGGCTGCGCGTAAGGGAAAGAGAAGAAGAAAGAAAAAAGAAGTGAGAGAGCGACCATCCGCTGCCTGTCATATGGTGTAATTTAGTCTAGACTCTCGGAGAAAGAGAAGGGAAGGGATAGAAAATGAAGATTATACGCGCGTCATGGAATTAATAGAGCCATGGAAAATAAGTCTATCAAAAGATATATAAAAAAAGGTATATATAAAGTTTTAAAATAATCTGCATGTTTTCATGTTAAAATTAGTTTGAAATAAATATTATCTCATAACACGTTTAAATTTTCTATACTGTATTTGTAATATATTACTATGAATTCAAAACATTGATTCTTATGTAGTTAATATTTTGTGTATTTTCATGTAATAAATTTTATTGGAGATTATAGCGATCCTTGTTATTTTACTCACTTATATTTCACTTCCTAATTGATTAAGATGCAGAAAATTGCATTATTAGTCGCCCCCAAATCCATAGGACGTATTTAGTTTTGGTCAATTAAAAATGTCGTAGTTAATTTGAAGTTTTCCCAAGGGGTGGAGGCTTGTAAGTGTTTATTATTCATTGGCATGCTCAATTTTTATTGCTCTTTATTGGGCTAGTCGAGGGAGGCCGCTGACCTTGTCGTAGTCGCTCTCTCTTTCTGCTAATGTTTTTTCTTTTCCCATAGGGTGGGGTAGTGTGTGTGTGCGCGTGTGGGTGTGTGCGCGCGTGTGCGCGCGTGCGTGTGCGTGTGTGTGTTTGCTTTTATTGGTTTGGGAATGTGTATATTGTTTTATAGTGTTATGAGGTTATTTGCTTCCTTAGGAAGGTGACTGTGATCCGAGGTCGTTACTAAGGTGTATGTGTGAGGAGGGGGGACCAGCTCTTCTGAAATAAGGGTAGGGGTGCTTTCATTCTATTTTGGTATTTATTTTTTGGATTCTTGGATTTTAGTATTGCGATTTTTCGTTTTAGTCTTTTCGGGTATTCCTTATATTATGTTTGTTTAGAAAGAATGGTGTATTTAAAATATGCATAGTTTTTTTTAATGTTTCTATTTATTTGTCTCCCCATGTGGGTATGGCCAGACCCAGGATCGGTTCCTAGTGTGGGGAAGTTTTTGTTCCCCTGAGGGGGGCATTGGAGGGGGTATAGGTATGGGAGGGAGATGATAGAAGGGATGATAGTTGTTTCAATCACGAGGGGGTTCTCCTCCACTGACTGAGGAGGGAGCGAGGTGTTGAAACAGATATTATACTATGGTTCTAGGTGTTTCCTAGTGTTGTTGGTTTCAAGGTTAAGTAAGGTTGGTATTGTTCAGTGTGTTGTATTAGAAATAGGGGTGTTGTCGGTGTGTGGTGGTCTGCGCGCACGTGTGTGTGTTTTAATGTGTCGGTTCTGATTAATGTGTGGGTGTGTATATGTGTATGTGTATGGATGTGCAGGCGAGTGTACCTTGCATTTCATGTTTTTGTGTGATGATATTATGCTCTGTTCAGTTCACGAGTGAATCTAGTGATGAAGTTTTTTTCCAGTGTGATAAATATAAATAATTATCTTTTTGGAAGATTGTCATTATATTGAAGCTGTTTCCACTGCATGTGTGTACGTGTTTTGAAACATAGAGGCGTCTGTTATCTGCAATTTTGATGTTGCTCTTATGTAAGGCCACTCTATTGCTGAAATTTTTGGTGGCGCCTATGTAAGATTTGTTGCAAGAACGGAGGTGTCTGTCTGTTACTAATGTGCAGACTCTACGTGCTAGGGAAGAGAATATTGTTTTAGACAGTTTTAAGGATTGTGGCTTTTGAACTGGAGGTACTGTTGAGTGTATGTGGGTTTGTGGTAGATGTCTGTGATTATGTTGTTTTTATTGTTACTAGGATGTCTAGGAAAGGTAGTTCTGTTGGGCTTTGTTCTAGTGGGATTTTTTTGGGGGGTGTAGATTTTGTAGCAAAATGCGGAGTTCTTGGACATCCCCCCATGGGGTTCTTTATTGAATTGGAAGGAGTTGTTATTGAGGATTATGTCGATGCTATCGATCCCGAATTGTTTATTGAATCTGGTGTGTAAAGTCTGTGTATGTTTGTCAATCGAATATGCGATAGCTTCTTATCCTAGATTGTGTGGGATATTGCTATATTGGCTCCGAATATCGAATGTGGCTAGTATAGTCCCATCGTCAACTGTTTGTGGTAGGGAGCTAAGGAAGTGTGTGTTATCTCTTACAAAACTTCTGACTGGATTGGTGAAAGGCTGTAATAGTATATCTATTAGGTTGCTCAGTCTGCTTGTTGGGCATGATAGTCCTGCTACTATGGGTCTGAATGTGAGGTCGTTGGAGTTTGGGGTGCTTATGTATTCCGACTTTTCTATGTTGATGGCATGGCTTACCTTGTTAGATTTGTGTATTTGTACATATATATATATATATATATATGTGTGTGTGGGTGTGTGCGTGTGTGTGTGCGTGCACTATTGTAAAAAATTTAATGTCTCCATTCCCACAGAGGAGTATATTCAATAAAAGAGTCAATATTAACACGATACCCATGACAATACTGTTTTTTTTTCTTTGCGCAACAATTCAAATCTGTAAGAAATTTACTTACGTTTTTTAATGCTGAAAGAAGTGTACGGTAAGAAAAAAATGAATAACTTACACTTGGAATATGCGTATACTGTCTTTCTCTAATATATATATATATATATATATATATATATATATATATATATATATATATATGTATGTGTGTGTGTGTGTGTGTGTGTGTGTGGGTGTGTGTGTGTATTAGAGGAAGACAGTATCCGGGTGTTTGGGTGTGTGTCTTGAGTAAAAAAAACGTGTTAGTAGGAAGGCAGGCTCGAACCCGAACCGCAAATGAGGAAACGAACGGGGTAAAACCTAAGGTCTATGCTGTTACGACCACCGCCAAACCGGAAGGGGCATTGTTTTAAATTAGGGCTAGACAATTTTAAGGGGAGGATTAATTTTTAAAATATCGGCGAAAAAAGCGACCCCCCTGTAGAAAAGTGCCTCGTTGAAGGGGAAGGTATTAATGTTTTAGCCATTTTTTGGATATTTGTCGTATAACAGGTTGAACTTAAAAACAATACTGATCTTGGTAAAATCCGTCGATGCTAATGAAAGTTCAAGGCAGACATACAAACAGACATACATACGTACATTTATATATTGGTAATTAAAAGTTTTCGACCCCAACTGATTAAAAAGCTTGCCCTAATCTTTGAATACGCTTTATGTAAAATTTCAAATATTTAGACCAGAATTTTTTTGAGTAATAGTGAAGAGACCGCAGAGGTCAATTGTTTTTACATTGACCCATATTATAATTTATTGTGTTGGGCTCAAATGAAGTTATTAAATCAAATCCATGTGCAAGGAACCTAAAGTTCAAGGATTTGACCCTTGAGAACTCTACTAAACTCCTCCGACAATTTTGGGTTTAAACACTTGATATATAGATATTAGTTCTTTGGGCATATATATTACTTAAAAACTTGATTTGAGCCCAAAACATAAAATATGAGGGGGCATGATAGGCGTCAAAGTTATAAAAAATTATCATTTTTTGTTTGTTTTTTTTCTCAGCATACACCTGTTATATAAGGGTTTCATTAAAAGAGAGTCTTAGAGAGAGATTCGGTAGAATCACAACACGAAGACGACGTTTATAAAAACACATGATGGGTTTATTTCTTCTCACGACCGGCCGTGGTTTGCTCATCAAGAATTCAAAGCTTCACATATTAAGTTTATAAGCGACCGTCTCGCTTCTAGACGTTCGAATTCCAAAGTGCCGACTATCCTCTGTCGTTCTCAAGCTTACTTTCAATCTCTCCCCCTGCTTTGCCTGCTTAACTCTAAAGTTTTTCTATCTATGTCTAGAACTTCCCAATTTTTAATGACGTCATACACATGATAAAACATGTCTCTTCTTTCACGTGTTCTGGACATGTGTGTCCAAAATTTTACTTTTTTTACAAAAATAATTTTAACCTATTTCTCAGTAACCTATATTTCCAATATGTTAAAAACATATCTATTACATTATCTTGTAGCTGCATTCTTTCAATTGAATTTTCATAACAAAATTGACAGTGCACATTCTTTTCTTGAAACTATTTTATCTCTTTTCTAAGCACATCGTTTTTATACATTCAATTTTCTAATCCTCACACGTAATCTATTTATAAACCTAAAATTCGAGGTTCGAATTTCGCCGATGCTATTTTATTTTCATTTAAGCTAAATCTCTCTATTTCTATACTTGCATGAAGAGGGGACAGCTCTTATCATGTAACACACCTGAAAACCCTCGGGCTTCTCCGAGCATTCATGCTAATATATATATATATGTATATATATATATATATATATATATATATATATATATATATATATATATATATATATACATACTTCTTTTTCTTGAGTCTTTGACAGACTATGGTTTGGATACCCATGTAGGTGGTTCCTCTGCGTGAAATTTGTGTGGCAGAGTGTGGTATTCTCTCACAATACCTTTCTATAATCGACATTATTAATTACCAGTCGCAAGTGGAGTGCATGTACAGGATGTATATATATATATATATATATATATATATATATATATATATATATATATATATATATATATTTAAGAATTCAGGTGATCGCTCATCCCCCTCTCAGTACAGGCCAATAAGTATCCTGTGCGTCATGAGCAAGTTGCTGGAATCTGTGTTAAATACAGAAGTAATCAACAATCTCAACAAAAATAACCTTCTTAGTGACACTCAATATGGTTTCCGTTCTGCTAGATCTACAGCAGATGTGCTTACAGTTATATCTCATAGGATTAGCAAATCTCTCGACGGAGGCAACCTTTCTAGGGGAATTGCTCTTGACATATCTAAGGCCTTTGATAGGGTATGGCATAAAGGTTTACTTCATAAGATCTCTAGCTATGATATTGCTGGAAATGTCTTCTCAATTATTAAATTATTTCTTTCTGATAGGTTCATAAGAGTAGTAGTTGAGGGGCAAAAATCAGAAGCTCACAGTATTAATGCCGGTGTCCCTCAGGGATCCACCCTGGGCCCAACTCTTTTCCTGATCTATATTAATGATCTTCCAAATCACATCCTTACATCATTTGTAGACATCTATGCTGACGACACTACCATTTATGGTAGAATATCTACGACAGTAAACGACCAAGTTCTCTCCAATTCTCTCTCCTCTGATCTTGAGCACGTAGTACAATGGGGTAAGGAGTGGCTGGTTACTTTTAATGCATCTAAAACCAAGCTTCTCTCTTTACATCATCAACATTCTGATCCACATCTAGCATCAATTGAAATGAATGGCTCTCGTCTTCAGGAGGCCTCAAGTTTTGACAGGCTTCTTGGCTTGACCATTACTCCTGATCTTAAATGGAACACGTACATCAAATCTGTTGCCAAGGCCGCTGGAAAAATGGTGGGATCTTTCTATCGATCCGGTAGATATATCACTGCTGATGCTATTCTCTATCTATATAAGGGCCAGGTACGTCCAAGGATGGAATACTGTTGCCACATCTGGGCAGGAGCTGCTAGAAAGGACTTGGCCTGCCTTGATAGAGTTCAAAATAGACTTCGTAGCCTCGTAGGAGATGTCCTTTTCTCCTCCTTGCAACCTCTATCTCACAGAAGAGATGTTGCGAGTTTGTCTCTGCTGTATCGTTATTTTCATGGAAAGTGCACGACTGAGCTTCAATCTATGGTCTCCCCTTTCCAAACTTTCACAAGAAACACTCGTCTAGCTGTAAACACTATCAATAATTCCCCCCACTCTTTATCTGTGCCTAAACCTAAATATAGATTCCATGAACAAAGCTTCTTTCTTAGAACTGCACGCCTCAAATGCATCAAAAACCAAACTCCTATCCTTACACCATCAACGATCTGATCCCCATCTGGCATCAATTGTGATGGATGGCTCTCGTCTGGGTAGGCCCCGTGTTTTGCTTAGTTTCTGGGGTTGACCTTTACTCCTGCTCTGAGATGGAACACGTACATCAAGTCTGTTGCCAAGGTCGCTGGAAAGATGGTGGGATCCTTCTACCGCTCCAGAAGATATCTCACTACTGATGCAATTCTCTATCCATATAAAAACTAAGTACGTCCAAGGATGGAATACTGTTCCCATATCTGGGCAGGAATTGCTAAAAACAGCCTATCCTGCCTTGACAGAGTACAAAATAGATTCGTGGTTTAGTGGGGGATGCCTTTTTCTCTACCCTGCAACCTCTCTCCCACAGAAGAGACGTTGCGAGCCTATCCTTGTTTTATCGTTATTTCCATGACAGGTGCTCGTCTGAACTCCAATCTCTGGTCCCCCCTCGCTAATCTTTCACGAAAAAACCCGTCTAGCTGAATCCACTGTGAAAAATGTCCCCCACTCTATATATGTGCCTAAATCAAAACGCGGATTCCATGAACAAAGCTTCTTTCTTAGAACTGCACGCCTGTTGAACTCTGTTCCGTATGCCTGCTTCCCTCCGGACTACAACTTGGATGTGTTCAAGTCCAATGTTTACAAATTCCTAATGAACCGCCCCCTTAAGTAAACACTCCATCAAATCTCCACACTAACGTAATGTACTTGCAATAACCCTTATCCCTGAGTGGCTTCCGGGCCTTGATAAGTGGTGAGCACTGTGTAAAAAAAAAAAAGATTATGTTGCATTTCTACCCGACAACCTCAGCTAGTCTTGTTACATGGCGTTGTTCCGAAAAAAATATATGATTCTGCACAAGAGTTTATTTGTATCTATTGATTCCATTGGATGGATAAATTATTAAATGGGCATATGCCCGTATAAACATAATCAGACTTGTTGGAATGATTCAATCAGGAAAACTCATTCCCGACCCCACAGCACCATATCGCTTAAAGAAAATGTACGTAGGAGATGCGTCCAAAGATGGAGCCATACTCAGTGTCAAACGAGGTAATTAATGGATTGTTTGACCGGACTCTAAATAGATTAAAATTGAATAGGGTGAGCGTAAGGCGACTCTGTTTTAGCTCAAGTTAAAATTGAATGACTACGGAGATCATTACCAAGCATCACTCTCTCCGGGGATTCCAGTAGATTAGCCTCGTTTTATTCCCTGCCTGCTGATTAATGAGCTATTTATTGAGTAAAACGAAAAACTGAGATCTTGCTGGAAAACCAGAGGCTAACAATTTATCACATTCACAATTTGCTTCTAGTTTTTTAAGCGAAATTACTTTTGGAACTACCGGTGTTATTTCATCACCTTCAGTAAAGGATGTATTTCTAGAGGCAGTCTATTTTTTTTTACATGGAGTCGTCACTTATCATAGCATGGAAGCCACTCGGGGATAAGGGTTATTGCGTGTACAGTAATCAATGGGATAGTATCGTAGTAATCGTTAGTATTGGAGATTTGATAAAGGGTCTTACTTTAGGGGGCGGTTCATCAGGAATTTGTTTATGTGAGACTTGAATACATCTAATTTGTAGTCAGATGGGAAACAAGCAAACGGAAGAGAGTTCCCACAGCGTGCACATCTAAGAAAGAAGCTTTTTTCATGGAATCTACGTTTAGATTTAGGCACAGATAAAGAGTAGGGAAAATTACTGGCAGTGGTTTCAGAAAAACGAGTCTTTTTTGCGAGGGTTACCAAAGTTTGGAGCTCGGATTTGCACTTGACATGGAAATAACCATCAAATAAAGACAGGCTCGCAACGTCTCTTCTGTGGGAGAGAGGTTGCAGGGAAGAGAAAACGGCATCCCCCACTAAGCCACGAAGTCATTAAATTATTACAAGTAACAGAAACGTAATTTTTTTCTTTTTTTTACACTTATCAAGGCCATTAAGCCACTCAGGGATAAGGGTTATTGCAAGTAAAGTACGTTAGTGTCGAGATGTTAAGTGTTTACTTAAGGGGGCGGTTCATTAGGAATTTGTTTACGTTGGACTTGAAGACACCCAAGTTGTAGTCAGGTGGGTAGCAGGCAGACGGAACAGGGTTCAACAGGCGTGCAGTTCTAAGAAAAAAGCTTTGTTCATGGAATCCACGTTTTGATTTAGGCACAGATAAAGAGTAAGGGAAATTTTTCACAGTGGGGTCAGCTAGACGGGTGTTTTTCGTGAAAGATTGACGAGATGGGGACCAGAGATGTGAGTTCAGATAAGCACTTTCTAAATATAAATATGTGATTTATTGGAAATATTGATTCTTGTTATTCCATTTCAATTTAGCGTTAATTACTGATATCTCACCTACATAACCCGTGCCTTTGGCGCGTATATAGCGCAATCTAGAAGTTCACTTTTCATAAAATAGATGCAGTAAATTTTACTGTATTCCCCCAATAATACATAAGGTATCAGAAGAGATCTGTTGTAGCTGGTTCATATACAAAGAATTAAATGTTACATATTTAAAAGAAATAGCATCTAATGAGTATAAATTGCCCGAACACATGTGTAAAAAAAAACTTTATTTTATGAATATAACCGTTCCTCAAATGATATCTAAAAAATACCTCACTGCTGATAAAATTCTCCATCAATATAAAAGCCAAATACGCATCTTATATGGAGGGCTGCTGCCACATCTGAGCAGGAGCCGCTAACAACAGCCAATCCTGCCTTGACAGAGTACAAATAGACTTCGTAGATTAGTGGGGATGCCTTTTTCTCTTCCCTAAAACCTCTATCCCACAGAAGAGACGTTTCGAGCCTGTCTTTGTTTTATCGTTATTTCCATGGACGGTGCTCGTCTGAGCTCCAACCCCTCGTCCCCCCTCGCCAGTCTTTCACGAGAAACACCCGTCTGACTGCAACTACTGTCAATACTTTTCCCCACTCTTTATCTGTGCCTAAACCAAAACGTAGATTCCATGAGGAAAGCTTCTTTCTTAGAACTGCACACCAGTGGAACTCTCTGCCGCTTGCCTGTTTCCTACCTTACTACAACTTGGACGTCTTCAAGTCCAACATAAACAAACTCCTGACAAACCGCCCCCTTAAGTAAGACACTCTATCAAAACCCCCAATAGTAATGATTACTACAATACTGCACCTCTCTCGCACAGAACAGATGTTGCGAGCCTTTCGTTGTGTTATCATTATTTCCATGGCAAGTGCTCGTCTGAGCTAACCTCTGGTCCCTCTAGCCAATCTTTCATGAAAAACACCCGTCTAGCTGAAACCACTGTCAATAATTTCCCCACTCTTTTTCGGTGCCTAAAGTAACCGTAGATTCCATAAACAAAACTTCTTTCTTAGAAGTGCCCGCCTGTGGAATCCTCAGCCTGTTTCCCACCTGACTAAACCTTGGATGCAGTGTTTAACTGATATACTTAATGGTAAACGATAATCTAATATCAATACCAGTATTGATACATAGATAATTTACTCCCAACTGAATAAAAGAGCTCAATACGTAATAGAGAGTAGAGCTTATTATAAGACAAAGAAAATTAAAACTGTAAGTTGAACTTTACAATCAAAATTTATGGTTCGATTGAATACTCCAAAAGATTGTTTTTTGGAGTATTCAGTCGAACAATAAATTTTGATTGTAAACTTAGAGTTTTAATTTTCTTTCTCTCTTATATATATATATATATATATATATATATATATATATATATATATATATATATATATATATATATATATGAGTGTGTGTGTGCGGGTGCGTGTGTGTGTCTGGTCACGAATAGGCTCTTTATGGTTGACTATTTAAAAAAAAAACTGATAGAAGATGTATCGAGACACAGAAATGGGTATATTTGATCTGACAGAACGGTGGTTCATTAAAATTGTGGGGTCTGCGTTCGCTCCTGGTACACAAAGTATGGAAATGAAAAATTTAAAAATTAAAAAAAAAACGTTTACAAGTGTTTTTGATATAGATGTACATAAGAATACTTAGATAAGTATATGTATAATTACATAGGGATGGTATAATAAAATTGTGGGCTCTGCGTTTGCGCCTGCCCTCTATAGAATGGAAATAGGCACAAACTTTAATAAAGACGTTTCATATCTATCTGCGTAAGTATACTTTGATAATTATATTTCAGTTTGAAGAAATATGGTATAATAAAATATTGTGATAAGTGTATCAGTGTGAACAGGTATGGTTTAATAAATTATGGGATTTACTATATTATTTCTACTTTCATCACATTTAGCTTTGGTTTTTATACCCCCAAATTTCTTTGAGATGAGTAGTTTTTATATTTTTTTATGTATTTCCTCATCTTTATAGTTGTTTTTTGACGGATTTACGGCCAACTATTCCTCAGGTCTTCGTGAGCTGCTAAATCGCAACGAGATAAGAATGATGAATGTTTACTGTATCTTCAATAATTACTGCCGTCCATAGTTATCGCCTCAGCATGTTTTGGTCAACTAGTCCTCTTGCTCGCTTTAGGTAGGATTGAAACATCTATCTTCACACAACTTGAACTGTAGAGATTAAACATCTCTATCCAATGCGCCACGGGCCATGAAGATTAGTTGGCCAAAACGCGGTGAGATGACAACAACTATGGAAGGCAGTTATTCAGTTAAAAGATTCAGCATTCCTATCCGGTCGCGGGTATAGAGCTGACAAGGGCCAGCGGAATATTTGGCGGAAATGTAGTGAAACAGCAGCTATTAAAATGAGGATAATAGTCCGCGAATAAATAAATAAAAAAATAAATTTAAATAAATAGTTCACAATTAAAAGTAGGCCGACGCTAAAATAAACAAGAACAAAAATACTTCATATAAGAAATCCTAATTCATAAAGAAAGAATTTTAAAAGTACTACTACGGTGAATATCTTATATATTGGTATTGGAAATTTTCTTACTATCAAAGATGCCATGTATAAATGGACACGCTCTAGTCAATCTAACTAGAATTACAGTTATCGGTTAAAAACCCAAAGCTTGATTGACGTAGAGCCAGGCGCCGTGAGCCATTCCTTGCCATTTGAAGAGTTAGTTAAGCTGTGCAGCCACCAGAAAGTAAGGTGTTCTCCTTCCATTTGTTACCTGCCTCATGAAATGTATGGGACATAAGATCTCTTCCCAAAAGGGGACGGATACCGATGCACCAAGCAATCAAGCAGAACTCAAAAATTAACCAGCACTCAAGTTCAAGTGTGAAATGTCCGTACAATACTGACCGAGTTTAGAATCGATCTCCACTCCATCGATCACAAGAGGAAAACCGTTGTCATCAACAAAGTATAACTACGCCTACTGATAGACGTTCAGGAAACTCATATCACATATTCAGGGAGCTACATCACCTTTTGGCAAGGAAACAAGAACATGAAACAAAAACACACGATAAATGCTTCGCGGTAAAAAAACACACAAAAAAAAACTTTCCTTTTGCACGAGGTCCAATTAGGCCACTCGGCGACCGCTCGCAAAATGTCCCTAGATGTCAACACCACAGAGGGAATAAGTCTATACTCTAGCTATGCAAACAACAGATGACATCACGGGCACATTCTACAGCGATGTTGCGCTTACATTCAAAATTTCAAGAATCATGAAAGTCTGATAGCTATGTGTGATTTCAATGCTCATGTTAGGAATGAACATCAAGCTTCCTCCACATTCCTTAAACACTTTGGAGTAAGAAAGTGCAATGAAAATGATCAAAGATTACTAGAACTCTGCTCAGTGCAAGATGTCTGTCTAACTAACATTATCTTCTCAAAAAATGCATCATATTTTATTATAAGCATATCCAAGATCAAAAGAACTTGATCTGATTCTCACCGGGAGGAGGTTCTACTTGACTTCACAGTTACTAGAACTTATCACAGTGCTGACTTTGACACCGATCACTTAATCGCTCTCTGCAGAGCCAAATTAGGATCAAAGAAAGTCGGTAACATTAAACAAGCTGGGAAACCAAAGATTGATGTAATCAGGAGCAAACACACATACAGGGTCAGATAGGCAATTTCGCAGCC
This sequence comes from Euprymna scolopes, assembly GCF_053919585.1. Classification (NCBI taxonomy): domain Eukaryota; kingdom Metazoa; phylum Mollusca; class Cephalopoda; order Sepiida; family Sepiolidae; genus Euprymna; species Euprymna scolopes. The sequence goes on from NC_136508.1 coordinate 100,459,237, forward strand.
GATGTAATCCACTCAGGTGACGTAGCTACACACATGTGAGAAAATTTGAAGAAGGCAACATACTTTGCTGCGGTCTCAGCTTACGGGAGGAGAAAGGGTGGACAAAACGTAGACTAGTACAAACTCTGAGAAACTAGATCCTCTCACCGAGTCAAAGAGACGGTTCTCCAAAGAAAAATACAAGGATGAACCAATTAAACAGTCTCTTAGATTTTCTAACACTTTGCAACTAAGTAAAGTAAAGAGTACGCGATTTAATAAATGTTTTTTTTTAATTACATGTTGACCCCAAACAAAGAACATTGCCACTTTGGTGTAAAGGGGTACTATGAGGGGCAACAACTACTGGGGTACTATGTTGGGATTTGGGCAGCAAGATGTCGGTTTACGTTACACTTGAACTTCTACACGTCAGTACAGTTGGGGAAGCAGGGACCTGGAACAGTATTCCAAAGTCTAGCGGTTCTGGGTAAGAAACTACTGGTGTAGATAGATCTTTTACATCTAGGGATCTCTACTGTGTGGGGGTTGGATTAAGCTACATGTCGGGTTTGTCGAGGATGTTTACGTAGTGGGGGCACATGTGCTTGCAGTTCGTCAGAGCATTCACCATTACAATACTGGTAGAACAGGCAGAGGGATGCAACATTTCGTCGATGAGCCAGAGGCTGAAGCTTAGATGCCAGTTCAGGGCCTATCAGATTGACGATATCTTTTGAAATTTCTCTAGCAGCGAGAGACTAGTAGAAGATTCACCAGCCCAAATATGACAGCAACTAGGAGAATGGTGGCATTATAGAGGTACATGATATTTTCGGGTGTTAGTAGTTTTCTAGCACGGTACAGAGCCTGCGTTCTTGGCAGCGACCCTGGTAATGCTTTCAATGTAATTGTTCCAACCCATGTTTCCTGTGAACGTTAGGCCAAGGAGTTTGAAAGATGTACTCTCAGATAAAGAGTCGCTGACCATTGCTATTGGTGGTCGAGAAGGTTACTTGTAATTATTGAATGAAACTAGTTTAGTATTGGCAGCATTGAACGTGACCATCCATTTTTATCCCCATTTCACTACAGATTGCAGGTCATCCTCTAGTGTTTCTGCCATTTTGTTTAGATATGTGTTAATTTTGTCTTTTGTGCCTATTATAGAGGGTGGTATCATCAGCATATATCCCCATCTCATAGGCAATTTTGTCGGGGAGGTCATTTATGAATATTGGGAACAATATAGGTCCGAGGATAGACCCTTGGGGCACTCCCGCATTTATATTATATTGTTTAGATGTACGACTATCGAGGACAGCCTGGATTTTTGTCTTTTCTAAGAAGGATATAATTATGTAAAGTAGAGTACTAAAACTGAATCTCGGAAAAGAGAGAAAATGTAGACATTTTTAAATATTCGGGGTGCGTTATTGTCTTTGTTCGTTACTTATTAAGAAGGGAAAATATGTAAGTAAATTATGGTTTTGTATTGTAAAATATACAAAGGCAAGTAAACGTATAATAATAATAATAATAATAATAATAATAATAATAATAATAATAATAATAATAATAATAATAATGACTTTTGTTTGTAATTTGAAATATTCTTGTCCCTGTACTTATGTATTAGCGGGCAATTATCCTCATTCTCACAGTTGGTGTTTCACAACCTTACGGCCAACCCCTCCCCCGGCCTTCATCAAGTGGTAAATAATGACGAGATTGAACGCCGAGTTTTTTCCTCGTATCTTCAGTAATTACTGTCTTTCATAGAAGTTTTCGTTTAACAACTTTTGGACAACTAAACGTCTGACCGAATTTTGGTAATATTGTAACTGATATATTCAGAAAAGCCCATGTTCAACTGTAGAAATTTAACGTCTCTATTAACGGCGTCAGGAGAACCAAAGGGCGATCAAGTGGGGCAATCTGGTCTTATAAATCGGGTTTTTTCGTTCTTAACGTCGTCCATTGTCAGGTATGTACCGAATGAAATATTATTTTATTATTGGCATTGTTTGAGATGCGTAACCTGTATATTTATTCATTGATTTGCGGACTGTTATTCTTATCATCGTAGTTGTTGATTAACGATGTTCCAAGCAAATAATTCCCTTTTATGTGAGACGACAACAACTATGGCAGGTAGTATTTACTGGAGATAAAGGAAAGAAACTCAACATTCCTATTACGTTGCGGGTAACCTCGTAGTAAAGGCAACAGGAATAGTATGTTTGGAATGTCGAAAAATTCAACTGCTAAGATAAGAATAAGATCCCTCATATAAGTAAATAAATGTACAAATTATTCATTTCAAAGGATTTCAAGAATAACAATAATATGATTCTGTTTATGTTCGAAAATACAAACGTCTTATCATAATGGCGACTGTTCAGTTTATACTGAAATTGGTAACTGAATATAGTTGATCCAACTATTTAAAACTTTCCTTGTAAGATTTGTACAAACCTCTAAATTAAATCACTTCAAATTATATAAATATATATATATATATATATATATATATGTGTGTGTGTGTCTGTGTATATATATGTGTGTGCCTATATATATATATATATATATATATATATATATATATATATATATATATATATATATATATTAATTGAATTCGTTCCTTTTCCTTGTAGCTATTGGTGAATTATTCCACAGATTTCTGCCTTTTGTATTACTTTGGACAATCTTCTAATTACGCAATTCCCTTGGATTTTACTTGTGCGAAGGGAGATTTAACCAATTTTCTTGGATTCTGCATCTTTGGATTTTACCATCACTGGATATTTTACCCTTCATTAGACTATCCATTCACGTGAAATTATTCTTTTCTTCATCCTGTTCCCTCTGTTCACGTTTTGCTATGAAGTAAGCTCTATGACTTAGTTATAGTTTAATTAAATACTTTTGCAAACAAAATCCGATCCTGGTATTTGCTTGCAGTATCTGCCGAAACAGATACTACCCTTTGATCACGGCCCGAAGGCTAAGAAATGATGAATTTATTTGTTCCCCCACCGAGCGAATAAGGCACAAGGCCGATTTTTAATGTTAGGAGTGAAGAGGAAATGGGGACCAACTCCCCGGGGAGTAGGGGAGCTGGATAGTGACAATCGGTATGAAGGGTTGCACCTACATTGACCAAGGTCTTATCTGTGGGGTCGCCCCCACATAGTGTCTTGCTTGCAGTATCTGCCGTAACAGATACCACCCTTTGATCACGGCCCGAAGGGCAAGAAAAGCTTCAAAAGCTAAGAACAGCCTCTATAAACAACAAAGCGTTGATATTAACCAAAAAGGCCAAGCACAAAAGCGTTATGGACCGACCGACCGACCGACCGACCGACCGAGTGACTAATAGAGTCGCTTGCACGCGACTAAATATATAATTTTATAAAATAGACAGTAGCTTTTCTATGGTGAAATGTAGAATACAGTATATTATGAACAAAGTTCCTAGGAGAGGGACATAAGTTTCCTCCCGAAAGCAGACAATTGACCAATCTGATTGAAAAATTGACGATGTAAGCGATTCTGATTACGAAAAAATATTCTAGTGTGAAACATTCATTTCAAGGCAACGCCGGGCCATCCCCCCGCTGTGTCTGTCTTTCTGTCTGTCTGTCAGTATGTATGTATCTATCTCTCTCACACACTCTTTATATAGCATAATCCCACCTTTGACTTTAAACAAGCAAAATATTATAAATTATTTAAAATAAACCGCGCTGGTGACTTCTTGAATCAGCGCTTACCGCAAATTCAAGCACAAGTAAACAACGTGTAGGTTTCTATAATGTAGCGCCATTAATAAGAAACATTTTATTGAAGGAAGATAATTTAATAGTAGACACAGGTTCACCTTCTCACACCATAGAAACACCATAGAAACACCCCTGTAATTATTAATACATACAATCTCAATCAATAAATGACATAAATAAACACATCCATTTCATTTCGGTTACCCACCTATGTTTGAATTTTAACAGACATATTCTTTCCATATGCGTTATTATCCTTGAAAAATATATAAACGACTATAGGACGTTATTAAAACTCCTCCTCTTTTCAATAACGGATGCTTCACTCTTTGTTTTTTTTTTATTTCAAACGTATTTTCCCCTTTTCTGAAATAGAACTGCGTCACACATTTTCAAATATTTGTACTGGTGTTTTATTTCCTTAATTTCAATCATCCAGGGGAACTCTCTAAATAAACGTTGATGAACACATAAATCGGATTGTTCCTTTATATTTCTCTCCCTCTCACTCTTTCTCTCTCTCTATAATATCAGTATCTATATAATCTAGTTGTAAAATGAAAAAAAAAACGGCTATTTTAAGTGAGTGTTGAGGAACAGATGCCCGATGCTATAATAAGATTCAAGATCGGATAAGGTTTGTCACTATCATGGAGATGATGATCCGGTAATTAAGTGTATTATTCTGATTTTTGAACATTATACCTACAACTTTTTGCAGTTTATTCAACATTATAATTCGCTTCTTTGAATCAAAATTTACTGTTCGGCACTAGATTTTTTTTTGTATTTGACTTTATTCACCGAAAGAGTTTAAATTTCTGCTCGTTTGTTTGCCGTTTTCGTTGATGTTTTTTTCTGGATTGTTTTAGGTTTATCTTTCTTTCAACTTTTTGAATAACGGAGTGTTGTAATAAAGACATATTTTCAGTGGGACTTTAGGAACAGATACTACAGTATGTGTCACGATCAAGTACTTTGCTCCATCGTTTCTTCTATGATATATGATACTCGACTGAGCTTTCTCTCTCTCTCTCTATCTCTCTCTCTCTCTCTCTCTCTCTCTCTCTCTATATATATATATATATATATATATATATATATGTATATATATATATATATATATATATATATATATATATATATATATATATATATATATTAGGAGGTATATTTGGTAAGACACATGGTAAAAAAACGTGACCACTAATTCAGTAGAGCAAGGTATGTTTTATTTATAAAAACCTCAAGGATTTTGCTTAAAAGATGACAAGTTGTTTCAATCTACAAGGCAATACAATGATCCTGCCGATCTAATCAGTGAATCAACGACAACACTTGGCTTGGCTTAAATGGTCTGATTAGACCGACAGGATAATTTTATTGTCCTGTCGATTGAAACAATTTGTAATGATTGAAGCAAAATCCCGAAGCGCTTATATATATATATATATATATATATATATATATATATATATATATATATATATATATATATATATATATATATATATGACACGACCATCTATGGCAACACATCTAAGGCCATAAATGACAAAGTTCTCTCCGCTTCTCTCTCCTCTGACCTTGCTCCATGCTTTGACAAGCTTCTGGGCTTTACCTTTACTCCTGCCCTGAAATGCAACACGTACATCAAGTCTGGTGCCAAGATAGCTTGTAATATGGTGGGATCCTTCTACCACCCCAGAAGATATCTCACTGCTGATACAACTCTCGTCTTATATAAAAGCAAAGTACGTCAAAGGATTGAGTACTATTGTCAAATCTGGGCAGAAGCTGCTAAAAACACCCTATCCTGCATTGACAGAGTAGAAAATAGGTTTCGTGGCTTAGTGGGGGATGACCTTTTCTCTTCCCTTCAAACTCTCTCTCTCTCTCTCTCTCTCTCTCTCTCTCTCTCTCTCACACACACACAGGAGTGACGTTGCGAGCCTGTCATTCTTTTATCGTTGCTTCCATGACAGGTGCACATCGGAGCTGCAACTCCTGGTCCCCCACGCTGATATTTCACGAAAAACAACCGTCTAACTGAAACCACTATAAAAAAATCCGCCCTACTCTTTATCTGTGCAAAAAACAAAACGTAGATTCAATGAATTAAGCTTCCTTCTAAGAAGTGCACGCGTGTGGAACTCTGTTCCGTCTGCCTGTTCCCCACCTGACTACAACCTGGTTGTCTTCAAATCCAGCATAAACAAATTTCTGATGAACCGCCCCCTTGAGTAGACACGTTATCAAATCTCAACACTAATTTACTGCACACGAATTAAACCCTTATCCCTGAGTGGCTTCTGGACCTTGATAAATGGTGACCACCTAGTAAAAGTAGGCTTTCTATAAATGGTAGTGAGAAAGGCACTTCTTGAACGTTCAACATTCTAAGATAAAGGAGAAGCGTACTATATAAAGTTTAGTGTAAATAGGATATAGCGTTTCTATCATAGTCTAAAATAATGTAACTAGTTTATGTATTTAAGATTCAGGGGGAAGTATAGGGGTATTTGCGCTGTGTTTCTATTTTATCCGTACGTAAGACGTATAGTGTCTATGCAGGGGATGTACGCTAAAGGTTTTATCGATACCCACATAGACACACACACTCTAAGTAGGCCCCGTTTCTTAGTGTTTTGACCGAATGAAATGGAACTTTGGTCATGACTAGTTTATCATATTCAAAACATCGCATCAAGACACTAGGGTCGTTGGCCTTTTTTCTCCGTTCTACAGCATACATTCTAGATGGACTACATTTAGGTCTGTCCATTTCTTGAGGCGCAGCACGAAGTTGTCCATGACGTTGTTACAGACCGAATTGGTAATTGCTCTCATCTCCTCCCTGATGGCTTCCTTCAGTTCTGTGGTGGTTCTGGATTTCACTGCGTAGACTCTGTCCTTAAGATAGCCCCAAAGAAAAAAACCTGCAGGGCTTAGTTCCGGGCTATTGGGTGCTCACTCAAAATCAGTCTTGAGACTGACTACTCGGCCTCCGAAGTTTTTTTCAGCTAATCTCATGACAGGTTTGAGGTATGAGAACTTGCTCCGTCCTGCTGGAACACGAATGTGCTCATGACGGGTAGAGGGTCTGGAGCTCACTCTTGACAGTTTTGAAGACCCCACATACCGCTCCTTGGTGACTGTCATTGCTGCGCCAGATTCTTCGATGAAGATTGGTCCGATGATCCCTCTGCCCGAGATTGCAGCCCACACCGTGCACTTAGGAGAGTTCAGGGGTTTGGTGGCTAATCCATTGGGTCTGGAGGACCCCCAGACGACATTTGTCTTAGAGTCCGCCTTTCCATCAAGATGAAAGTGGGCTTCATTTGAGGTCCAAAGGAGGTTAAGGATAGTTGGCGTCTACTCGATATTCTGGAGCATCTTGACCGCCATAGCCGTCCTCTGCTTCTTGTCTTAGAATGTATGGGTCTGCAGCGTCTGTATTCTGTATGGGTAAACCCTGGTATCGTTCACCAGCACTCTGCTGCAAGTCTCACGGGGCATACCGTTTCGGCCTCTATTGGAGAGACTCTCTCATTCTTTCAACCAGCTCGGATGTTCGCTTCTTGGGACGTCCTGATGTGCTTAGACGGTTCTCTTTGGCAGCGTTGATGTTCTCCACGGCCCCATACTTCTCGAAATAGCCCACCCAGTTCTGAATTTTGCTTTTTTATGGACACTTTTCACATTCGAACTGACGCATGAAACTGTCCTGCCTTTTCTTAAACGAGCCTGTCTTGTAGTAAAAATTAATACAGTGTCTTCTTTGCCCTAGCTTCTACTGGGGTCTTTGTGTACACACGGTCGTTGATTCTGCCATATCCTCTAAAATAAGGGCAATTGCTGAATAAATACTGGAGATATCAAATAAAGTGTACACGGGGCTCGTTATTTTTTGTCACCCTATATATATATAAAAGTGAACATGTCTGTGTGTGTGTCTGTGTGTGTGTGCCTTTGTGTACATTTTTCTATGCAATAGCTCTATCAATTGTCAGTCTACAGACCCGAAAGTTAATATACTGGGTACTGATATTTGGGAAAATCTTTGTAATCCTTTTTCTCACAGACATTTTGCTGTTAAGGGTTCAAAATTCAACGATTTGACCTTTGAGAACTCTACCAAACTTTTCTTCCAATTTTGGGTATAAACAATTGAAATTTTAGATATAGGTTTCTTGGGCATGGGTCTAACTTAATAACTTAAGTTGAGCCCAAAACAATAAATGTTAACGGGGTCATAATAGGGTTCAAAGTTAAAAAAGGAAATGCCCGTTTTTGTTATTTGCTTAACATACACCGTCAAACACCCGATCAACGACGGGCTGAAATGCTTGTATATATATATATATATATATATATATATATATATATATATATATATATATATATATATATAAAATAATGTTGGATATATACATATATATATATATATATTATAATGTTGGATATAAATAAAATGAACTCATTTTTTCCAGTCTGATTTTGACATTAATAGGATTAAAATCAAGATATTCCATGCAAATATAATATGCACAAACGGCAGAACAATATCTGAGGTGTGTTATAGGCTTATTATTTCTCAAATTCCTCGATAATCTTAGATTTCTATATTTTTTCTGCTGAGAAGTCACGGCCCAAATCGGTTAAGATCAATGGAAGTGGTAAAATATTTTCTCTCTAATAAATTCTTACTCCCCCTGCCACCACTTAACATCGTTTGGGGATCGTTCACAAGGAACAGTTGAGAAGAGAACACCGGTTTGGCTTCGTAGTTCTTTCATGTGAAGTTATTTAAAATCACTAAACTAAGCTGCAGTGCTCTGTGGTGTAGTGGTTAGCTTGCTGGACAATTCACATTATATTTTCACGTTCGCGCCGACCTACCGTAGTCGTTTTTTTTTTCTAAACAACTGGAATGGACTTTTCTTGGTGGCCGAACTGTTAACGCTGCAGATGTTTGTTTTTTTTTACACTTTATTTTCCTACTTTTACTCATGACTCCGGGTTTGATCCTTCCTACTTACCTACCATAACATTTATTTAACCCCCTCCCCGTCCCGGAAACAAACACTCGGGCAACGCCGGGTACCCCCGCTAGTGTTGGATCATATACAAACAATCTAGTTTAGCAAAAAGCTGACATCAAATGATCGCGCTGTGGAAGCTTCTGCTTCGGACCTTATATTTCCTATAAATCGTGAAAAATGCTAGTCTTTCTGTATTACCGCATAAATAACGTGAATGGATCCGATTTCTTTCGAAATCGGCCTAGTTCAATTCGAAGCCCAGAACGCCATCCATCTCTTTTACGGCTTAGCGAATAGCTATCTTTATTTCCCGAAGTTATTCCTGTGCCTTCGTGTTAAATCAACCCACATGTAAAGATAAGGGAAGTGTATGAGTGCGGATGTGATATCACACATAGTTACGAGGATATATTTATGAAAATTAGGTTCTTATCAATACGGATGGGCGAATAATTATCCGTTGCCTTCCCTCTTGCGCTGTCCCAAATACGAATGGAATGATGACATCAACATATAAGTGTATGCATCAATATTTACAAGTTTGCACTAATAATAGATACTTTTTCCCGCCCTCGAGTCAAATAGCATCATACGACATACCGTCTGTTTTATATCAATATTATGCTAATCAACATATATTTTCCTGTATGAGCACGTGCGAGAATATCATCTGGAGTAGATATTAGCGGCAGCAGCAGCAGCAGCTGGGAAAACACTATGCAAACAAGCAAGTTTTCGCGGGCTTGCACCATACGAAAAAAGGGGGAAAAACAGTACGTGTGCGAGGAGAAACAAAAGTGCATATTGGGCGATGTGGACGTGTTGCCATTCAGTTACGACGAGAAATATTAAAGCTAGCGTCCAGTCGGCAGGCTTTTTTTTAACTTCATGACAGACAAAATGAACAGCAAGCAAAAACAATAAGAAGCCATTGTTTTCGGTGTAACGTTTAACAATAATATTACAAAAACGGGGAAAAACATACAGGTAGAATTGTTAATGTTTGTTTGTTCCTTTGCGACGCTACTTGACAGCGTTGGGGTCCGAAAAATGTGTGTAGTGTAATGACTACTGTTCGGACATAACTGCCACGTTATGGAATTCTAAAATAGGTTTGGATATATGAAATTCTAAAATAGGTTTTGCTTAATGACATTTTAAAATAGGTATGGATAATAAACTCCGAAAAATAATAATAATTAAAGAATCTCTAGAAGACTAGCAAAAATAGCTCAATTTGCGGCAAGTGGATGTTGTAAGAGCACCTATTGCTTAAGGTATTTAAATTTATTAACTACATCGCGCAATTCAACTCTCAACTTTTAGCCAAATAGTTTATATCAACGTTGACACTTGTATTGCTACACATCACAATTTAAACAATTACAAAGAATCAACATGTTAAAGAAATAACAAACGTACCTCAACTTATTCAGCATCATTCTAAGGTGGAGGAGTTTAAGAAAAACTGCACCAAATACGAGTTTGATTTTTGACCTTGACGTCGGAAATTCGTGTGCACACTTCCTAGGTCAGAGACTTTCGTCATATAAGGTTTGGTCATGATCTGTCCAATTGTGTTGGCTGTAAAATGTATATATATATATATATATGTATATATATATATATATATATATATATATATATATATATATACAGAGATTATTACCTTTGACCTTTACCTTGTAAAATGGTGCGCAGAATTCCTAGATGGTGAGCGCACATGATCAGTTAAAATGCGTGGGCTTACGACAGCTGTACATACAGACACACATACAAACACACACACGAAAATGACTACTTTATATGCATACACATATATTATAGAAAAGAATAGGCATTCAGATTAATATTTTCCCTAAAATGAATTTGTTCTTATTGATTTTTACAGCTGAGAATATTTCTATTAATAATTGCATCTAACAAGATTCAAGTATGCCACGAACTAAATGAGCATAAAACTTATCAGATTTTCTAGGAGATCAAATCATAAGTCAACGTTAAGCTGGTCGTAATGTACGCAAAAATAGCAGGAAATAAACATTGGTTGCGCGAAAATGTGGTTTATAAACATTCAAGGCTAAGTCAGTCTTTAGATATGAACTCAATTGAACACCTTTGAAACATATCAGATAGGAAACTTTCATAAAAAAGAAAGAAGTCCATTTTGTAAGCCTGAACTTTTCATCATCATCATCGTCACTATAATCATCATCATCATCATCATGTAGTTCGTCAGCCTTGACGATTACTAGTCGGGGTCTCAGTTCTTTATCCTTCAATACAGGATTTTTAACCTTGGCCCCTAACTAGCTTGCGTAGTTTAGGTCTAGTATTTGTTGCGCATTAGATAAACACTCTCTGAACCGCCAATGCAAATTTCTAATGGAACGAACCTGCGACGACTTGCAGCAGAGGAGGTCGAAGCTTCTGGCCTAAAATTATCTCGGAGACTGTCTAAGTCGACCTATCGTGTCCGCTAGTAGGCCTTTTCTTTCTAGATGAGGTTCCATAGCCTTTTAAGGAAAACTGCAAGGCATCAGTAGGAGTTTAAATCAGAGTTCCCATCTCTTAGCCTTTTGCTGTGATAAGGCCCACAAGTCAGTACTTTCGATTTTGTGCTTGGTTCCTCTATTCTTCGCCCAACCAAGCGCATCCACAAGACAGTGAGGTAGGGGTTGGTAGTGTGGTAGGGCGTTTCCACACATCGGTGGGCCATAACACACAACCTCTGGCGTCCCCTTCTACTCCGAGATCTCCTACAGGTTTAACCTGGGGCCGCAAGGCACTCAGTTACCGCGTGCGCCTTCTGAACTTTTAGAAGTATTACGTTCGACATATCAAAAAATGCCTCAAGATTATGTTCCTCCACTGATTTTCATCAACTAGAAAATACCTTGTAATAAAAATAGCCAAAGGAAAGTAAACCAAGTATTAGTTAATACATTTGTGACACTTTTCTGTGGATTTTATTCTATAAAGTATATGCTTACTCAAATAAACTATTTCCATGGGCGTCTATTCTTTTCTATCATGTCTGTGTAGAAGCGGATGTGTTCAAGTGCTCAACGGCACAAATTGATGATCTGCCTGCCACAAGTTCGTATCAAGTTCTTTTCAGAAAATCACTTTCACGGAAGATGTTGGCGACCTTCCGCTGGTCACTCTTATAGTATGTACCTCATGTCCTCCTGAAAAGATTTCTGATTAGAAAACAGTGCTAAAAATAAAATCCTTCGATTAATACAATATGATTATGATCATGATGATGATGCTAATGACAGAACTGTTCCCAAAATCTCGGATCTTACTGCTTCTTAGCACTTGCGCCTTCCCACGGCCTATATATAGACGACTAATACGAGAAGCACATAAACGCCACCCCATTGGCAATAGAGTTAAGGAGATGTCGGAAATCCATCTATTTTAAACGTTTCTATGTTTCAACTTGCATTTCTATCAATGTTGCTCTCAACTGTAACTGTACAAACACGCTTAATTTGATACGTAAGCTGAATAAAAAAAAATCTCGCTACATATTGCAATTGGATCAAAAATAATAGACCCGTATGTACGAGGAATATTCAATAAGTTTTCAGACTGTTCTTTTATTTGTTTGTTGCTTTTCTATAAGTATTTAAAATGTCGTAGACTCTTGAAAATCGAGTATATTATTGTCATCAAGCTTCTGAGATAAGTGACATATTTTTATGATTTCAGACCTAAATGAACAACTATAACAGGGATTGGAATACACTTCACTAAAGTAGTATTAAATCTGGTGAATTAAAAAATGACATCTAGACGTGAGGGCATTTTAAAACAAGGATTTGCAATAAATTTCTGTTTTAAAATTGGAAAAAAAATCATAGAGATCTTGAATTCTTCAGACTGCTTTCGGACCATCTTGCATGAACCAAGCCTTATTTTTGTTTTGGGAATACGAGATTTCTGAGAGTGTATAAGGAATGATCAGAGACGTTGAAATAGTAAAGGAGTTAGAACACTAGAGTTGAATGGCCAAATAGTGAAATTAAAGTATAAAATCCGTCGTGTCTCTATAGAGTCAATCAATGTATAGTTTGATGGATTTGCTTTAACTGTATACACAATGAGTCGCGAGGAAATGAAGATGCGGAAGATTATCACAAAAGCTCCAGTCCACAATGTCATTCTTGTCACAAACTAGTCGACCAAAATGGGCGTCAAGACAGTTCGTCATCCTCGGTATTGTGAAGACATTGCTCCCCGTGACTTTTCATTATTCTTAGGCTAAAGGAAACCCTTAGAGGCTGCCACTATGATCCATTTAAGGAGAGGAAAGAGTATGCGACGAAAGTTATTGGCACGCTCACACAAGAGGAGTTTCATCGTTCCTTGCAGAAGTTGTTTGAATACCGTTATTGTCATGGAAATCTGTAATATCCTCCATTTTTCTATCAACTCAGATGAACTGACCCTGCACATGCTGAACAGATTAAGCTACGAGACGCTGACTCATCAGACATATTTACCGGACCACTTTTCCACCGATTATCACTTTTTCAAGCATCTCGAAAAAAACTGAGAGGAAAATACGCAGGAAACATAAAACAAGCAGTAAAACCTCACCCCTACACAGTGGAAATTCCTAGATGTAAAAATCTATTTTGTAGAACAGTTTCGTCTCTTGAACTGCTAGACTTTGGAATTGCGTTTCGGGTTCCTGCTTCTCTGGCTGTGCTGATATGCAGAAGTTCAAGTGTATGATAACTACCATCTCGCTGCTGAACTCCATACATAGCAACCCTGCAAATTATGTCCGATATAAAAGCCTTTTCATCAAACTGGCACTGCCTAGTTTAGGGAGAAAATACAATAAAAAAAAAGAAGAAGCAGTCCGATTTCGACAAAAGTTAAACCCCTAACTTCACAGACTAACTTCACAAGTGCACTTTAAAGTTAAAGTTATATTAACACAGGATTAGAAGAGTCAGTACTACAAAAATAACTGTAATTTGTTATAAAACTTAGACGTTTTAATTTTAATGAATTGGACAATGATATAGTAGAACCCCGGGATACGGTTTCAGTAAAATACGTTTTTGTTCAGGTTACGATATATTCGGTCCCTTGTTAAGGTACTTGCATCGCCTTTCGGTGTTATTCAAAAAACAGGCCCCAACTATAATTAGGCTCCGTTTCTTAGTGTTTTGTCCAAAGGAAATTTAACACAGTGTATTCTTTGTCCTAGCTCCCACTGAGGTCTTGGTGTACTCACGGTCGTTGATCCTGCCATGTCCTGTAAAATAAGGGCAATCGGTGAATAAATAATGGATATATCACGTTTTTATATTTTGGGGGTCACCCTGTATACATGTTTATTATATACCGTACTGTATTTTGATACTAATTTTTAATGTTGTATTCCGGGGGTCTGCTGTACTGCACTTGACTTTTGCATATACGATTTTCTTGCTCCAGTTAAAACAAAACCGAACACTTCCAAGACAGCTCGTGATGGCAATGATACAGGAACTACGAACGAACGTGTGACACAGCGGGGATTATAGAAAGTTCCTAATGCTGACGAGAGCCGCAAAGAGGAAGAGGCCGACTGCGGTTGATAACAAATATTTTAAAGCCTTAATTAAAACCGATACTCACAGAACAGCACAAGAAGTTACTGTTTACCTCGAGGTCGATGACTAAACAGTCGTTTGCCATTTAAAACAAATAGGGAAGGAAAAAGTTGAATGAATGGGTGCCACATGGATTTAACGATCATAAAAAATAATGTCATTTTGAAGGGATTTTTTACGCTCTTACTGCACAACAAAAACGACATATTTCTAGACGGATTGTGACCCCGTGATGAGAGGTCAATCCTCTACGACAACTAGCGACGTTCGATAAAATTGTTGGATGCCGAAGAAGCTCTACAATATTTCCTGAAGCCGAAATGACATCAAAAGAAATTTGGTGGCCTCCGGCCGGCCTCATCAATCGCAGCTTCTGAATCCGCTCGGAACGATTACGACGGATAAGTACTGCAATGCGTCAGAAGCTTTAACGTATGTGCCCGAAATTTGTCAATATGAAGGGACTCATTCTTTTCGATAACAAGGGTCGGCCGCATGTTGCTTAACTGAACCTGCAGAAGTTGTACAGATAAAATTACCAGACTCTACATCATCCGCCATATTCACCGGCTATCTCGCCCACCGATTATCACTTTTTAAAACCTCTCAAAAAATACCGAATCTGCCTTCAATAATTAAATCACTTCCAGAACTTCGGATTTCTTTACTAATGGGATGAATGAACTTGTTTCTTGTTGGTAAAAATGTGTCGATTTTAATGGGTCATATTTTAATGAATAAAGTTTATTATGAAAAAAACTGATGACCTTTATAATTGGACGTCAAAAACGACATTATTTTTGCACATACCTAATATTTTAGTCGCTCTTTGAAAATATTAATATGGCTTCGAAATTTAAAAAAAATGAAGCAGTCAATCATGAACTGTTATTTAGTTCGTGCTGTAACCTATAGGCAATTCATATATTTCGCTATTTATATTTTTACATAAATTGTACCCATTATATATGTTAAGAGAACAGAATCTAATTACATTTTCGTTCTGTATAAAAAAAACTAAGCAGAAAAAGAAAATTGAAAAAATACAATAAAATCATAGAAATCTTAAACTCAGATTTGATGCGTATGATTATGACTTTCTGCCGAATCCAGAAAAAATTATGAGCTCATTAAAATGCTAGAAAGAGCGGTCGGAATTGTCGGGTTTATAAATCAGTTTAAATATAACATTTTAATTTACACCAATTTAGTAATTATCATTGAGATTATAAATTGTGTATCGATTATTTCATATTATATTGCGCTCATTATATCGTCATGATTTCAAAAGTATTAAAATAGCCGAAGGCAAGTAGTTAGACTAGAAAACGAAACAAAATTTGATATTGGCGTCGTTTTTATATTATGACGATCATTGAGGAAAAAAGAACGAAAAAACAGAATAGTCAATTCATAAAAAAGATGAAAAAATAGAAAGATGATATACATATGAATATATATATATATATATATATATATATATATATATATATATATATATATATATATAAAAGTGAACGTGTCTGTCTGTCTGTCTGTGTACATTTCCATACGCAATAACTCTGTCAATTTTTAGTCTATAGACTCGAAATTTGAAATACCGGGTACTGAGATTTGGGAAAATCGATGTGACGGGTGTCAGCCAGAAATTTGGCTGTTAAGGGGTCAAATTTTAACGATTTGACTTTTAAGAACTCTACCAAACTCCTCCGACAATTTTGGGTCTAGACACTGGAAATTTTAGATATAGGTTCCTTGAACATGGATCTAATTTAATAAAGTGATTTGAGCCCGAAACTATAAATTTTAAGGGGTCATAATAGGGGTCAAATTAAAAAAAAATACTCTTTTTTTTTCTGCTCAGCATACACCTCCAAACCCCCGGGCAACGCCGAGCTGAAATGCTAGTATATATATATATATATATATATATTACAAAGCAAAATTCGAAAGCTTAGAAAAGAAAAAGTAAACTGAAAATATAAATGACAAGATATTCTAATAACAAATATAACAAATGCATAACAGGGCGACGTCGCATAATATTTAAAGCTGTAGTAGAGAACATCATTTTTGTAACCTCTCTCTCTATAACCCAAGTAAGATGGTATGCGAATGACATTCCCGCTATGGTTTATGAAGGTGTCGACGACGAAAATTGGTTATCGTGACCAACAGCCAATCACAAAATATCGCCTCTAAAACGCCAATCTTACAAAGTTGCTATGACATCCAACAGCCAATCAGGAGAACGAATCTCTCACGTTCATTTTTAATCCTGAAGACATTTGAACACACCTAATTTTATTACAAATGTTGCTTTCATTAAAGAAAAGTAAACCTATGGCTGAGACAGTGACCTATGAACTATAAAATAGTGTTGGAAATTCCGTGGCAAAATGAGTGAGCGGTGAAGCTTTAAAGCGGTTCTAAATGAGTAAAACCAACACTTAACTATATATTCAAGCACGTCCGAACTTGAACGGTATATAAAATGCGTATACACTACACACACACACACACACACACACACACACACACACACACATATATATATATATATATATATATATATATTATATAAATTAAACCCGTGTGGGAAGGGCTGAAGGGGTGATTTGTTTTTTTTTACCCCTCGAGGGTAAACGATGTTTAGATTAGGATCGATATAATTTGCTGATAGGAGAATGATAAAATATTATGACTGTTGGGGGAAAGAAATCGGAGAACCACAATGATCCATGAGATAGAGGAGGAGTATAACCTGTATTACAAATTGAATGTAAGTGTATACCATGTATGAGATGGGGGGGGGTCAATATATATGTGCCTATGCGCATTTATACTATCGGGGAGAATAGTGTAAAACTGATGTTACGCGGTTGACATATAGTTAAAGGTTTTAACTAGTAAAGAAATGTTCTTGAAATGAGGGGGCACATGTAAGGGGCATACACATTAGAAAATGTACAAGACACACACCTTAGTATTTAATTGAATTACAAATACTACAATATTATAAATAAGTTATATAAAAGAAATAAAAGTGATAAAATTATAAAATATATGAAGATAAAATATAAAAGTATGAATTAATAAGGGAAGGGATAACCAAGTGGTAGAATAAGATGACAAAAATATAAATTAATATAAGGAAAATATAAATTAATAAAGGGAAATATGAAGAAAGATAAACACTATGAAATAAGAAATAATAAACCTACAATATAAATATAAAAACACTATAATAAAATGATATAAAAATAAGGAAATCAAAGAAGTGATAAAACTATAAAATATATAAGTTACAGATAAAAAATCTAAATATCAAAATATATAAAATACATATAAAAAGTAAAATAAAATAAAAATTAAAAAGGTGACACAAAGTATAAAGTTGTTTAAAAATGTATAACTATAAAAAGAGGAACAATGATATAAAAGATAAAGAATAAAATATAATTATACATATAAAAATATACAGTATTCAGTGTACACAATGGTAAATATAAAAGAATAATATATATATATATATGTATATATATATATATAATAGAAATATAAACGAATACTATAAATATATACATATACCCCACAAATAAATATAACGTATAATATATATATATATATGTGTATATATGCATGCATAAAATATAAAGAACAATATATATATACAAAAATATTAATTAATAATATATATACATAAAAATATAAAATAATAATATATATATTTATGAACTAAATATGAAAGCAACATATATATATATATACATGACATAAAGTAAAATAATTATATATATATATATATATATACACAGTATAAATGATTAGAATAATACAAATATATATATATATATACATAAAATAAATAAAAAAGACTAATATATATATATATATATATATATATATACAGGAAATAAAGATGGAAAATATATATATACATAATACATATAAAACATTATATATATATATATATATATATATATATACCTAAAAATACAAAAGAATAATATATATACACACATAAACAAAATATAAAGATATATATATGCATAAAATAAATATAAAGAACAACAAATATATACATAAAATACATATAAAATCGCAATATATATATACTTAAAATAAATATGAAAGAATAATATATATATTTAAATAAATATAAAAGAACAATGTATACACATGAAATACTTGTAAAAAAATATACATAAAATCTTTATTCACCTTAGCTTTTTTTATTTTTTTTTAGTTGAATCATATTGTGCTGAATAAATTCACCTTATAAATTCAGGTTTTTATTATAGTGAAGGCCCCCCCCAAAAAAAGTAGGAACTTTAGACAATTCTCGACACAAACTTTGCATAACTCTGTTTTTGTCTTTCTCTACTTGCACGTGGTACTCTTTCGAAAATAGATAAATAGACAAATAATACAAATTAAGAACCTTACTTCTTATCGTGTCAAAAGAAGAGAAAACTCCTGCTCACGTTATTACATAACCTTTTTATTTGCATTTATATATCTGTTTAACCTTTTTTGTCAGTGTACTAGAATGAATTCAGTTGATTACAACCTTTTCTACGTGTTCTTCACATTACAATAGTACAACCCTGAATCCGTCGGCGAAATACTGCAACGTTCAATTCTGTAAACCTGAAACGAAGCTGTTCTACTTAAAAAGGGCGCCATTTTCTTCTTATTCATATTTATATCGATTCTTTGCTTTAAAAAAAAACTAAAGTAATTACGTGTTTACTCTTTTGATATCCCATTTTGCTGTTTCGGATTATTTTACTAAAGTAAGTAAAGCTTCATAATTTTTCAAAACTGTTTTTGTTTCTTTGTTTTTCGATATTTCGTCGATATTATTTAGTAAGAGTGTTTAGGAGAAAAGCCAACAAACGACTACCCGAAAAATAAACATACAAGAAATAAATGTTACCATAGTCAATAAAAGTTCGGTTCCTGTTTTTTTTGTTTTGAAATAGTTTTTAATGCTCTTTACTTGAAATAATTGCAGCGAACCGAAACGTCTGAGCCTATTTTTTGTAAATTTCACAAAAACGTAAATTGTATGTCTGGAAGTGTTCTTGGATCATTTAATACAGAAATGTATCCGATAAGTGCCTAATGTCCATTACATGTGATTTTTAAAAAAGTCTTTCTCCTTTAATAAACAAAATAATATGTTTACAAAGTAATATTTAACGTTACACAGCCTCGTGTAACGTTAAATATTCTCCGGCATTTTTTCTTGCTTTTTTTTATTTACTAGCGGGGTACCCGGCGTTGCCCGAGTGTTTGTTTCCGGGACGGGGGGGGTTAAAAATGTTATGGTAGGTAAGTAGGAAGGATCAAACCCGGAGTCATGAGTAAAAGTAAGAAAATAAAGTGTGAAAAAAATAACAAAAAAAAACATCTGCAACGTTAACAGTTCGGCCACCAAGAAAAGTCCATTCCAGTGCTTTAGGAAAAAAAAAAAAAAACGACTACGGTAGGTCGGCGCGAACGTGAAAATATAATGTGAATTGTCCAGCAAGCTAACCACTACGCCACAGAGTTCTGCAGCTTAGTTTAGTGATTTTAAATAACTTCACATGAAAGAACTACGAAGCCAAACCGGTGTTCTCTTCTCAACTGTTCCTTGTGAACGATCCCCAAACGGTGTTAAGTGGTGGCAGGGGGAGGAGGAATTTATTAGAGAGAAAATATTTTACCACTTCAATTGATCTTAACTGATTTTGGCCGTGACTTCTCACCAGAAAAAGTATAGAAATCTAAGATTATCGAGGAATTTGAGAAATAATAAGCCTATAACACACCTCAGATATTGTTCTGCCGTCTGTGATATTATATTTGCATGAAATATCTTGATTTTTAATCCTATTAATGTCAAAATCAGACGGGAAAAAATGAGTTCATTTTATTTATATAGAGATAAGAGAAGAAAAACTATGTTTAGATCGACAGGCATAAATATTATTTGACGTTATACTGTAAACGAAGAAAAATCGAATACGATGAAAAAAAAAACAGTCTCATTATTATTTGTCTTATTTATTTAAATTTTATTTTGTGAATTACTCCACCGAGAAATTATTCGCCGGTATATATAATAATCAATATAGGATTAATTCCATCAGAATACATACGCAATCTGCATAATTTAAAATATCATATTTTGGATTTTTTTAGATGACGACTGGTTACTTGTATTATTTGGAGTTTTCGTACTACTGTTCTCATCTTCAGTGTGATAGGGCGAGAACATTCGCGAGTTTGACGAGATACACCTTAAGAAAATCACATTTAAGATGAACACAGCTGTTATAATATCCAAATATGAAGATTAAAATGGCATGTTAAATACGACCAGGCAACGCAACCTACAAATATGCAAATGGTTATGTTCATTTGTGAGAACAATTACCACGATAAACATTTGACGAATTTTTGATCTACAGACTTGAAATTAAGTATGAAATGTATCTAGACATGTGAAACATTTTAAACTGGATTTTCCGGGGAGAAAAAGGCTGATAAGGTGTCCAAATGCAACAAAAAACGGGCCTTATGCGTCGACGAATTATTCTGTTTGTCAACTTGTTCAAATAACAGACAACTGATGTTAAGAATAAGTAAGTTTTAAAAGACTTTATAAAGATGTGACAAGCTGGACCAATGGTCTGAATATTTGACTTACGGTCTTAAGGTTTTTGTTTCCATTTAAGATAGAGTTAGTTTTTCTTGCAACAATACTCTTGTGCGGATATCTCAGTTTCTGTATGAATTAAACTAAAAATTTATGCGTATTTTACGATAGGATACACTAAGCAACCTGTATACACGCATATATATTTATATATATATATATATATATATATATATATACACACACATATATACACACACAAACACACACACACACACACACATATATATATATATATATATATATATATATATATATATATATATATATATATACCATGTATAGCGAATTTCAGGTCTTTAGATCAAAATTTTATATAGGTTGTAGAAGCGGCGTCACCCAATATATATATATATATATATATATATATATATATATATATATATATATATATATATATATATATATATACATATATATATTGGGTGACGACGCTTCTACAACCTATATAATGAATAAAATTTTGATCTAAAGACCTGAAATTTGCTATACATGGTATCCAAACATGTGGAAAATGTTTAATCGGTTTTCGTCCTGAAGAAATGTTTTCTTAAGCGACAGAAATTTAATAAAATGAGACGCAGGATTCAGCGGATTTATATTTTTGTCAACAGTTTCACGACTGCACATGAACGGCCTTGAATGATGGCAGCCTCGTAATGTTAAGCGTAAGTAGGTTTGAAAAAAAACTTTTTAGAAATCTTCTCAAGCTAGTCTAATGTTTACTACACTTGATTTACTTTAGTTTCGGTATCGAGTAACTGTTTTTACTTACAGAAAGGGAAATGCTTAGAAAAAAACTTAATACTCGCATGCACATGGCTCAGTTTCTATAGGAGTAAAAATATAACAGTTATGCGTATTTTAAACCGAGTAACGTTGGGCTACTTGATTATTTAGCTTAAAGAGTGGGATGTGTGTGTGGGGATAATTCTCAGCCTATATACTTAACGAATTTTTTATCTACATACATGAACATTTGTATATGGTGTGGTCCATCACGTGGTGAACATTTAATTGGTTTGAATCCGTGAGAAAGGGCTGGTAAACGAGACACAATTAAAAAAAAATTGTTACGGGGTGTCATGCTGGTCGAATTTTCTTCATACTTAACTTATTGCTTTCGATTTTGATATCAGCTCGAGTAATTTTTTCTTACAAAAACTGAACTCTTTATAAAAAAAAATAATACTCACATGCACATTTTTTTTCTGTATGGATTAAAATATAACATTTATGCGTATTTTACGATCGGGCTACGCCAGGATTCCTGCTAGTACGTATATAAAGATATCCGAAAACTTGTTTATATAAGAAGTTATAAAAAAAAGTGGAGATAAATTAACATAGTTTAATAATCTTCTCTTGCACACACATGAACTGGCTTTAGGACTTAGGCTTGCAATTTATCCAGAAAAAACGAATAATTTGCAATCAAACTGCATCAATTCTGATTTCATTATTCCACTTGAACACCCCTGCAACCTTGAAATCCTTTTACATTTCTTATTGTTACATCTTCGCTCCGTAAACGCTTGAAGATTATCAGTTTAATATCCGTTCATCATGCATCAATATCCTGTTTAACATAAGTTAATCTCCGCTTAAAATGCCCTAATAAATAAGTTATTTAAGTGTAGAATCTTGTCTGTAACCACATATTATTTATAGTTAATCTCGATCATATACTCGTATTACCTAAGAATATATTTATAACAGGCTCCTTCAGTCTTTGACAGGCTATTGATACTCATGGAGGGTGTCTGCGCGTGAAGTTTTTTGTGGCAGGAGGTGCACAATCTCTAACCACACCTCTTCTGCGTCGACATTGTAAAATACACGTGGTAAGTGAAGTGTATGTGCCGGACGACTGGAAACGAATGAGATAAGCGGAGAGCACATCCAACACCTAGATTTCCCAAATTGTCACGCATTTCGTACTAACCAGGTTCAACGTTGCTTAACTGCGGTGATCTGATGAAACCGGTGTGTACAACAGGATTATGCCATATGCATTTATAAATAACTAGCGGGGGTACCTGGCGTTGCCCTGGTGTTTGGAGGTGTGTGTGCTCTTAAATAAAAAAGAAAACGGGGGGAGCCGAAGCCCTGAGGCAGTTCGAAAATATAATGTGAAATAACATGAACCGTTCGGTTAGCCAGAATGAGTTACTGAAAGATGTTTGACTTTATTTAAGTAAGAACCAAATTGACAGGTGCCCGCACGGAAGTCGTAGAGCGTTACGATGACGACGACGACGATGAGGACGACGACGACGACGACGACGACGTAAGCAATAGCTATTCAGTAAATGAGGTCAATGGCTAGGAGTGTTTGTTGTAAGCGAAGTAAAAATAAAAACATAAAAACGGGCGTTAAAACTTAAGCGGCGGGGGGGGTATCAAAACATAAAAAGAAACACAAAAACCTAACGTAAGGCAAAAAAACCCAGAAAAACGAACGTTAAAACAAAAAAAAAAACACGTGAAAAATTGCTTAAATAAGCCTGTTTCGATATTAAAATTTAAAAAATCGGTGGGTACCCGGGTGTTTTGGGGTGTGTGGTCGGGGATGGATAAGAGAAGTAAAAAAAAAAAACAGAAAAACGAACGTTACGTGAACAATGGCTTAAATAACACTGGTTCAATATTTAAATTTAAAAAATCGGAAAAACGACATCTCACACCACGATTTGAACTCAAGACGGTTAGATAATGAACCAACGCACTAACCAAATGAGCTAACGCGACGTACATCAAATTTAATCAGTTCTTCGACTATTTAAACTAATTCAGTGCATGACGTCATCTGACGCATGCGTAGAACTGGTCGTCATCATGAAAGGGGCGGTTTTTGTTGACTCCAACCTGTCGAAAATTGTCGATTTCGGGGTGAAATATTGAACGTTTTTGGCCAATGTTTCGAAATTTTTCGGCGAAGGATGAGGCTTCAATACGATACCAAGTTTGTGAATTTTCGTTGTGTCTGTCGAAAGATTTTAGTGGACACACAAACACACATACAAACATGCAAGCATACATGCATACATACATACACACATTTTCGCTTTATGATATATATAGATGGTCATTTTAGTCTAGATGCTGACCCTGATTGTGGTAATTTGAAATCACGGATATAGTTTCCTTTCAGGTGAACGGAATACTACGATTATTACACGCAGTGAGTCATTTCGTGGTGTTTACTTGGTAACATATTTAAATAATCTAAAAATTAATTTACTTCTTCGAAGTCCAGTCTCAGAAAAAACACACATCATCATCCTATTAAATAATTACTAAGGGAACCCGTGGAAATTCCACGGTAGTTGATAATTTATGAAAGACATTAAAAATAAAATGAAGAATAAATAAAATAAAACAAATAACGATAAATCTAAAACAATTTTGTCGAAAATGCTTTTTACCCTTTAAAAAATGAAAGAAATGTATCCAAAAACTGAGATTTAGATTTTTTCAATATAAATTAAACACACAAGGCATTGATTTTTTTATACTGAATAATCGTTTTATATTAATTATAAATGAATAGACAATTAATTTGCACATTTTTTTAAATTCAAAATTAAACTATAATAAAACATTTGTTGCACTATTTTGGACCTTTTAATGGGGTATATATTTAATTGCCGCCCACATCGGCAATATTTGGCACAAGGCCTGGAAAGTGGGATACCCGCAGGCTCCCCTAAAGGAGGGGCACTCCTGCAATTTTAAAAATTGCCTGAGTAACCCCGTCGGTATTCCCCGGTCGGGGCGCCTCAGGCAGCAAGCAATAAACTTGCCCCACCGGAAAGCCCGGTGGCAAGGCCTGGGAGGGTGGACCTCCTAGGTATTACCCAGGCGGTGTACCTCAGTCCAACAGGTGCTGGGCCGGTTCCCGGCCCCTCACCTGTTGGGCTGAGTGTCAAGTGACGAATCCTTGACTGGTACTACCCTGTCTCCATGCAGCCGAAGCCGCTAGGAGACATCCCATCAAAAGAGTGTTTTAATGGGGTAGATATTTATTTGCTGCCCACCTCAGCAAAATGTGGCACAAGGCCGGAAAGTGGGGACCCCGCAGGCTCCCCTAAAGAAGGGGCACTCCTGCAATTTTAAAAATTGCCCGAGTAACCCCGTCGGCATTCCCCGGTCGGGGCGCCTCAGGCAGCAAGCAATAAACTTGCCCCACCGGAAAGCCCGGTGGCCTGGCCTGGGAGGGTGGACCTCCTAGGTATTACCCAGGCGGTGTACCTCAGTCCAACAGGTGCTGGGCCGGTTCCCGGCCCCTCACCTGTTGGGCTGAGTGTCAAGTGACGAATCCTTGACGTGTACTACCCTGTCTCCATGCAGCCGAAGCCGCTAGGAGACATCCCATCAAAAGAGTGTTTTAATGGGGTAGATATTTATTTGCTGCCCACCTCAGCAAAATGTGGCACAAGGCCGGAAAGTGGGGACCCCGCAGGCTCCCCTAAAGAAGGGGCACTCCTGCAATTTTAAAAATTGCCTGAGTAACCCCGTCGGCATTCCCCGGTCGGGGCGCCTCAGGCAGCAAGCAATAAACTTGCCCCACCGGAAAGCCCGGTGGCCTGGCCTGGGAGGGTGGACCTCCTAGGTATTACCCAGGCGGTGTACCTCAGTCCAACAGGTGCTGGGCCGGTTCCCGGCCCCTCACCTGTTGGGCTGAGTGTCAAGTGACGAATCCTTGACGTGTACTACCCTGTCTCCATGCAGCCGAAGCCGCTAGGAGACATCCCATCAAAAGAGTGTTTTAATGGGGTATGATCCCACACAGTCGGACGATTCTATTTATAAACGATGCTGCTAAGAACTAACGAATCAAATTAATTCACGTTCTGCTACCAACCAATCAGAAACCAGAATTGCTTCATAAATATTAAACCTTTTCTGGAGCCACTTCACATGTTCTTTTCCCGGGTTTCGACACGGTAAGAATATTTTGTTCTGTGGAACTGTGTACTACACACAAGTCACCTACCAGGACTTGTGTGTAACAGCGAACCATCTGAAACTCAAAATGGCTTACACTTCTAGAACTTTTAATCTTCAACATGACTTTTTTAAAAATATAAAATGGAATAGCCAGTTGAATATACTTGCAAAATATGAAAAAAGACACATACAGATGCTAAATAGAGCATTAGAAGTAAGTTTTAAATAGGGATAATTAACAGTAAGTGCTATATTCTAACGTGTGATTAAATGAAAGACTGCTGCATTAATCCACATACGCTCTCTTATATCTATCTATCAATCTGTTTCCTTCTCTCCCTCTCTCCTTCTCTCTATCTCTCTCTATTTTGAAAATGTATATTTTGCAGATATTTTCTATTCTGAAACCGTAAACAGACAGCCATGTTTATTTTTAATTTTTAACAGGAAATAGTTTTAATGACTGATAAGGAGTGACAATACACGAGATCATTGGTTTCTCATTGATGAATGTTTGCGATGTTCATTGTTTTTGAAGACACTGGACGTACAAAAAATAAATTAGTCTTGCGTTGTTTTTTTCCCACTTGGGGTGTCTGTCAGTCTGTTCATTAATTTAGAAAGTATTATTATTTAAAAGTATTATTATTTTGTTCTCGCCAGTCTGAATTCACATTCAGCGAAAATATACCTAGAACTAATAACGCCAGGAAAAAAAATCTAGGAACTCAATATACCTTAACGGATCCGTAAATAAATCAAATAAAAACTGTTTCTTTGAACTGAATATTCCGTTTCGTGTATTACGTTATAAAAGATTATAAATTTCATAACATTTGTTAAAACCCTTGTCTTTAGGAGGATTAATTACTACACGAGAGTAATCGCCCATTGATGTAGCCTCGTCTTTGGTAATCATTATAATATTATATGATCATTGCCACAAAACATGACAAAGAATCCATAGTAATTTTGTCTGAGTATTTCTTCATCTGTTACAATTTCTGTCATTTGGGTTAATTCTATATTTAAAATAAAATCGACATAATTTGCACATAAATGTTTATAAAGTCACATTTCTCCGATTTTTTGTCAATAAATTAATACTTTTTTTAAGAAGAAGAAATATATCAGTTTTATCAAATATATATTAGGGCAAAACTATTCTTCATTCATTTATATTTCATATTTATATATATATACTAATAACTTTATATGAAGCTCAATGTAATTATAAAGCCTATACTGAATAAATGTCAAAAGTCTATATATATAAAATTTAATTATATTGACCATCTTACAATTTATTCCTTTAATTTTGCTGAGATTTATAACTCTTGATAAGATCTGTTTCGTAGCACTAAAACATTCACTTAATTATTATATCAATTAATTGATCTATTTTTCCCTAAACTAATCTGCAATTCACCAAAATAAAATAAAATGCGTTTGGGCATGATAAATAAAAATGGAAATTGAAAGAGAGGCTGTAATTACTTTATTGTTTGCTTAAAATACACTATTTAAAACTTCGAACATAACGTTTTATCAAATATATATTTGCTGATTCAATGTTTTCCTTATTTCGTGTCATTTCCACAGGTCCTGCTAGTTTGGAATAAATGTCTCATATGTGTCAATTGGGGACGTTATAGAAACGATGTCGAATTTACAATTTATGTTTCTTTATGTGCAGGTTTTACCGTGAAATACTTAACTGCGATAAGTGTATTTTTGAATAATTCTGCGAGAAAGTTATAACAGTGATATATATATTATATTTAGTTTAATGAAATGTTATTTAAGGAGTACATAACAATTTGGCTCGGAAATTTTAAGATATATCCGGGTTTTCTGCGTGTAGATATAATCAATAAACAAATGGTCGAATATGTGTGACTTTTTAAATATTTTCGAAAGTATGGTAGCGATAAAGTTCAAATATTTCAGATTTACATGACATATGAATTAATCATCGTGCTCCAATTTCAATTCTCATTAAAAACACTGTAAAATATACTATTTTCTAGAATCAATATTATGCCATGAATGTTCAGTATAATTGGAGTAAGGATTCTAGATAGAAGGTTTTGTATCGAACTATGTTACCTTCCATCCACATAAAGATACACAAATAGGTTCAAAATTATTGTCACCGGGGAATAACGTTTAACGTAATGCTTAGATTAAAATGAGTTTATTAAGGCTGGTTTTATAATATATACGGTTCTATTATATTATTTTTTGCGTAGCTATGGCGTTAATTAATTAATAATATTTAACAATAATAAAATTATTGTAGATTGATTTAAACAAAATTTTTTTTATGGGGGAATGAAACGTTCACAGGATTTATTTGACAAACAAAACAACCCACAAATTTGTAACAAAACAACAAAAAATAATTAATGTTTAAGGAAAATCGTTTTCTTATTATTTACTTAAAACACAAATGCGTATTAGAGGCACACACACACATATATATATATATATAATTATTTTTTTACCATAATAATTAAATACCTACAGACACTAGTGTTTCATCCTTTCAGGAATCTTCAGTGCAAGGTGTAACAATTAACACCAGTCGAACGATTCGAACTCGGCAACACAAGTCATACCTGGCTCGATTTACAAAGACCATATCCATTCGGCTATCATTAACCGCGTTAAATAAAGTTGAATTTAAGCATTTTGATATTAAATGTTCATTTACGTCAATCAGACACTGATCTAATCGTTATACGATGATCTATGCATAAGAGGTAAATTGACCGACTTTAATTCCACTCAAAGTGCTCAACGATAAGAAACGAATTTCTTAAAGAGGCTGCCATAATTATTTTTTACTGTAATAATTAAATATAGACATATATGTGTGTATACACACACAATACATAAAGCAGAATAAAGTTGACAGACCGATTCACGCCATATGACCTAAGTAAAGCAACGTTGAGCCTGGCCAGTATGAGGCAGGTTTCCATTTCGGAGGCGAACAATGTACCGCGCCGAGTCTTAGAAATATCCAGTTTCGTATCTGCGAGCGCATTATTTCACAGGAAGAGAGATGCAGTCCTAGTCCTCGTTCCGGCATGCATCTAGGTTAAAAAAAACACTGTGGTCTACTGCATACTCTGTCCTGTGCCATTAATCTGAATCGACAAAGGTTAGCAGCAATACCACAAAGACAGTTGGTTCAACACAAAGCCTTCACCAGTAAAAACCAAATGTATGGATTTTGTTGTGGGGGAAGATCAGACGGCAAAATCGACGCGAGATTCATCCTATATCTGTATGTATTATGTATATATGTGTGTGCTGGGGTGGAGAGGTCTCCCGTAAGCCGTGGTGAAGGCAACCTTTCTAGGAGAAGCAAATCTCAGATTAAAAAAAAAACATAAAGCGGGAGACCAGTACCCACATTAAGCTGGTTTGCAGTTTGACTTGTTGCTGGCTATCTTGTTCATGTTGTTGCTGGATCTCAACATTTGGAACCGATAGAGACACTTAGCTATCGTGCAAAGCTAAAACTCTGTAACATCATCTTTGTATAGATACTTGCTCATGCATTTGTCTATAAAAAATTGTCCGTGGCGATGGAAAAATTGTCACGTGTGTAGCCCTGAAATGCTGGAAGAATGCAATAATTAATCTGTCACCATTCTATATATGCATATATGTATGTATATATGTATGTATGTTAATATATGTACTAGTGTATGTATGCATGTACATGTATATCTATTTGTATATATATATGTATATATGTATGTGTGTATATTTTTGTCTATATATTTTATGAATGTTTATGTGTGTTTGTATGTATATACTATATATATATATATATTTGTGTGTATGTATGTATATATATGCATATATATATGCGTATTAGTGCATATATATGCATGTGTAAATATATGTAGGTAACTTTATGTGTATGCGTGTATATGTGCATACATGTGTACGTATATGTATGTGAATATGTATGTATATGTGTGTATGTATTTGTATATGTTTGTATATGTGTATGCATATGTATGTATATGTGTGTGCATGTGTGTATGTATATGTTTGTATATGTGTGTATGTATATGTTATATCTATTGTGTATATATGTATGTATGTGTGCATGTTTATGGGTATGTATGTGTATGTATGTGTGTATATGTATATATATGTATGCATGCCAAGGACCGTCTTCAATGTCATGTCTGATTGAACATGTGAATTCGTTGGCAGGACATTTAAAAAATCTAAAAGAAAATGGTCATCTTCGGGCTCATGGATTTTCAGTGACTTAGCGAGTGGCACTCGTCTGACAAGACGTTGCAATCATCATATATGTAGACACACACCCATATATATATATATATACATATATATATATATATATATATATATATATATATATATATATATATATATATATATATACTGGGTGACTCCCCCAAAACGGGGCCCAACTCTAATTAGGCTACGTTTCATAGTGTTTCCTCCGAATGAAATTAAACTTTTGTCATAACTAGATTACTATACTCAAAACATCACATCAAAACATAGGGTCTTTGCCCCTTTTTCT
>NC_136508.1:100494916-100544916 GCF_053919585.1 Euprymna scolopes
TTTGTTTAATTTTTTTTTTTTTTTTGCCCCATAATCATAACATACACATACATAATAACAATGTACGTAACCCGTCTTCTTTCAATAAAAATCACCCCCATTTTATGCTTTTATTCTCCCTGTTTTACTTGTTAATTCTCTTTTTGTGGGAGCGGTGACTTAGTAGCAACAGTAGTCGATGAGGCGACGTGGTTGTTATGAAAGCTACTCATGGAAACGTCGGTTTATTCTTACGTTTTTTTACGATTTTGAACACCAATATATTTATCATGACGTTTGTTTATCGAACGAAAGTTGTAAAAAGTTTTCACAATATAGCTGAAAAACTATAAGCTCTCATCATCATTATCATCATCAAATCATCATCATAATCATGACGGGATCCTTGCCCGACTAAATGTGGCTCTTCATCTCTAGAGTTTCCTGTCTTCCATAAGTTGCCTCAAATCTTCAGGTTCACAGTTGGCGTCGTGTGCTATTTGTTGAATGTACGTGGATCTATGTCGTCCTCTACTTGTGCCTCCGTGTCGTAGAGTCCATTGCAATACATCACTCACCAGTTCATGCTTGGTCCTCAAACAATGACCGGAAAATCGTAGGCGTCTTTCTCTGATGGTATGAGATATGGCAGGTAGATTGGCATAAAGTTGCTGCTTCGTGGGATTATTTTGCCAATATATATGTAATATTATTCTGAGCATACGGGTGTATATGGCGTCTAGTTTTCTTTCCAATCTTTTGCTGAGTGTCCAGGTTGTAGCACCGTAAACAAGGACAGCCTCTACCACTGCCCTGAAGACCTGCCTTTTCAGTTTGTCAGCCATTCTCGAAGTCCACACTGAATTTAGCCCATCCAATGCAGCCCATGCTTTTGAAATGCAAATTCCGATAAGCTCCACCGTGTTTTAATAATAAAGTAAGCAAGGTGTCTCCATTTTAATTTCTGCTTAAGACTCCTTAAAATCAATCTATTTTATCAAATGTAATATAATTGTTTAGATTTTCATGTTGCTTTCAATCTGCATAATCAGTAATGAACTTATTAAAACGTGTAATCTGCTACATTTTATAATAAAATAATTTTATTAACGCCGGTTTTGTTTTATTACCTGTAGTATTTTGCGGGTGTCCGATTGTTAATTAAATAATATTATGTAATAATAATTACATTATATTCGATTGATTGCTACAGTAGTTTTTCTCTTAATAGAGTGAAACGTTGTGCGGATATATGTGGCAATCGGAGCTATATTGATGTGTAAAAACCTGTAACGGACACAAAATGTTTAATTATTTTAGATAATTTGTTGTTACGTAATCTGCTGAATTCTCATCATTCAGAGACAAATTGGCCGAAAAGAAAATGAGAAAAAATAATGAGAAAATCCCACTAAGGTCAAATTAGTTTACGAAATAAAGTAAAGCGTCTATAGTTTGATTGATTGGAAGTAATCGATGTAAGAAAAAAATGTTTTATTAATGTTATTCAGAACATTCGAAAATATCTATGGCCATTTATCAAACATATGGAATTTATCATAAAACCATGTTCTTTTTGTAATAATTATACGAGATCTATGTCATTCCGAAGAGAAGAATTCTGCCAGATATCGATTTGGGTTTTTTTTTTTCTTTTGCTAATTACCTTAGGCATAATTTGCCGAAAGATCTGCCCCCTTTTGCGTAATATACATGCCATTATAATTTCAAATCAAAACGCACCGAAAAACAGAAGTTTGCTTTCAATATACATACACACACACACACACACACATATATATATATATATATATATATATATATATATATATATATATATATATATATAACAAGAAGATCCGATGCTTCTGAGTCTGAGTAAGAATGAACGAACTGTTACACTTTTATATTTTCATATCACCGAAATCATTAAAAATCGCTTAGTTTCAAGCAAATCGATTATTCGCTAGCTCCGAGATTTAATTACACGTACCCCTTCGACCTGACTTAATCTAGAATACATTGTAGTTTTCATTGACTGTAGAAATCTAATATTAATTTTACAAAACCAGTTCATATAATGGCTTCTATGTATATTTAACTAACCTGGGTGGCCGGTGTTGCCTGGGAATTTGGAAGTATGTGTTGACAAAAAAATGTACTAAGTAGGCAGGTTCGAACCTGTACTGCGAAGGAGGAAAAGGACATAAAAAAACGTTACGTCTTTTCTGTTTCGTCCATCGGCATACCGGAAGTGACGAATATTTAAATTAAGTCTAGTAAATTAAAAAAAATATCGGCGAAAAAAGTAACGCTTCCCTGTAGATAAATACATACATAAATACACACACATGATGATGAATGCAATGTCTTGTCAGACGAGTGCCACTCCCTCAGACATTTAACATCCATGAGCCCAAATGCCTGAGGGAGTATCTATACAAAGCTGATGTTACAGAGGCTTAGCTTTGTACAACAGCTAAGTCTCTCTCTCGGTTCAAAATGTTGAGATCAAGCAACAAGCAAGAGCAAGATAGCCAGCAACAAATTAAACTGCAGACCAGCTTAATGCGGGTACTGGTCTCCCGCTTTATGTTTTTTTAAATCAGAGAGTTGCTTCTCCTAGAAAGGTTGCCTTCACCACGGCTTACAGGATCCCTCTCTACCCCAATACACATATACACACACACACACATAAATATACACGGTGCTAGTTGGCCGTTGACCCAGAAAAAGAGTTCATTCGCCCTTTGAAGGTCTTGTTTTTAATCCTTCAGGGAGACTAGCCGCCCTCCTCACCAAAAAACTCTGGTGGGGGAACCAGTTTAGTCACCGGTGAACCGACCATGAGGCAGGTAGTACTGGGTTACATGGTACCAGTAGCATATGACGTGACCTGGCACCTATACATGCATACCTACATACATGCATACATACATACATGCATACATACGACATGAACTGGCACACATACATGCATACATACATGCATGCATACATACATGCATACATACATGCATACATACATACATGCATACATACATGCATACATACATATATACATGCATACATACATATATGCATACATACATACATATGACATGACCTGACACACATACATGCATACATACATAGATGCATACATACATGCATACATACATGCATACATACATGCATACATATGACATGACCTGACACACATACATGCATACATACATGCGTACATACATACATGCATACATACATGCATACATACATGCATACATACATATATACATGCATACATATATACATGCATACATACATATATATGACATGACCTGACACACATACATGCATACATACATACATGCATACTGACACCCATACATGCATACATACATGCATACATACATGTATACATACATGCATACATACATGCATACATACATATATACATGCATACATACATGCATACATACATACATACACACATATACATACATACGTATATTTAAACAGGCTGGTGATATTTATATTATAAATGTGAAAAAGTCAAATGTTATGGTTCACTCTTGGTCTGATCGAAACATTCATTTTTAATTCTTCCCTGACATGTCAAACCAGCCATAATTGATTTTGTATGCCGCGCATTTATACTTGTGATGATAAACGTTAGAACGGAAAAAAAAATTCATTTCAGACGCGCTTCTATGATCTCAAAGGACCTACTGTTCATTTTATATGTGCCGGGT
Source organism: Euprymna scolopes (assembly GCF_053919585.1). NCBI lineage: Eukaryota > Metazoa > Mollusca > Cephalopoda > Sepiida > Sepiolidae > Euprymna > Euprymna scolopes. The sequence goes on from NC_136508.1 coordinate 100,498,630, forward strand.
TCTTAGCGTCCGCGGTAATAAAACTTCCCATGAGGACTCTCTATAATAAAACAGTATCCTTAAACGACAAATGTCATCCTATTTTTTTCGTACATTACATTCATTTCCATGGCGTTCTGAATATGAGTTAGCTCTCGATTCACCTTAATCCTACATCTTCTACCGTGTCGACCGAAATGCTTTCATAGACATTAAAGACAAAGATCCTGTCTTTCGACGCATTCTCCCTCTAATAATGTGCTACCTGTATATTTTAACGTAATGCTTGTTTATTTTTACGTAACATTGATTTGGCACACGTTTTAGTATAATTGTTTCTGAAATCAATAAAATTGTAAATACAACTCTCGCTAACTTCAATTTTTCTTTAACTATTCAAATGAGCTAAACTTTATTTCGGACTATTAGTCTCATCTTTATTGTGAACCAATAAAAACAAACAAACAACAACTAATAAAGATGAGACTAATAGTCGGAAATAAAAATAAAATTAACATAAAAATGCTCATCTCAAAATAAAAAGTTCCAATTAAGGAATAATATATATATATATATACCAATCGGTACGGACCCGACTATGGAAGATCAGATAATGAATAAATGTGGGTTTATAAGATCAAATAATCCAACCTTGATCGCCCTTCCGGGCCCGTGGCGCAGTTGATAGAGACGTTGAATCTCTACGGTTCCAGATGAACATTGTCTGAAGATAGCGGGTTCAATCCCACCCAAAAGCGTGCCAGAGGTAATTGGTCAAAAATGTGGTGAGACGACGACAACTACGGATGGCAGTGATGGCTGAGAATGCAGTTAGGAGATTCGAAGTTCCTATCCGTCGCGGTTACCACCTTACGAAGGCCAGAGGAAGTTGGCCGAAACGTTGTGAACCAATAAAAACAAACAAACAACAACTAATAAAGATGAGACTAATAGTCCTAAATAAAAATAAAATTAACATAAAAATGGTCATCTCAAAATAAAAAGTTCCAATTAAGGAATAATATATATTTATATTGCAAGTATTTGTAAATGGAATGTCTATCCTTATTGAAATTATTATATTTAAAATATTGGATATTTTATATTAAACCCATTATATATATAATATTTAAAACATGAAATATTTAATTTTTAAAATATTAGATATTTTATGTGTAAAATATGAAATATTTTATATTTAAAATATTAAATATTTCATATTTAAAACATTTAACATTTTATCTTAAAAATATTTCATATTAAAAATACACAATATTTTATATTCAAAATATACAATATTTTATATTCAAAATATACAATATAATATATTAAAAATATACAATATTTTATATTTAAAACATTAAATATTTTATATTTAAAACATTAAATATTTTATATTCCAAAAATGTAATATTATATTAAGAATATTTAGAATTTTATCTAAAAACATAAAGTAGTTTGCATTTAAAATATATAATATTTTATATTTCAAATATAAAATGTTTTTATTTTAAATATGCAACATTATATATTTTAAATTTGAAGATTTGTCATTCAACGGATTAAATATTTTATATTAAAAATTAACTATTTTATATTAACATATTCTATAATTTATATTTAAAATATTAAATATTTTATATTAAAAACGTTACATAATTTCTATTTAAAATATAAAAATGTTTATATTTAAAACATAAAATATTTCATATTTGAAATAATAATATTAAATACTTAAAATAATAAGAATTATATATTTAAAACCTACAATATTCTATATTTAAAACATTAAACATTTTATAGTTAAAATTTTTTATATTTTTCAGTAAGAATATTACGAAAAATGTTATATTTTATATTAAGAATATAAAGAATTTTATATAAAAACCATAAAATAGTTTATATTTTATGTTTTAAATATTTTATATTTAAAACATTAAATAGTTTACATTTAAAATATTTAGTATCTTATATTTTAAATATTATATATTTTATATTTAAATTATTTTATATTGTATATTCAAAATATTTTTATACTTAAAACATTAAATATGTTATATTTAAAATATCCAATATTTCATATTTAAAATATGTATTGTTTACATAGGTATTACAATTATCAAGGCTAAGAGGCCACTCAAGGATAATGGTTAAAATGTTTACAGTAGTAATTGCACAATATATAAATCGTTAGTAAGTTAACAAGTGGGACGGCTCATCAAGAACTGGTTTACGCTTGACTTGAAGACAACCATATTGTAGGTAGCTCGAAAGCAGGAAAACAGAATACAATTCCACAGGCGTGCAGTTCTAAGAAAGAAGCGTTTTTCATGGAATCTACGTTTAGGTTTCCGTACAGATAACGAGTGGGATGGAATTATTGATAGAGCTCAGTCGAACACTTTCTATGAAAATAAAGATATAGCAGAAACAAACACGCAACATCTCTTCTGTGAGATAGAGGTTTCAGGGAAGAGAAAACGATATCTCCTACGAGGCTACAAAGTTTATTTTGAACTTTATCAAGGCAGGACAAGTCCTTTCTAGCAGCTCCTGGCCAGATATGGCAAAAGTATTCCATTCTTGGGCGTACCTGGCTCTTATATAGATACTGCATTGCATCAGTAGTGAGATATATACTGGATCGATATAATGTTCCCACCATTTTTCCAGCGGCCTTGGCAACAGATTAGATGTACCTGTTCAATTTAAAATCAGTATTAAAGGTGAATCCCAGAAACTTGTAAAAACTTGAGGCCATTTCAACTGATGCCATATGTTGATCAGACCGGTGATGATGTAAAGAGAGAAGCTTGGTTTTAGATGCATTAAAAGTAACAAGCCCCTGCTTTCCCCCATTTTACCACGTGCTCAAGATCAGAGGAGAGAGAATCGGAGAGAACTTGGTCGTTTTCTGACTTAGATGTACTACCATAGATGGTCGTGTCATCAGCATAAATGTATACTAATGATGTAAAGATGTGATTTAGAAGATCATTAATGTAGATCAGAAAAAGAGTAAGGTCCACGATGGACCCCTGAGGGGCTGCAGCATTAACTCTCTGAGCTTCTGTTTTTTTGCCCCTCAACTACTATTCTTATGAACCTATCAGAAATAAATGATTTAATAATTGAGAAGACTTTTCCAGCTATACCATAGCTAGAGATCTTGTGAAGTAGCCCTTTATGCCATAGCCTATCAAACGCCTTAAATATGTCAATAGCAATTGCCCTAGAAAGGTTTCCTCCGTCGAAAGATTCGCTAATACTATGAAATATAACTGTAAGCTAATCTGCTGTAGATCTATCAGAACGGGTCACTTAGAATGTTATTTTTGCTGAGATGGTTGATTACTTCTCTATTTTACACAGATTCCAGCAACTTACTCATGACGCACCGGAGACTTGTTGGCCTGTACCTAAAGGGAGATGAGCGATCACCTGAATTCTTTAATACATATCCAGGGGGATGGGAAGCAATTCTCCTTAAGACAACGTTTAAACAGTTTTGTAAGTATGGGTGTTAGTTTTGGTTGAAGTTTTTTGAGTACTATAATTGGAATACAGTCAGGGCCGGTTGCTTTACTGGAATCAAAGTTTTTGATTAGGTTGGCAACATCACACACACACACACACACACATATATATATATATATATATATATATATATATATATGTGTGTGTGTGTGTGTATTTATATATATATATATATATACACAATATTTTATATTTAAAATATAAAATATTCTCAATCTGCTGCTAAAAGGTGACATCCTAGAAAACATAAAGTCCATGGTAATAGACTGAAAATTGAGTGCAACGTTTAATCACACAACGACTAAACTTCTAAACTTTAACAATTAGGAAACTCATTGTATGCCACCAATTATCGTGACTAATAAAACTTTTTAAAGTTTTTGATGACTTACTTTCATAGACAACATGTATTAGAAGAAATACATTAAGCGCATTGCAAATGCTTCTTAAAAATATTGCCGCCTTATTTTTTTTATTATTTTTTTTATTTTTTATATTTTCACCCCAAACAAGGCATGTTGACACTTTGTTGTAGGGGCCTACTATCAGGTACATAGGCATCAGGGGTACTGTGTAGGGAGTTGGGCAGCAAGATGTCGGTTCACATTTCACTAGAAGTTCTGCATGTTAGTACAGTTTGGGAAACACGGACCCGGCAGGGAATTCCAAATTCTAGCTGTCCTGGGGAGGAAGGTACTGGAGTAGAAGGCTCTCTTACATCTAGGGATCTCTACTGTGAATGGGTGGGATTTTGCTGCTTGTCGTGTTTCTCGGGGGTATTTACGTCGAGGGGGCACAAAGGCTTGCAGTTCGTCAGAGCATCCACCGTTAAAGTACTTGTAGCAAAGGCAGACGGATGCAACATTTCGTCTTTGGGACAGGCAATGACTACTACTTTAATGACTGGTATATACGTTCTGATATTACAGTTAGGATGCCTGCTGCAAACCACCTCATGATTGTTGGATAGTGGGGGGATTGTTGATTGCCCATTATTTACTACACTGTTGTAGATTTTCCCAAAGTTGCGGTTCCTAATTTCTGTGCTTCGCTTCGTTTTTTAGTGGCTTCAGTTAATTCCCTCTTAGATTCGCTGTTTCTTTCTTACAGTTACTTCTGGCTTCTATATAATTCTGCCTGTTTGAACTGGACATGTCGGTTAAATGCTGCCTTTGCGCGATGGCGGCTGCACAAGTAGAAGTAAATCATTGGCGAGAATGGGGCTTGCTCTAAAATTTCCGTGTGGGAACATGTGCTTCAATTGCTGTTTTGGACCATTTATTTTTCTCATTTGCGCACTGTTCAGCAGGAAGTGCAAAAATATATTTTGCCATGAGGCGTCTCTGATGCGCTACCTGATGGCTTCCCAGTCAGCCTTTTTATAATATCTCGTTGTTTTGAGCAGTGGCTCTTCAGTTTTGGCTCTAAGGTTTCGGGTTATTTCAATTATTACCACTGCATGATCGGCGTTCCCAAGTGGACTGTGGGCATTAGTTACACAGTCATCGGGAACTGTGGTCAGAAACAGATCTAGAAGTTATACCATGCAAAACAAAATTATCAGGACCATATAGTATCTTAAGGTTTTACGAATGCAGAATTCGCCCAAGCTTTGCTAATTGTTGTTACATCGTGTCTTATAAATCTATCAGGAAGATATCTTCTCAAACAGGGTCTAAACATGGTTTCCAAATGAATAAGCCATGCACTGCTGATTCACTCTGTGCCCCATAGTCTAAGTGGTTGATTTCTTTGTTAGTTTTAACGGTATTTTAATTCAATGCCCATTTTAACACATTTGCTCCGTCAACGTACGAATCCAGATAAAGACAACAACCAGCAAAGTCACACTCCTACAATGCTGAATTTCTTAGATAGTCGAAGGCTTTATATTCTTGTAGTTACGTTAAAGGACTCCTACACGTTAGTATTGCAACCATAGTTTTCTTCTTTTCTACTAGTATTAGACTGCAGAAGATTTAATGTAATATTAACAAACATACTGCTGGAAAACTCCAAGTATCGCCCACCATCACAAATAGTATATGTTTACGTTTACAACATTAGTGCTATGCATTGTTTGTGGTGTAAAAAATAATAGGGAATTACTTGAGAGATAACATTCAAGTGTTATCTGTAGTTAATCTATGGAATAACAATTGACACAATCCTGCAAATATATTTTAAAATAGGTTTAAGTTTAACAAAATATATATAATGCAAAAGTAGATTCTGCAGCCTAGTCAACACTCAACAAAAAAAAAAGAACAAATGCAATAATGGGGGTCCGTCGGGTGTAATCTGATTACGGGATTGTATAAAGATTCGGTATTGTTTAGGGGTGGTCTAATTTAAAAATCAGTGCAATAACACAGCTGTTTTATCAGCAAGGATATAACAAGAATTTAAAAATAATTTGATGCACCGCGCCCTGTGTTAGTTTATGCTTATGTGTAAAATATTTTGTGCTTGCAACTAAATTTCTATGGTAGTTAAAATCCCTATATTCATGATAATATGAATCCGTCCGGCACCATGGAAGCCACCCATGTTTGCCATTAAGCTAAAAAGATCACACAGTTTAACCACTCGTAGTAAACACCAGGAAGTGTTCACTTTTATATTATGATCCTCTAACAAGAACCACAACACTTGCACAAAGCGGAAATACTATTGACGTAAATTACGTGGACGCAACTTACGGATGATGATAATGCACATGTGTTCTAATTTTAAATAAGTAAAAGTTTCCAAAAACGTGCATAATCTTGAGTTGTTATCTAAGCATAAAAGATGAATAGAATTTTTATATAAGTTTTTTTTAAATAAGATTTGACTTCAGCTTTTATTCTTTAAACATTATAGCCTAATATATATATATTTACATACATATACATACATATATATATACGTGTATATATATATATATATATATATATATATATTTATATATATATATATATATATATATATATATGCCTTTATGGGAAATATCTACTTGACATTGCAAAAAATAGTATCATATTAAAACGTTTGATCGAATTCTGTTATAACATACTTTCCCACCTGAAGTGTTTCCAAAAGCCATAAATCGTGATACATTCTCAATAAAATATAAAAAAAATGTCCATACGCACAAACTCACAGACACACATATATACATACATATTATATGTATTTTTCTTATATAAGCTACATAGATATGTGTATACTTTTCATATTTTTTATTATTAAATATAAATGTATGTCGTGGCATGAGGAATCTAAAACTAAAGTATATGTTGTTGAGTTGAAAGGCATTTGTTTAGTTGTATTCAATCATTCAAGAATATCTATCTATCTATCTATCTATCTTTTTATATATATATATATATATATATATATATATATATATATATATATATATATATATATATATTAGTTGCTATTTTTACAAAGGTAGGGTAACCAGTGAAATATAACGAGGTTCAGACAAGAGTGCTCAATACAGAAGTAGAGCAAGTTACATTTGTCTTTACATAAGCAATAGTTTGTTGCTACTTAGTCATGAACCTGTTTCGGTCTCCTAGTATTTACTAACAAGAGACCTAATCAGGCAACAACCATTATTTTTGAAAACGGAATTCTAAAATCGTTTTAGAATTCCGTTTTCGAAAATAAAGGTTGTTGCCTGATTAGGTCTCTAGTTAGTAAATACTAGTATGACTGTGTAAGAGCAAACCACTGCTTATTTAAAGACAGCTATACATACATCTATATATACATATATATATATATATATATATATAGAGAGAGAGAGAGAGAGAGAGAGAGAGAGAGGGGGGATAGAGAGACTGAGTCAGACAGAGAGGGAGAGAGCGAGAGAGAGGGTGAATGAGAAAGAGAGAGTTTATGAAAAGTGAATAAAAGAAAAGCAAGATATATTTTCTCCTTTATTCTTTTTTTTTCTTTTTTCCCTTCTTTTTCTGCCTTCATTCTTAATATCTAATTTTTATGGCACATAGTTTTTATTTTTTCAACAAATAGTGACCCCTATTCTTCATAAAATAACTGTTTTTTTTTTCTGTATGTCGCCAAAGAAGGACATTGTTTAACCAGCCATCTGTCCGAATGATTAGAATGTGCAGCGTTGAGAACTATCTTAAGGACCTATGTACTGTTCATAAATATATGTGATTATGTATAAATATTAAAATCTTTGACTCATGTCCAGGTAACGGACATCTAACATTTCAATTATTTAGACTCCAAGCTGGCAGGGGAGTTTAGTAGAGTCGGTAAAAGGTCTCTCCATTTGGACCTCTTGGCACTCAGATTTTCGCCCAAAAACTGACTAAAAAGGATGGTGTATGTATCTAAAATTCCAAACTTGAAGAGCCTAAATTGGATTAATATTTTACAGGAGATCACAAAGGAAAAATTTTTCGAACTTTGACCCCTTGGCAGCCAAATTATCGGCACAAAGTTGATTAAAATCTTGCCCACTATCTGAATGACCTTTATGTAAAATTGTATATGTTTAGACAAAAAAACTATTTTAGGAATTTGGTAGGAACCGCAGGCGGCATTTTTTTAAAAACTTTTACCATAATTTGAACCCATTTATATTTTTGGTTTGGGCATAACTTGAATTAAGGTGATTAATCTACATCCAACCCACCTACATCTAAAATTTCAAGTATTTAGACCTAAAATTAGGCGAGGAGTTTTGTAGAGTAATCAATGACAAATTGTTGAACGTTGACCCATTGACAGTAACATTTCTGGCTGAAGACTGATTTAAAATAATTTCCCAAACTTCAGTAACCATTATATCAAACCTCGAGTCTGTGGACTGAAAATTCCCAAATAAATTTAGTAGGGACATGTACACACAGAGACCCACACATACATACAATTTCACAGAGAGAGAGAGAGAGAGAGAGATAAAGAGAGAGAGACACACACACACACACACACACATATATATATATATATATATATATATATATATTTATATATATATATTCGGGTGTTTTATTCAAAAGTAATGGACTAATGAATTCAACGAGGTTGTTAGATAGTGCTCAATGAAAAGAGCTGATAATACTTGTTTATTGTTATATAAACATGCGCACATCCCGCTGCTACAAATAGCCACTTGTTTCAATCAAACAACAGATATAACCAGGCAGCGACTTGACTATTAAAAAGTTCAATGAATACACTTTTTATTTTATTTAAGTTTATTCATTGAACTTTTGAATAGTCAAGTCGCTGCCTGATGATATCTGTTGTTTGATTGAAACAAGTGGCTATTTGTAGCAGCGGGATGTGAGCATATTTATATAACAATAAACAAGTATATATATATATATAAATATATATATATATATATATATATATATATATATATATATATATATATACAAGTAGTGTTCGTATGTCTGTGTCTGCGTGCACTACATTAATTCATCCCAGATCGTACACACCATTTTTCAAGGTTACGGTCAAAGGCCAAGGTCATACTATATATATATATATATATATATATATATATATATATATATATATATATATATATATATATGCATACTCTCCTACAGTCACACTATTGAACCAATCAGGATTAAATCTGGCAGTATGAGGATGTTCTAGCCAGGAATGGTTCACACCATTTTCCCAGATAACGGTCAAGTTTATCGTCTATGCATATATACTCTCTTATAGCCCACGCCACTAATCTTATCATAACTTAATCAGGTATGATGATGGTCTTCGACCTAGGGATGGTGCACAACATTTTCCAAGTTTAAAGGCAGAGGTTATTGTCGGGACTTTGTTGTATGCTCGAATACGTTTGAAGCTGTTACCAAGTTTACAGCAAATTCCTGCGCGAACTACAGGTAACGTCGTTTCTATAATATATATATATATATATATATATATATATATATATATATATATATATATATATATATAAACAAAGTAAATTTATCCTCTTAAATATATCATGTAATTATCATATATTTATTATATTCATAATTTCGTCTGAAATTTCACCCTGTAAACTAACGTTGTCGGAAATGTCGTTTTTACAGCTCTTGGTGTCGTGTCGACCCCAAAGAACCGGATTTAGTATCGGTCATTATTGTAATTGAAACTGTTTCAAAGATATTGGAAAATACGCTGGCTTATTACGACGATATGGCCTAACAGTTTCGAGGAAAATAGGACTGGTTAGTCCGTTTGAATATGTGATGGTGACAATTAATTATGTCCTATGCATGTTTAAAGCTTTGTAAAACAAATGGTCCCACGACAGGTATACGATTTACTTTCAATAAGTTTCCAGACTTTTTTCGCATGAGCAATTTTCTTGATTGCATATAAATGAACATAAAGTTTCCTTCGAAGTAATGACCAACTACTGTAATAAAAAGCTGCGCCGTTTTATAACTTACGGAAGCCCATTTTGCGTGAGCGTTTCAATGACTTACGTCACATCCCGTATTATTACCCCAATTGTCTCATAGCGACAGACTCTAAAATTTTCCTTGAACTTGAGGAATAATCAAAAGTCACAAGGAGCAAGATCAGAACACTAACGAAGGCGAGGAACTGTTTTCCTCCTCATTCTCGCCAAATAGTCTTCAGTTTCTTGTGAATATATGTGTATGCAGTTTCCTAACTTATATCGCACTATACACTGATCGCATTTATAGACACACAACGGTCCTTATCCATCAAGTTCTTTATTTGGCAATCAATTCTGTTTTTCTGATTTCCTTACCCACCTATACGACTCATCACGCATGTCCTTCCTTGAATATGTTATGCTACTAAAAAACTGATACTCGATTCAGCAAGAGTATTCGAAACAGTTTGAAGCAGTCTACACCTTTCTGCGCCAATTTAAAACATAATTGTATTGCATATCGTTTATCTATATCGTCTTCATGTCCAGATTGCATTTTTATCATAATCAGCTGTGACAACCAAGCTTTAGCAAGTAACTTATTGGAGACATTTCGTATTTAATGTCTAGCTTCATTACTGAACTTTGTCCGAGCGGCAAACACAAATGAGTTTCGTTCGCTAAACGGTGTGTGCGAACAATCATCCCCGCGTGAGCAAATTTTATTTAATAAAAACGGATGTTGATATGAAGTATAAATTTTATTTTTATAAGATCAAGTTTCGGGTTTATATTTTTTAATGAGCATCGCCTCAGACATAGTATGAAGTAACTTGCAGTTAAAAAAAAACGAAATATGAATATTGATTAAAAAAATCGTGGGTCTTATTGAACAATCAGTTCTATTAAAAAGAGGAAAATAGTCATCAAGAAAAGAGTTTCGCCGATTTGCGCTTCTCGAAAAGAAGCTAATGGAATAGTTGCATGAAAATAAGGTATAAAAAGAGAAACTGATGCTCGCTTCATGCTAAAAAGAGGTCCAAAGGCAGTCCGAAGCGTTCCATGTGCTTCTGTGGCATTTTTCCGAGTTTACGATGAAATATTATTGCATATAGTTCTTCTGAAGTTTCTTCTTGTCAAGATTTAAATTCACCAGCAGTGAAAATCAGACGACTTGCCGTCGCTCTTTAATGGAACCTGACATCCTTAATATTTGTCAGTCATTTCATAGCATAGCAATAACCTACTAAATCATCATGAGTATACGACAATTTCAAATGCCTGCAAAAATGTCTGGACAATTATTGAAGGTAATTCATACCATAACTGCATTTTAAATAGTGTACAGCATGTTTAAATATTTTGTAAGTGTCCCGTTTTATGGAGTACTATTTAGTCACAACCTTTATTGCGTAAATAAACTCATAAGGAAACAGCAGTAAACACAGTTCATCATCGCCATATCGTATCCACAGTTCATCATCATTGTATCGTATTAGAAAGAAGTTTATATATTTAGACTTGCGACACCCGGTTCGTTTTTTCGTGTCGCAAAGAAAACTGCTACTTTCCTTTTCGCAGTAAAGGAAAGTGCGACGACAACAACTATGTAAAGTGAAAACACCATTTGAATACAATTCACTCAATTGTGTCCCGTATTTTGGACGTTCATATTTTGTAAAATGAATAAATAATGGTTATTACTCTTCTTCTATCTAGTGCATGTTATTATGGATGACTACCAGTTGTCAAAAGTTCAGCTTTTTACAGCTATTATTACTTAAAAATATTAGGTTGTAAATGTTTGTCCCTTATTTATTATTATTATTATTATTATTATTATTATTATTATTATTATTATTATTACTATTATTATTATTAGTAGTAGTATTACTACTATTAGTAGTAGTAGTTGTAGTTATTATTAGTTATTATTATTTATCATTATTTTTTATTATTATTATTTATTTATTTATTTTTTTTTACAAAGGCATCACCACATTATCAAGGCCCAGAGGCCACTCAAGGATAAGTGTTAAAGAGTGTACAGTAGAAATTGGTCAATATAGTAATCATTAGTAATGAAAATTTGGTAAATTTAATAACTTATATGGAACGGCTCATCAAGAACTTATTTACTTTAGACTTGAACACAACCATATTGTAGTCAGCCGGAAAGCAGGAAAACGGAAGACAATTCCACAGGCGTGCAGTTCTAAGAAAGAAGCTTTGTTCATGGAATCTACGTTTAGGTTTAGGCACAGATAAAGAGTGGGGGAAATTATTGATGGTGTTTACAGCTAGACGAGTGTTTCTTGTGAAAGTTTGGCGAGGGGGGACCATAGAATGAAGCTCAGTTGAACACTTTCCATGAAAATAACGATACATCAGAGGCAAACTCGCTACATCTCTTCTGTGAGATAGAGGTTGCAAGGAGGAGAAAAGGACATCTCCTACGAGGCTACGAAGTCTATTTTGAACTCTATCAAGGCAGGACAAGTCCTTTCTAGCAGCTCCTGCCCAGATGTGGCAACAGTATTCCATCCTTGGACGTACCTGGCTCTTATATAGGTAGAGAATAGCATCAGCAGTGAGATATCTACCGGATAGATAGAAAGATCCCACCATTTTCCAGCGGCCTTGGCAACAGATTTGATATACGTGTTCCATTTAAGATCAGGAGTAATGGTCAAGCCCAGAAGCTTGTCAAAACTTGAGGCCTCCTGAAGACGAGAGCCATTCATTTCAATTGATGACAAATGTGAATTAGAATGTTGATGATGTAAAGAGAGAAGCTTGGTTTAAGATGCATTAAAAGTAACCAGCCACTCCTTTCCCCATTGTACTACGTGCTCAAGATCAGAGGAGAGAGAATTGGAGAGAACTTGCTCGTTTACTGTCTTAGATGTGGTACCATAAATGGTGGTGTCGTCAGCATAAATGTCTACAAATGATGTAAGGATATGATTTGGAAGATCATTAATGTAGATCAGGAAAAGAGTTGCGTCCAGGATGGATCCCTGAGGAACACCGGCATTAATACTGTGAGCTTCTGATTTTTGCCCCTCAACTACTATTCTTATGAACCTATCAGAAAGAAATGATTTAATAATTGAGAAGACTTTTCCAGCTATACCATAGCTAGAGATCCTGTGAAGTAAACCTTTATGCCATCCCCTATCAAAGGCTTTAGATATGTCAAGAGCAATTGCCCTAGAAAGATTGCCACCGTCGAGAGATTTGCTAATCCTATGCGATATAACTGTAAGCACATCTGCTGTAGATCTAGCAGAACGGAAACCATATTGAGTGTCACTAAGAAGGTTATTTTTGTTGAGATGTTTGATTACTTCTGTATTTAACACAGATTCTAGCAACTTACTCATGACGCAGAGGAGACTTATTGACCTGTACTGAGAGGGGGATGAGCGATCACCTGAATTCTTAAATACAGGGCATACTGATGAGATTTTCCAGGGAGATGGGAAACTATTCTCCTTAAGACAACGTTTAAACAGTTTTGTAAGTATGGGCGCCAATTCAAGTTGAAGTTTTTTGAGTACTATAATTGGAATACCATCAGGGCCAGTTGCTTTACTCGAATCAAGGTTTTTGATTAGCTTCGCAACATCACGTACAGATATACGTATGTCACATAGCGTGTTTTCTGATACAGGAGGGAATATTGGAGGTTGGCGGTCTTGGTCGCAAAGGGTAGAATTAGCTGCAAAGTTCTTGACAAAGAGTTTGGTTTTGTCTGATGCTGACGAGATTACCTCAGGTCCATTGATAATAGTTGGGATGGAGCACACGATTCTATTCAGGATTCTGTTTGCTATTTGCAAAAACTGGTGGGAACCAAGCCTCTGCTCAGCTACTTTGGACTTAACAGATTGAGCATACAACACTCTAGCGTTTTTTATTACTTTCTTCCAATGGTTGCTGGCAGTCCTGAAAACGGCTTTAGTTTCCATACATCTATTACGTTTGAAGCAGTCGAAAAAGTGATTTCTGTGCGCAATGGCAGCAGCACATTCTGGAGAGAACCATGGCTGGCTGTTAGGTTTTTGCTGAAACTTTTAGAGGGTATGAAATGGTCAATACCTACAATTAACCATTCAGTTAGGTCTAATACTATAAAGGACACATCCTTTTTAAACATGGAATGCAGAGGTAGATCAGATATAAATGTACGGAAGCTATCCCAGTCAGCCTTAGTGTATCGATATACTGTACGATGAAGAGGTACGTCTGGGGACTTATTACATTTCATTTTTATCTTAATTGATACAACAGAGTGGTCGGAAGATCCAAGAGGCGACAGAACAGAAACTGAACATAGTTCAGGGCAAGTTGTGAGAAAAAGGTCTAGTAGGCTCGCATACTGGCCGTCATCATCGGGGACACGGGTAGGTTCCTGAACAATCTGAGTGAGGTCATAGGCAATGGAGAAATCATGACAGAACCTCCCCTCATCATCGGTCTTGTTTGAGTGGGTCAACCATTCGACGTTGTGAACATTGAAGTCTCCACATACGTGAATTTTAGCTGAAGGATAAGTAGAAAGGACTTGGTCAATTTTCTCAGATATCCTTTGAAAGATAGTAACTCCGTTGTTGTGGGGGCGATAGAGAGTAAATATAAATGCAGTAGTGTGAGCTAAAGCAACCTGGAAGCACATATAGGGTAAGTTAGGATCTTCCCTGGAGATTTCCCTCCCACATGGAAAGCTATATTTAATATAGGCACATATTCCATGCCCATGGCGATCTTGGGGGTCAGATTTAGAAGTTAAGTTAGAGTATCCTGAAATTGCAAACTCATCTAGGGAAATACCCTGTCCAATGCCAGTTTCACTTAAAAATAAAAGGTCTGGTTTAGTCTCCTGTAATTGGGTTTCCACCTCTGGAAGGTTAGAACGAAGACCCCTGATGTTGGAGAAGGAGACATGGTAGTAGGGGTCTACGTTGGAAGTTGGAGAACCGGGTTTAATCGTGTATTTTTTCTTGAAACTTGTCATGATGAAATTTTGGAATTTGTGGACTAGGTCGACAGATTTACTTAGAGCAGGACAGAGAGGGGAAATTAAGAGAGAAAAAGAAACGAAGAATTTTTTTTTATTTGTAAATATTTATTATAATATATTATTATTTATTATTATTATTATTTATTATTATTAACTATTATTCTTATCATTATTATTATAATTATATATTATTCTTTATTATTTATTATTATTATTTTTTTATTATTATAATTTTATTATTATTATTGATTATTATTTATTATTCTTTATCATTATTATTTATTATTATTATTGTTATTTATTATTATCATTATTATTAATATTTTACTATTATTTATTTATTATTATTTATTATTAATATTTATTATTATATTTTATTATTATTGTTTATTATTATTCATTATTATTTATCATTATTTATTATTATTTATTATTATTTATGATTATAAATTATTATCGTAACTGTGGTTCTTTTTCTTCTTATTATTTTTAGTCGGCATAGGTTTGGACACTACTGTAGACACATTCATGCACGTTCCTTACACACATATCCAACTATATTTCTATAAGTGTAAACTTGTGTACTTGTTTATGGTGTGTATTTGAACCCACGTATGGCCGCACAGATCCCCATTCATACTTAGGTAAATTATATGCGATCAGACCTGACTAGGGCAATGAACGCCGCTTTTCCCCACATCCCATCCCCCTAAACTGGACACAGTGGTGTGCTTCCGTGCCATATATGTCAGTGCAGTTAAACTGGGCTGGCTTTGTCTAATGGATTGAGGGTACCGGATTGACAGTTCCTGGCTGCTGTTTCCGACTTATAGTACAGGGACCCTAACTCTTTGGTAGCGCTTAGAGCGGCTGCTCCATCAACAGTTGTAAAATATCGGGATGTTTGTAGTGCCATGTCGCGCATGGAAAGGGACCCTGCACTCATCCCCGGTGGGCTTTCCTGAGGCCACAATCCTGTGGGTGAGGACAGCTGATGTCTACTTGTATTGCTCTCTGGTATTCTGCACAACTACTTGTCCAGCACGCCCTCACTCATCCACCCTAACTGAAACTTTTAAATAAAATAAAATGAAATGACAGCTCAAGCAAAAGTTACGTTTAAACCAGGACCAAACTCAAAGAAAACCAACCTGCCTCCTCCCTTGAGGCTTGCATTTACTAATATCCGCGGGCTTAGAACTAACTTAGATGATGTTGAGTCATTTCTCCTTGTAAACACCCCGGCTATCTTCGCATTAAGTGAAACTAACCTTCACTCCTCCATTCCCTCTAACCACTTTAACATGCCTGGTTATCTCCCACTCTACCGTAAGGACTCGGACAGACATATGCATGGACTTGGAGTCTATATTCGAAACACCCTCCCCCAAACTAGAGAAATAAAACTAGAATCAGAGGGCAGGCCTTAATGTGCTTCAGACTAAATATGCAACACAATATTAGCTACTTGCATTTTCTCTACCGCTCTCCCTCAAACCTAAACTATACCCTAATAAACAAAGTCTCAGACAGCATAGATATAGCACTCTCCCTCGATACTAGCGCACAAATACATGTATTTGGTGACTTCAATGTCCACCACAGTAATTGGCTAGGATTCTCAAATCACACAGACGTAGCTGGTAGCGCAACACATAGCTTCTCTATATCCCATTCCCTATCTCAGTTGGTTACATTTCGGACACGTTTACCAGACCAGCACGATAAACATGCCTCACTTCTAGATCTCTTTCTGACAACGGTTCCCAATGACTGTACAACAAATGCCCACAGCCCACTCGGGAATGCTGATCACGCTGTGATAATGGTAGAAATCAGCCTAAATTCTCGCCCTAAAACTGAAGACCCACTACTCAAAACAACGAGATATTATCAAAAGGCTGATTGGGAAGCCATCAGGGAGCTCATCAGAGATGCCCCATGGCAAAATATCTTTACTCTTCCAGCGGAACAGTGTAAAAATGAGACAACTGAATGGTTCAAAACTGCTATTGAAGCACATGTTCCCGCACGGAAATTCTATAGCAAACCCCACTCTCCCCAATGGTTTACTTCTGCTTGTGCAGCTGCCATTTGTCAAAGGAAGCATGCGTTCCGCAGATTCAACCGACATAAGTCCAGCTCAAATAAACAGAAGTTTATAGAAGCTAGAAAAAATTGTAAGAGAGTGATAGAGACTGCTAAGACAGATTACTCTGAAACAACCAGAAAGCGCATCGAAGCACAGAAATTAGGAACCCAGGATTTTTGGAAAATCTACAACAGCGTAGTTAATAATGGGCAGTCATTTATTCCCCCACTTGCAAACAATCATGAGGTTGTTGCACGGCAACTAACAAGGCTAATCTGCTTGCCAGTCGGTTTGCCTCAAACTCCACACTGAACTCGGTACACCACTCACTCCCTGATTTTCCTCTGCGAACAGACGCAACACTTGACGATTTGAAAATCACCCCTTCTCAGGTACATGCTATTATAAAAAAAACCTAGACACCTCAAAAGCATGTGGACCAGATCTCATCCCGGCTGTGCTATTAAAAAAATGCTCTGCCGAGGTTGCTCCAGTTCTGTCCAAACTTTACAATAAATGCCTTAACGAATCTTTTTTTCCCGACTGCTGGAAAACCGCGTCTGTGGTACCAGTCTTCAAGAATTCTGGTGAAAGAACTGACCCACTAAATTATCGCCCCATTAGCCTCCTCCCGCTTTTCGCCAAAATATTTGAGTCCTTAGTTAATCAAGCCCTAGTCCAGCACCTAACAGCTGCTAAACTCCTGACTGACAAACAATATGGATTCAGGCAAGCCCGTTCAACAGCAGATATCTTAACTGTAGTTTCTGAACGTATATACCGTTCATTGGATAAAGCATGGGAGGGTAGAGCGGTGGCCCTTGATATATCTAAGGCTTTTGACAGGGTATGCCACGATGGTCTTCTAAGGAAAATAGGATCATATGGAATCACTGGAAGAATTCATAATGTAATTAAATCCTTCTTAAGTAATAGAAAAATCAAAGTTGTCCTCGACGGACGTACATCCAAACAATATGACATAAATGCGGGAGTACCTCAGGGGTCTATCCTTGGACCTCTATTATTCCTGATATTCATAAACAACCTCCCTGATAATATTGTTTCGGAGATGGGTATATTTGCCGATGCCACCACTCTCTATAACAGATATGAGAGGAAAACAAATGAACACATATCCAAGGAAATAGCAGAAACATTAGAGGATGACCTCCAATCCGTAGTGGAATGGGGACAAAAATGGTCGGTCACATTCAATGCTGCTAAGACTTAGCTTGTTTCCTTCAATAACTACAAGAAACCTTCTCTACCACCAATAGCAATGGACAAGAACACATTGCCTGAAAGTACTTCTTTTAAACTCCTCGGCCTAACGTTTGCAGGGAATATGAACTGGAATAGATACATTGAGAGCATTACCAAGGCTGCTGCAAGGAAGGTTGGCTCCCTCTACCGTGCTAGAAAACTACTTACGCCTGCCAGTATCCTATACCTCTATAAGGCAACCATTCGCCCATGTATGGAGTACTGTTGTCACATTTGGGCTGGTGCATCTGCTGCTTACCTCTCGCTCCTGGACAGGGTTCAAAAAAAGTCGCCAACCTGATAGGTCCTGAACTGTCATCTAGCCTTCAACCTCTGTCCCATCGACGAGATTTTGCATCCCTCTGCCCATTCTAAAAATACTTTAATGGTGAATGCTCCGACGAACTGAAAACACTTGTACCTCCCCGACGTAACTACCCCCTACAAACCCGACAAGCTACTAAGTCTCATCCCTTTTCAGTAGGGATCCCTAGGTGCAAGAAAGCCTTTTACTCCAATAGTTTCTTCCCCAGAACTGCGGGTGTTTGGAACTCCCTTCCGGGATTCTGCTTTCCCAACTGCAATGATATGCAGAAGTTCAAGTGTAATGTTAACAAACATCTTTCTACTCTTCTCCCTTCATAATGACCCCGCTAATTAATTCCCTAATAGTATCCCCCTGCTTCAAAGTGGCGCTGTGCCTTGTTTGGGGCGAAAATTGAATAAAAAAAAAAAAAAAAAAAATTGAAACTTCTCTCAAAATCGATGTATTTTATATCCCAGAGATCCGGAGGTCACATCACGTGGCATTCAGAATAAAACGTATAACGGTCTTTAATGTATGTGAATTAGACAGGCAAAAAGAGGTAGAGTAAATTGTTTTTGACAATAGAAAAAAAACAAAAGGGGGAAAAAGAAAGATGGCGGACCGGAATACGAACAAATAAAAGGAGAGAATAGAATTAAAGAGTGCACTAAAAACATATCATTATTAAAAATATACATATGCCAAACATGGTATAAAAATAATATAATCATTAAAAATAATATTATTGATAATAAAATAAAATTTAAAATAGCGATACCAAGAAATAACTAAACTTTAAAATTTATTCTAAAAAAACAAATTTTTGATTAGTACATCAATAAAAATTGATAGAAAAATAAAAAAAAAACTAATAAAATAATAAAATAAAAGACGCAAAAAAATCATGTAATAATTAGTTGAGGGCGTCAGCTGTAGACAGACATGGACCAAAGCAGAGATTTTTAAATACAATATTCCGCGTTTCATCCACTTTAGAACTCTTCAGGCTTATGCGCGAATTTTATGGTCGTTTGTCGTTTTTACATACGCATCTTCTATTGAGATTTTAGTTAGCCAATCAGCTTTCTAGTATCCACTTACTATATATATATATATATATATATATATATATATATATATATATATGTGTGTGTGTGTGTGTGTGTGTGTGCGTGTGTGTGTGTGTGTGTATGTATGGGCACACACCTAAGGAAATGGCTAAAACACTAGAGGATGACCTGCACTCGGTAGTGGAATAGGGACAAAAATAGACTGTCACAATCATTGCTGCCAAGGCTAAATTGTTCCCTGAATAAATACAAAAACCTTCTCTACCACTAATAGCAATGACCAAAGATTATTTATTTGTAAGCACATCTTTTAAACTTCTTGGCTTAACGTTCACAGGAAACATGAGTTGGAACAATTACATTGAGAGCATTGCCAGGTCGCAGCAAAGAAGGTGGGTTCTCTCTACCGTGATAGACAGCCACTATCAACCGAAATTTTCCTGTCCCTCTATAAAGCGACCATTCGCCCTTGTATGGAGTATTGCTGTCATATTTGGGCTTGTGCATCTTCTACTAGTATCTCACTCCTAGAAAAGGTTCAAAAGAGAGTCGCCAACCTAATAGGTCCTGAACTGTCATCTAAGCTTGAACCTCTGTCCTATCGACGAAATGCAGTATTCCTCTGTCTGTTCTACATGAACTTTAACGATGAGTGCTCCGAATAACTGCAAACACTTGTATCCCCACGACGTAAATACACCAGAAAAACCCGACAAGCAGCAAAATCCCACCCCTTCACAGTGGAAAT
Source organism: Euprymna scolopes (assembly GCF_053919585.1). Classification (NCBI taxonomy): domain Eukaryota; kingdom Metazoa; phylum Mollusca; class Cephalopoda; order Sepiida; family Sepiolidae; genus Euprymna; species Euprymna scolopes. The sequence continues at coordinate 100,519,052 of NC_136508.1, forward strand.
CCCTAGATGTAAGAGAGCCTTCTACTCCAGCAGGTGTTCTTTCCCTAGAACCGCTTGACTTTGGAATTCCCTTCCGAGTTCCTGCTTCCCCAACTGTACTTACATACACAAGTTCAAGTGTAACGTGAACCGACATCTTGGTGCCCAACTTCCTACATAGGATCCCTCTAGCTTATTTCCCTGATAGTACCACCTCCATCAAATTGGCAATGTGCCTTGTGTGGGGTGAAAATATAATTAAAATTCAGTATATATATATATATATATATATATATATATGTATATATACATATATATATATATATACATATATGTATATATGTGTATATATACATATACACATATATATGTATATATATATGTGTGTATATATATACATATATATACATAACTATATATATATATATTTTAGTGAAGATGGTAATTAATAAAAACTGAAGAAAGTGCTCCATACTGGTGTAGAGCAAATATGTGTTTTATTTTTTATTCCCGTATCTTTCTGTTAAGTTACATTATTGTTTCGGCTACACGGCCGTTTTTTTTTACCGTCTGTAGCGTGCTCAGACTTTTACAGAAATGTTCGCTATTTGGGGATGAAAGAGTGGAAGAGTGAATGAGGTTAGAGAAGATTTGCCCGGAGGACGGAAGAGGAAGAGAGGAAGGGAACAAGGAGGGAAGTCTTAGTGTTAAAGTTTTTAGCGTGTTCTTGGTGAGGTTATTTTTTGGTAAGTATTTCTAAGGCTGTTGGGTGTTCGCTTATGTTGGGTTGCTAGTATGCCTGAATCAATATGCGCATAGAAGAACATATAATCGCCTCCTTGGGGACAGGGACGTCAATGTATGTAAGTATCTGTGTATGTGCGCATCCATGCCTATGCACGCGCACCATATCCTAGTACCTTAAAGAAAATTTGACGCAAGCGCGAAGAACGCAGGTATCTATGCATGCAGGCGCAAATATGCACATATATTTGCACGCCAGGGCGGGCATGTATTTGTACCCGTGACCGTTTCTTTTAAGTATATATGTGTGAACGTGCGCATGGGTGTACCCGTGGCTGCGACCGCTAGCTGACACTCTCCAAACAATTTACAACAAAATAAAAACTAAAAATAAATAAACCGAATCATATCCCCCCCCCCGCCTCCAAACATAAGGGAACACCCAACAGCTCAAGACATACTTACCAAGAAATCACCTCACCAACGAGACGCTAAAGGCTTTAACACTAATACTCGAATTTTAAAGTAACCCCCTCCTTCCACCCCCACATACTCCCTTTCCCCTCATCTATCCTTATGCCCTCAGCGACACCAGAAATGAACCTCCCAGACCCTCCCTCACAAGTTCCTTAAACCCCAAAACTAAAACATTATCGATATAACAATCACCCCACCTTCCTTCCTTGTTCCCTTCCTCTCTTCCTCTTCCGCCCTCCTTGAAACCCCCTGACCTCATTCACCTTTCCCCTCTTTCATCCCAAAATAGCGAACATTTCTGTGAAAGTCTGAGGACGCTACAGACGGTTAAAAAAACGGCCGTGTAGCCGAAACAATAATGTAACATAACAGGAGTATTGACCAACAATGTGTATTTTTTAACATTATTTTAATATTCCGTGTTTTGGTTTTTCATTGAGAATTATGTTTGGATCATTGTTATTATGGTTTTTAGTCATTGAAATCGTTTACGCGCGTTTCAGACGGTCTGTGATGCGTCCTCTTCAGAAATTATTTTAAAATGTGTTTTGAAAATTTAAACATTTGAAAATAATTTCTGGCGAGGACGCATCACAGACTGTCTGAAACAGTCCTAACCGATTTCAATGACTTAAAAACATTATTACAATGATCCAAACATAATTCTCAATGAAAATCCAAGACACGGAATAATAAAATAATGTTACAAAAAGACACATTGTTGGTGACTACTCCCTTATTTAAATATATATATGTATATAATATATATATATATATATATATATATATATATATATATATATATATATATATATATATGAGCAAACAGTCATTGAAATATCTTTTAAAAAAACTTTGAAATGAGTTAAAAACATATCTAATCTGAAAAGGAAACACTCGATAAATGGATAGTCCTTAATCCGCGGAGTTGCGAAGAAATACTCTCCTTCTCATCAGAGGGTAGGAATTAGCAAAATGCGGGATCGGATTTTGCATGCAGAAGTATTTGATGAAACAACAAATAAGTCAAATATCTTACTTGAAACCCACTTGAAAGTAGGATATATGAATGATATAGAACGAGGAACACAATTTCTTTCAGCTGAATTATATAAGCATTAATTGAAGAAGGAAAGGTTTGTTTCGCCGGAAGAGTGAATTTGCGGAGAAATACCGAGATAAACGCCAGGTTGATTAGCTTATCAATCCCATGTGTACTATTTTGTTGGGTGCAGCGCAAACATATTGACATTAACATTGCATTCTTGATAATCATAGAAACCATAAAAGTATCATCCTAATTTGCCGATAAAATTATCTGTTATCAGGTGAAGCTTTTGTATATGTAATTCTCGTATCAAACTAGAAGTCATGTAACTGATCCAAGAAATATATATATTAATAAAGAAATCAATAATATATATTTATATATATATATATATATATATATATATATATATATATATATATATATATATACACATATATATATGCATATATATATATATATATATATATATATATATATATATATATATATACTAGAAAAAGTACCTGTCGTTGACTGGTTTCAAAGACAGCTTACAGAAAATGATATCTTATTTATGAAAGTACTAGCGGGGAGTACCCGTCGTTGCCCGGATGTTTAGAGATGTGTGCTCGGTGGGGGGGGGTAATCAAAACACAAGAATAAGCGCAGTAAATATTTTTAAATATTAAAATGTTAAAACTTAAGAAAATCGAAAAAAAACACTAAAAAAAACCTAACGCCAGGCAAACCAACGATGTTAAATGTGAAAATAAACAAAACAAGAAAACGCGAATGTGATGAAAAAAAGAAACAGAAAAACGAACGTTAAAAACTCTTTAGAAAATCTGAAAAATAAAAACCTAAACAAACACTTAAACAACACTGGTTCAATATTAACATTTAAAAAATCGAAAAGAAAAACATTTCACACAACGATTCTAATCGAAGACCTTTAGATAAGGAGGCCGCCCTCTAAGCAACTGAGCTATAACGACGTCGACGTAATTAGGTTGTTCTTTTCATCTTAAACTAAATAATGTTCCAAAGTCATTTGCGCATGCGTAGAACCTAACTCGTCATGAGATGTGTGTTTTTTGCTGACCCCCCCTTGTAGAAAACCGCTGATTTTAGGGTTAAACAATAACAGTTTTTGGCCAATTCTTCGATATTTGTCGGGTGAAGTTGGAGCTTTAAAATGAAACTGATCTGGCGAAAATCCGTGACCTGGGACAGAATTTTTTCGAGACATACAAACAGACATACATACATAAAAACACACTTTCTCTTATATATATATATATATATATATATATATATATATATATATATATATATATATATATATACTAGCGGGGGGGTACCCGGCGTTGCCAAAGTGTTTGTAGGTGTGCGTATGGGGGAGGAAGGTAATTAATAACCCTGCTTAAATGTTATAAAAAAAGACGATGTAAAAAAAAAACAAAAAAAAAACAAAACGGACAAAAATGGCATAAATAAACCTGTGTATGGGGGAGGGGGTAAACTAAAGAATAAGCGAAGTAATAAAAGAAGACGTTTGGTCGGGAGGAGGGATTGGACCTGGAAGCCTTTACGCGGAAACAAATGCCACGAGTGAGAGTAATTGATTAGCGTGTTAAGTTCAAGCTTATAAAGCTAAAAGAGGTTTTATTTTATTTTTAGTTTTTACTTTCCCCAGATGATGGTGGGAAGGGGGGAAAAGCAGCGTGAAAGCCGAGAACACAACGTTTTTCACTGTATTTATACTAAATGTAGGACAAACAGGGGACATAGCGAAATAGCGCGAATCTCATAAAAGTCGACATAAATAAATCTAGAGATTACCGGCATTCCCAAATCCTACATATTATGATATAGGGGGTATATAAACAGTTGTAAGCGAGAGTAACGAACCCGGGACCGTGTGCGAGAAAAACCTTTGCCAGACACACACGAAATACTCACACACATTTTGCCTTTCATATATATAGATATACTAGCGGGGTTACCCGGCGTTACTCGGGACCGTATAAACAATGAACATTTTGAATTTTGTTTTGTGATATATTTATTATTCTTATGAGTGAGGAATTTTGTATGTTTACGTATCATTTGCTATTTCGAGCAAAATAATAGTTTACCTACATAAGACGGGTATTACACATATGAAATAGTTGTATCTTACCTAGGGTAGGTAATTTACAACATGTATATGCAAGGACAGCTTATATGCAACAAATTTATCTCACCAAATCCCAAGCGATGCCAGGTATTTTGCTGATGTATGTTCTCACCTATTTCATTCAATCCCGGGCAACGCTGTGTGTTTGGCTTGTATATATCTCAATCAATCTCATGAAATCTTGGGCGACGCAAATATTCTGTTAGTATATATTTCAATCAATCTAATTCAATCCAAGGCAACGCCAAGTATTCTGCTAGTATATATTTGCATCTATCTCATTACATCCCAGCTGGTCATCTATTATGCTTGCATACATTTGCATGTATCTCATTGAATCCAGGGTGACTCCTGGTAATCTGTAAGGATATATGTTGACGTATCTCGTTGAATCCCATAATTCTTGGAGTGTTACACATTTCGACAATTTAACCCACATTATCGCTCACCTGTCTAAAATAATAACTTTTAGACATTGTCTTGGCTGGTTTTTCATTACAAACACATCATCCAAAACACTCCCATTTAATCATTTTTCGTAATTTTTGGATATGTTACTAATTTCAGCAACCCTGTCACATGATTTAACTTACATTATCACCTCCACTCTTACTAAAATAAAAAACATTGGTTATGGTATGTTACTAATTTCTGCTATCATTTTTCATGAGTAAATCCACATTATCACCCCCTTCTATAACTAAAATAACAACTTTTAGACATTGTTTGTCTGGTTATTTCATTACAAACCCACCAACAAAGTAACTCACATCATATCATTTTTCATAATTCTTGGATATGTTGCTGATTTCGAGGATTATTTTTTAATGAAGTAACCCAAAAAATCACCACCCCTTGCTAAAATAATCACTACTATAAATTGTCTGGTATGTCTACTTCGTTATGAATATACCAGTCAAATAACTCACATTTCATCATTTTTCATAATTTTTGGATATGTTACTAATTTTAAACGTCATTTTTTCTGAGTTCAACCACATAATTCCTCTCCTCTTACTAAAATAATACCTTTGGGACATTTCTAACCCATTCATTTCATTACAGACACATCAATAAAATACCTCGCATTTCATCATTTTTCATAATTCTTCGATATGTTATGAATTTCGACAACCAAATTTAATGAGTGCGCACATATACTCGCCCAATTCTTATTAAAATCATAAATTTGCTACATTGACTGGGCTGTTTATTTCATTATAAACACACCAATCAAATAACTAAAACTTCATTTTTCATAATTATTGGATATATTACTAATTTCGACAATAATTTTTCAAGAGTTAATCCACATTATCGCCATCTCCTATTACTAAAATAATAACTTTCAGACATTGTATGACTTTTTATAATTACAAACACACCTATCAAGTTACTCACATTTTACCATTTTTTATAATTCTTGTATATGTTACTAATTTCGAGAATTATGTTTAATAAAGTAACCCAAATAATCGCCCGACATGATCCCGTTCTTCTTACAAAAATAACATATTCTAGCCTGTCTAATTCATTACGAACACACCAATCAAATAACTCACATTTAATAATTTTTCATAATTCTTGGATATGTTGCTAATTTAGAAAATCATTGTTTAAGATTAAACCCGCATAATCGAGCCGCTCTTACTAAAATACTAACTTTCAGACAATATCTGGATTGTTTATTTCATTATAAAAACACCAATCAAATAACTTACATTTAATAACTTTTCATAATTCTTAGATATGATACTAATTTCGACAATCGTTTTTCATGATTTCACCAACATAAACCCCTCTCCTCTAGCTAAAATAATAACTTTGAGACATTGTCTCTGGTTATTTCCTGATAAACACACCAATCAAATAACTCATATTTTATCATTTTTCATAATTCTTAGATATGTTACTAATTTGGACAATAGTTTCATTTTATTTAACCCACATAATCCCATCTCCTCTTGCTAAACAATAACTTTCTTACATTGTCTTGCTGGTTATTTCATTATAAACACATCAATAAAATAACTCACATTTTATAATTTTTCATAATTCTTGGATATGCTACTAATTTCAACAATCATGTTTAATTATGCAACCAACATTATCGACCCACTTTTACTAAAATATTAACTTTAAGACTATATCTGGGCTATTCATTTTATTATAAACATATTAATCCAATAACTTAAATTTAATCACTTTTCATAATTCTTGGATATGTTACTAACTTCGACAATCGTTTTTTATAATTTACCCCACATAGTATCATTTCCCTTTGCTAAAATAATTACTTTGTGAGATTGTCTGACTGGTTATTTCATTGCAAACACATTAATCAATTACCTCACATTTTATCATATTTTTTAATGCTTGGATATGTTAGTAATTTTGACAATCATTTTTCATGATCTAACCCACATAATCCATTTTCTTCATGCTAAAATTATAATTTACAAATATTATCTGGCTAGTTATTTTATTACAAACACAACAATCAAATAACTCACATTTCATCATTTTTTTATAATTCCTGGATATGTTACTAATTTGAACATCCATTTTTAATGATTAACCCCACATAATTTACGCCGTCCTTCTAAAGAAATCACTCTGAGGATTTTTCTCGGCTGTTTATTTCATTATAAAAACAGAAAAAAAAATAACTTACATTTCAGAACTTTTCATAATTCTTGGATATGTTACTTATTTCAACAATCATGTTTCATGAGTAATCCAACATTATCGTCCACCTCTTACTAAAATAATACATTTCAGAAATTGTCTTGGCTGTCTATTTAATTACAAACACACTAATAACATTACTCACATGTCATCATTTTTCATAATTCTTGGATATTTTAGTAATTTCGATTATCATTTTTCTTGATTTAACACTAATTATAGCCCCGTTCTTACTAAAATTATAACTTTAATACATCATCTTGGCTTTCTATTTTATTAAGAACACACCAAACAAACACCTCAATTTTACTCATTTTTAATAATTCTTGGATATGTTACTAAATTTTACGATCATTTTTTTATCATGTAACCCACATAATTAACCCCCTCTTACAAAATAATAACTTTCAGACTATATATGGGATGTTTGTTTCATCATAAACACATGCAGCAAGATGTAAGCTCACGTTACACTTGAACTTCTGCACGTAAGTACTGTTGGGGAAGCAGGGACCTGGAATGGAATTCCAGAGTCTAGCGGTTCAGGGGAAGAAACTATTGGAGTAGAAATATATTTTACATCTAGGGATCTCTACAGTGTGGGAGTGGGATTTAGCAGCCTGTCGGGTTTGTCGAGGGTGCTCACGTAATGGGGGCACAAGTGATTGCAGCTCGTCAGAGCATTCACCACTAAAATACTGGTAGAAAAGGCAGAGAGATGCAACATTTCGTCGATGAGACAGAGGCTAAAGCTTAGATGTCAGTTCAGAGCCTATCAGATTTGCGACTCTCTTTTGAACCTTGTCAAGGAGCGAGAGACTAGTAGCAGATGCACCAGCCCAGACGTGACAGCAATACTCCATACATGAGCGAATGATGGCCTTATAGAGGTACAAGATACTTTCGGGTGTTAGTAGTTGTCTAGCACGGTAGAGAGAGTCTACCTTTCTTGTAGCGGCCTTGGCAATGCCTTCAATGTAATTGTTCGAACTCATGTTTCCTGTGAACGTTAGACCAAGGAGTTTGAAAGATATACTATCAGATAAAGAGTCGTTAGCCGTTGCTATAGGTGGTAGAGATGTTTTCTTGTAATTATTGCATAAAACTAGTTTAGTCTTGACAGCATTGAACGCGACCAACCACTTTTGTCCCCATTCCACCACAGATTGGGGGTCTTCCTCTAGTGTTTCTACCAATTACTTTAGAAATGTGTTCATTCGTCTTCCTGTTGTGCCTGCCATAGAGTGTAGTGTCATCAGCATATATACCCATCTAAGAGGCAGTTTTGTCGGGGAGGTCATTTATGAATATCAGGAACAGTAGAGGTCCAAGGGTAGAATCCTGGGGCGCCCCGCAATTATATATTTTTTAGATGTACGACCGTCGAGGGCAACCTGGATTTTTCTCTTATCTAAGAAGGATTTAATTATGTTAAGTATTCTACCAGTGATACCGTATGATCTAATTTTCCTGAGGAGACCCTCATGCCATACCCTGTCAAAAGCCTTAAATATATCCAGACCTACCGCTCTGCCCTACCCGCTTTGTCCAGTGAATGGTATATACGTTCAGAGATTACAGTGAGTATGTCTGCTGTGGAACGGGCTTGTCTAAATCCATATTGTTGGTCAGTCAGAAGTTTAGCATCTCTTAGTTGCCGGACTAGAACATGGTTAATTAAGGTCTCAGATATTTTGGCAAAAAGTGGAAGGAGGCTAATGGAGCGATAATTTGATTGGTCAATCCTTTCGCCAGAATTGTTGAATACTTGTACAACAGAAGCAGTTTTCCAACAGCCCGGAAAGCAAGCTTCATTAACGCATTTGTTGTAGAGTTTGGAGATAACTGGAGCTACTTCGGCTGAACACTTTTTTTCTATTTTTAATAGCACAGCTGGGATAAGATCGGGTCCACATGCTTTTGAAGTGTCAAGGTTTTGTATGGTAGCATGCACCTGAGCAGGGGTGGATTTCAGATCGTCTAGCGTCGCGTCTGTCCGCATAGGAAAGTCAGTTAGGGGTGGTTGAAAGGGTCCAGTGTGGAGTTTGAGGCAAACCAACTGGCAAGCATGTTAGCCTTGACGTTTGCTGAGGAGACAACCTCGTGATTGTGGGTAAGTGGGGGAATTGTTGATTACCCATTATTTATTACACTGTTGTAGATTTTCCAGAAGTCTCGAGTTCCTAGTTTTTGTGCTTCGATGCGCTTTTTAGTGGTTTCCGTAAATTCTGTCTTAGCTGTCGCTATTTCTTTCTTAACGTTATTTCTAGCTTCTATATACTTCAGTCTGTTTGAACTGGACTTATGTCGGTTAAACCTACGGTATGCATGCTGCTTTTGAGCAATGGCAGTTGCGCAAGTCGACGTAAACCATTGGGGAGAGTGGGGCTTACTATAAAATTTCCGCGTGGGAACATGCGCTTCGATTTCAGTTTTGAACCAGTCAGTGGTATCGTTTGCACACTGTTCAGCAGGGAGAGTAAAAATATTTCTCCATGGGGCCTATCTTATTAGTTCCCTGATGGCTTCCTATTCAGCCTTTTTATAATATCTCGTTGCTTTGAGCACTGGCTCTTCAGTTTTGGCTCTAGAGTTTAGGGCGATTTCAACCATTATCACTGTGTGATCAGCGTTCCCGAGTGGGCTGTGGGCCTTCGTTATGCAGTCATCGGGAACTGTGGTCAAAAACAGATCTAGAAGTGATGTGTGTTGTTCGTGCTGGCCAGGGAAACGGGTAGGAAACGTAACACTTTGTGATAGGGAGTGAGATATAGTGAAGCAATGAGTTGTGCTGCCCGCTGTATCGGTGTAAGTAGAGAATCCAAGCCAGTTTTTGTGGTGGACATTAAAGTCACCAAATACATGTATTGGTGCGCTAGTGTCGAGGGACAGTGCGGTGTCTATGCTGTCAGGGACTTTGTTTATTATGCTGCAGTCCTGAGTCGAGGGAGAGCGATAGACAAAATAATAGTAGCTAATATTGTGTTGCATGTTTAGTCTAAAGCACATAAAGGCTTGATCATCTGTTTCTAGGTTTGTTTCTCTAGTCAGGGGGAAGGGTATTACGAATGTAAACTCCAAGTCCGTGCATATGTCTGTCAGAATCCTTACGGCAGATTGGGAGATATCCAGGCATGTTAAAGTGGTTAGAGGGGATGGAGGAGTGTAGGTTAGTCTCACTTAGTGCTAAGATATCCGGGGTATTTGTTAAGAGAAATGCTTGAACATCAGCTAAATTCGTTCTAAGCCCACGGATATTTGTGAATGCAAGCCTCAAGGGAGGAGACAAGTTGAATTTGTTTGTCCCTAAGCCTGGTTTAAGCTTACTTTTAGATTGTTCTATCGTCATATTTTTAAACAGTTTCGGTTTAGGTAAGGGGGAGCTAAACAAGAGGTTATGCAGAGCATGAGACATGCATCACAAGTAGTCCATCAGCTGGCCTTTCTCTAATATTGATTGTGGTCTCAGGAAAGCCCACCGGGTATGAGTGCAGGGTCCCTTTCCCTGCGCGGCATGGCACTACAAACAACCCGATATTATTCAACTTTTGATGGAGCAGCCACTCTAAGCGCCACCAAAGTGTTAGGGCTCTTGTACTTCCAGTCGGGAATAGCAGCCATGAACTGTCAATCCGATACCCTCAACCCATTAGAAGAAGGTTAACCCAATCTAATTGTTCAGGCATATATCATACTCAAGCACTCCCAAATGTCCAATTTTAGGGGTGGGGTGTGCTGGAAATGAGGAAAAACAGAGTTCGTAGTCCTAGCCAGGGAACAAGATCTACCTCTGGGTGTTTGTGTCGAATGACTTAGATAGTGTCTCTGCGCTTGACTAATAGGCAAAGAAGGAGGATGGAAGCCGGGCGATAGACATAACCTATCTACTCCCTAAGCAGTTTAGGTAATTTGTTTGAGTCACCAGCTCTAGAAAGGCTGTCTTCCAAGACTGAAGAGGCCTCCCTCCCCTTTGGTTTAGTTTAAGAGTTTGTCTTCTCCTAGACGGATGATCTGGGTAGACCTACTTGGCCCGTCAGCACTAAGAGGGGTTTCACCGCGCCTAGGTTCTTATCCAGGTATTTTTGCGACCCCGCGTGGTTAGTTAGTGTTACTGGGTTAGTTTGTTGGGATTATATCTCTGCTGATTAGTTACACTCCTCAAGTGATTAAGGGCCATTGCCATTTAATTGTTAATGGATAAAGGGGGTGAGTGGAGGTCATGCGGTGTAAGCATCTATGATTGTAAGAAGGCTTCTTAGGGAGGAGATAATGTGGTTTGAGTCTGACCCTTTTCATTTATTTTATTTATGTTAAATTAGGTCTAGGATAATGTTACAGTATGAGAAGATATTAAGAATTGAGCTACGCGTTGTTCCCAAACTATTTAGGATGATAGTAGGGTAAAGATGTAAGTGCAATATAGTATGGATAAAACAGCAAGTTTTGAGTCATGCGTAATTAGGTGAATAGATACATGGGCAGGTTTTCAGTAGGTGCGAATAAAGTTGAAGTCGTAAGTATTTTCAAGTAAGAGTCATGGGACATTTTTCATAACAAGGAGTGTCGGTTCAATTTCGTATTAATCGTTGCAAAACTCGGGGAGAGATTTATGTAATGCAGATCGTTTTGCTTCTGAGTAATTTGGTTGTTAAATACCTGCCTCTGAGTCCTTAGGCTGTTAAATCTCTTACTGGATAGGAATGAGCTGTAATGCATGCCTTAGATGTAGAAATGTATAGATATTTAGTGATGGCTATTAAAACAGTTTGCCTGTGAGGGTTAGGGGCTGGAAGTAAGCGATTCCACTACAAATGCGGTGCAATGTAGGAGTTTAGTGGCGGATAGGTGGGAAGGAGTAAATTGTAAGCGTTCAAGAGAACAAGGGATATTTATTTACAGATAGATTTCCATTAGGATTTTTGAGTTACAGGTAAGTTTTAGTTTGAAGAAAGGGGCAAAAAATGTTGTTTTTTTTTGCACGCAAGTAAGACAAACACAATCGTCTTGGAGGTAAAATGTATATTAAGATTTCGTAGCTAGCTATTAGTTTTTTCCCCCATTATAGGAACAACTAGTTCATTGGGATTCGGAATTGTAGTCATTAAGGTAAGGCACAGAGTGTTGCATCTACTCAGAAAATTAGCCCTAGTATCACAGCTAAGATTATGTATATTGCAGTTACAAATATATTGATAGTTAAAATATAAGCCAAGTTCAGTGGTTTGGTATGAATATCATGGAGGACACTTTAATGCAAGCAAGCATACGGTGATTGCAGATATTAAGTATACTACTTAAATAAAGTTATTCTGTCTTCGATAGTAGAAAAAAACAGATACATCCTCGCTCCTGTTCGGTATTCTTGTCCAAGCTTTCCGTTTTTCGAGTCGAGTTCTAACCACAAACGGCACGCATGGAAATAAAGAGTTTAAGATTTAATCACTTTTCATATGTCTTGGATATGTTGCTAATTTCGACAATCATTTTATTTCATGATTTAACCCACATAATCCCCTTCCTCGTACTAAAATAATAACTTTGAGACATTGTCTGGCTATTTTTTTATTTTTCATTACTAAAATACTAACTTTAAGACAATATCTGGGCTGTTTATTTCATTACTAACAAACCAATCAAATAACTCACAGTTCATAATTTTTCATAATACTTGGATATGTTACTTATTTGGACAATAATTATTCATGATTTTACGACATAATCGCCCCATCTTCCTATATAGGGTATTCTGTTATGACAAATATCCACCTATCTCATCCGATCCAAGGTATTCTCCTAGGAAACAAACCACCTATCTCATCCAATCCCAGGATATGTCGGGTATTTTGATAGTATATATATATCCGCCTGTCTTATACAATCACCACCAACGCTTGGTATTCTGCTAGTACAAATATCCAGTTATGAAGCCGCATAAAAGAGAGTTCATTGGTATTATATTACAATGATTGCATATTAATCTAATGGTATTCTATAATAAAGGTACATCCAGGGGAGGTCACTTGCATATTATAACAATGATTGCATATTACTCTAATGGTGGTCGACAATGAAGCTACATCCAATCGAGGTCACTTGCATAATCTAATCGTAGTCGAATATGAAGTTACATTCAGGGGAGGTCACTTCCATATTATAGTAATGATTGCATATTATTCTAATGGTATTCGACAACGAAGCTACATCCAATGGAGATCACTTGCATATTATAACAATGGATGTATATTATTCTAATGGAATCTTACAGTGGAGCTAAATCCAAGGGAGGTCACTTGCATATTATAACAATGATTGTATATCAATCTAATGGCATTCGAGAATGAAGCTACATCCAAGGGAGGTCACTTACAAATTATGACAATAAATGTATATTAATCTAATGGTATTCGAGAATGAAGCTACATCTAAGGGAGGTCACTTGCATATTATGACAATAATTGTATGTTAATATAATGGAATTCTAGAATGAAGCTACACTCAATGGAGGTCACTTACATAGTATGAATACAATTGCATATAAATCTAATGGTATTCGACAATGAAGCTACACTCTATGGAAGTCACTTGCATATTACACTAATGTTTTTATATTATTCAAATCATATTCAACAAAGAGTCTACATCCAAGGGAGGTCACTTACATATTATCGCAATTATTGTATATTAATCTAATGATATTCGACAATGACTATACATCCAAGGGATATCACTTGCATATTATATCAACGATTGTATATTAATCTAATGGAATTCAACAATGAATCTACACCAAAGGTAGATCACTTGCATATTATAATGATTGTATTATTCTAATAGAATTTGACAATGGAGCTACATCCATGGGAGGTAACTTACATATTATACCAATTATGTTATATTAATCTAATTGTATTCGACAATAAAGCTACACCCAAAGAAGGAAACTTACATATTATGAGAATAATTATATATTAATCTAATGGTATTCAACAATGAAGCTACATCCAAGGGATGTCACTTAAATATTGTGACAATGATTGTATATTATTCTAATGGTATTCAACAATGAAGCTACTCCCAAGGGAGGTCACTTAAATATTATGACAATGAGTGTATATTAATTTAATGGAATTCGACAATAAGGCTACACTCAAGGTAGTTCATTCGCATATTATAACAATGATTGTATATTAATCTAATGGAATTCGACAATGAATCTACATCAAAGGGAGGTCCCTTGCATATTACCCCAATGATTGTATATTAATCTAATGGTATTCGATAATGACGCTTAATCAAAGGGAGGTTAATTGAATATTATCACAATGATTGAATATAAATATAGTGGAATTTGACAACGAAGCTGCATCCAAGGGAGGTCACTGCATATAATAACAATGATTGTATATGAATCTAAATGAATTCGATAATGAAGCTACACTCAAGGGAGGTCACTTGTATATAGTAACAATGATTGTATATTAATATAATGGAATTCGACAATGAAGCTACATCCAAGAGAGGTCACTTGCATATTATAACAATGATTGCATATTAATCTAAGAGAATCTGATAATGAAGCTACATCCAAGGGAGGTCACTTGCATATTGTAACATATATACTGCGCAAGCACCTTCTAAATGTTTCAAATCGGACCTATAATGCACAAGCGCCTTCTAAACTTTTGAAATTGGACCTATACTGCACAAGCACGTCATAAACTTTTCAACTTGGACCTAAACTTCTAGATTTTTAAAATTGGACCTACACTGCACAAGCACCTTCAATATTGTCAAATGGGACCAATACTGCACAAGCACCTTCAAAATTGTCCAATCAGCCTATAATCCACAAACACCTTAAAATTGTCAAATCGGACCTATAATGCACACGCACCATCAAATATTTTCAAATCGAACCTATACTGCACAAGCACCTTACAAAATTGTCTTATCGGACTTATACTTCACCTATATCATACAATCCCAGGCTACACTTGGTATTCTGCTAGTACACATCCACCTATGTCATACAATCCCGGGCGAGGCTGAGATCACTTGCATATTAAAGCAATGATTGTATATTAATCTAATGGAATTCGACAATGAATCTACACCCAAGGGAGATCACTAGCATATTATAATGATTGTATAATTCTAATAGAATTTGACAATGAAGCTAAATCCATGAGAGGTAACTTACATATCATTCCAACTATTTTATAATTGTATTCGACAATGAAGTTACATCCAAAGAAGTAACTTACATATTATGAGAATGATTATATATTAATCTAATAGTATTAAACAATGAAGAAGCGCCTGGTATGTTCTTTATACCGGAAAAGTACGTCGAAGAGGGGCAGCGCATTTCGGACCAGTCGCCAAGTAAGGTAGAATTCCGAGTTGTTCAGAATCTCCCGTCCCAGCGCCCAACACCACTGAGAACGGACAACCTCCATCGACCATCCCATCCGCCTACAAAGTGGATCCTTCGCGGTCCCCTCCACTAACTCCCGATAAAGTTTCTTCCTCAACTGATCGAGGACACTGGCCCCCGGCAAAGCTTTAAGAGCGGTCCGGCATTCGGAGAAGAACTTGGACTCCCCCTTCGGTCTGCGACGACCTTCTACCGAAGGGTTGGGTTTGAGATTGGGAAACGAGTTCTCAACCACAGGGACCCAAGGAGCGTCTCCTTCAAGCGAACGACCCAGGAAAGCCAATCTCTCGGCGTTTCTATTACACAAGAGACTGGGCTGACCCAGGCCTCCCTCGCTCGGACGTTTGACACAGACCTCTCTGCAGACATAATGCTTACCCTCGTTCCACAATAGTGAATCGAGGCGCCCTTGTAAGCGGGTTAGTCGTTCTGCAGGGAGAGGAAGTAAAGACAAACGGTAAAGGATGAGCGGAAAGACGTATGTAGCACACGCCTCCGTCCGACGCTTGAAGGACAATTTCCTTCCAATCCAAGTCTTTACTGACGATTTGAACTTAGACTGTACTTCCGACCAATTCTTTTCAAGCTGAAGTCCCGGTCCAAACCAGACACCGAGAATACAGACCGGCCAATCAGTCCAGCTGAAAATACCTGGAAGCGAGTTTACCCCGGACCAGTCCCCCAACCGCAGGCCAACAGACTTGCTATGGTTAAAGATGGCCCCTGTGACTTCTTCGTATCGAGCGAGCGCCTCGACCACCGCTTGAACGTCCGTGTGGCAAGACACGAACACGGTGACGTCATCGGCGAACGCGGAAACCCTGGCTCGTGTGCCTCCAGGGAAAGCTATTCCGCGCAGGACTTGTGTAGCCGCCTCGTCCCTTAACTTGCGAAGGAGGGGTTCCAACGCCAGGACGTAAACCGAGGCGACAGCGGACAACCCTGTCGCACCGACCGAGAGACAGCGAATGACTCCGACAGCTTACCGTTGATCTGCACCGCTACCGTCGGCCTGTCATAGAGAACAACGATCCACTTGCGGAAGTCCGGATTAAATCCGGCGGCCTCTAGCACAGATCCTAGGAACCGATGGTCGACCCTATCGAATGCCTTGGACTGATCTTAACTGATCAGCGCGGCTTCGGCGTCGTCTTGTGTCCCCTCTATGATCGAGCGTATCAAGTGCAAATTGTCTTGAATCGATCACCCCTTCACAGCATAAGTTTGGTCCGGTTCGATAAAATCAGTAATGACAACCTGCATTCGCAGGAATCTTTGCCAACATCTGTAACTCTGTGTTTAGCAGAGTTAAGGGCCTAAAATCACCAAAGTTTTCCCTCCCACCATGCCGTTGACCTTTCCTCAGCAATGTGATCACACCCTTGGTCACCTGTCAAGGGATGGAACCCTGGGCAAACCAATGGTTGAACATATCCTTCAGAATAGGGACCAACATGGGCGACAGCCTCAAGTAAAACTCGTAGTGTAAACCATTATGCCCCGGGGATTTGTTATAGCCGACCTCGTGAGGCGGGGCGAGTCAGCCAAATAGCTGCCAAACTCATCGACCCTGAGTCTGGGTAGTTGGGTGAAGCGCTCCGATAGATGCTCCCGAAACCCCTCGCAGATCTCCCGAGTCGATTCTAAAGCGTGTCCTTCCAGGTTATGTACTTTACGAATGTACCCAGGCGCTTCTGTCCGTGCTGTGACGAACGCGAACCCGAAACAATCGGGCACGCGTTTTTTAGTTGCAGCCGGATACAGCCCTTATTAAAGTACGTCGAGGGGGGGTAACAGCTCGCATCGATGCCGAGTGTCCGCTCGATCTCGACGAAGGTTATTTTGTGTACAACATGGAGCCGCCGGTCCCCAGGGAGGAAGGAATGGTTTTCCTGGTGATACTAGCAGTAGCGCAAATGGTCATTTGGATCACGCGCCTCAAGTTGGTCCGCGAAGGGACATCAGTTCCGGATCGGGATCTGATCGTTTACTTTAAACATTTGCTTAAAGTAAAGATCAGATGCGATTGGAAGAGGTTGCCTAGAGTTGAATTTGACAAGAGGTGGGTGCACAGCACTAGTTTGTACATCCGTCGAGGAGCCAAGTTTCAATACGTGTTCCCTCCTTAGGCATGGCGTGGGCGGTGCTGGGTCCTTTGGAACCCATCCCGCTTAGATTTTAGCTAAATCATCTTAAGAAGACTCTTGAGCGGTGGTACGATTGAGATCCTGTTCCTGATTTTATTTTTTGGTATTAGAGAACTTCTGAGTCTGCCCAACCCCTCTGTACCTCATCTTTGTTTTCTGATACCCCCGTTTATCCCCCTACTCAGAGGTCACCTTCCAACCCCCTCCATCCGTTGCTTTATTTTCTCCCACTTCCATTAAAGCTTCTTCCCACAACCCCATTAGGGATGCTCTGCCACATAGAATAGTACAGGGGGGCCTTACTAACAACCCAGTAGTATTTATCCTTTATTTTTTGAAATGAACTTTTTTGATAGTTTTTTCCCACTCCACGAAAATTTTATACTAAGAAATTCAAAATCTTTATTTTGCCAATGAAATCGAACTTTATTTTCTCACACATGCATATACAAAAAAAAAAAAAAAATGCACACACAACACACAGATAAGTTTATACAAATTGTATATATGTTAATTTTTACACTGAACGCTGGGGCTCTTTGTTAGATTAGGATCCACAGAGTTAATGAGGTATTTTGGTAAATGTTGCCAGTCAAGAGTAAGACTCCAAAGTCTCATCTGTCAAATAGTCAAAAATACCCTGTACCCCCTCCCAATTTCTTATAGGGCCTTGTGCCTAATTTTGTTGTATTGAATGTTTATTTGTACTTTATTGTATTTTTATTTTTTCTTGCACAATAAAATATATAAATAGGATCAAAGTGTAGTATCTGTTCTTAGAATTAAAGCGGTTTCATCATTCTCCCCCCACCCCCACTAAGAAAATAAGGAGAAAATATATAATACGCATTTTGTTTTGGTTGGTATTTTGGCTAACATCAAAGTGTAGTATCTGTTCTTAGAATTAAAGCGGTTTCATCTTCTCCCCCCCACCCCCACTTCGAAAATAAGGAGAGAAACTAACGTCAATCGAAAATAAAGATGGCCTTCTGTGATTTTTGGAATATGACATCTAAATATAAATTATGCATCTTTTTTTAATAGGAGATAATGCTCGGCAAAAAATTGAGCTGTATAAGACGGTTACTTGGTTTTTTGGCTGAGATCAAATTGTAGTATCTGTTCTTAGAAAACAAGCGGTTTCATCTTTCGCCCTCTCCTCCCACTAACTTATAATATGCTTCTCACCTTCCTCAAAAATATATAATACATATTTTTTTTAGTTGGTCTTTTTGCTTAGATCAAAGTGTAGTATCTGTTCTTAGAATTAAAGCAGGTTTCATCCCCCCACCACCCCCACTAAGTAAATATGAATTATGCATCTTTTTTTAATAGGAGATAATGCTCGGAAGAAAATTAAGCTGTATAAGACGGTTACTTGGTCTTTTGGCTAAGATCAAAGTGTAGTATCTGTTCTTAGAATTCAAACTAATATACGAAAAATATATAATACGCATTTTTTTACTTGTTTTTTTTTTACTAAGATCAAAGTGTAGTATCTGTTCCTAGGCCTGGAATGTGATCAAATACAATCACTCATATGTTTGTTCATTTACATTTTAAAACGCAGTAAAAAGAATCTCGTTTCCTGTCTAGACATCTCTCTCTTTTTCACACACTCTCTCTCTCTGTTTAACTGTCTCTCTTTCTCTCTCTCTCCCTCACACACACACACTTCGTATTCCTTATCCTGAAGTGTTACAAAAAAGGAAAATGTTGTCTCGCTTTGTTTTTTTGTTTTTTTTAGTAAAAACATCGATGGTTAATATTTTTTGTAAGCGTATTTTTATTTTTTTTCTTCACATTTTTTGCTTGTTATTTTTCGTTTAACTATCATATCTAATTATTTTAAACGTACTAAAACATTGGTAACGTTCTCCTAACGTGGAATTTTTGTATTTTGATGTGTATGATTTGTCTTTTTTACCGATAACAAAAGTCTCTATTCAATGTTTTCATAAACCTATCGGAATTACAGCTTGCTTACGCTAGGGTCACGTGACATTACTCAGCGTTTAATACATTACGTATAAATATAATTAAAATTTCACTTTTTGGGCCCCCCCTGCAGATAATCGAAAAGCTAACAAACTTCTGATGGTTCTTTTTGGGCTAATTTTTTGATATTTGTCATCCAACGGGTAACGCTTTCATATGATACCAAGTTTGTTAATTTTTGCTGTGTCTGTCAAAAGTGTTTAGCAGACATACAAACAAACACACACACACATACTCACACACTCACACAAATCTTGCCTTTTATATATTAGACTAGCGAGGGCGTCCCGGCGTTGCCCGTGTGTTTGTAGGTGGGTGTGGTTTTAAATAAAAAAGTAACCGGGGAGGGGGTAGGATCGAAGCCGAAGCCCTGAGGCGAAGTTTGAAAATAAAATCGGCCAGCCAGAATGAAGCATTGTTATAAGCGAATAAGTGAAAGATGTTTGAAAGTCGTTGAGCGTTACGACGACGACGATGACGATGTAAGCATTGTTATAAGCGAAGTAAGAAAAGAAAACAATGTTTTTATTAAACGGCGGGGGGATCAAAACATCGAAAAAAATACAAAAAATAATAATGTAAGGCAACGAACGATGAAAACAGAAAACGAACACGTGAAAAATGGCTTTAAAAAGCCTGTTTCGATATCAAAATTTAAAAAATCGGCAGGTACCCGGGTGTTTTGGGGGTGTCCCTAAGAATAAGCGAAGTAAAAAAAAAAAACCAGGAAAACGAACATTACGTGAAAAATGGCTTAAATAATACAGGGTTCAATATTTAAATTAAACAAAATCGAAAAAACCCTACTCACACCACGATTCGAACCCAAAACGTTTAGATAATGAACCTTTACTAACTGAGCTAAAGCGACGGATATGAAATTTGTTCGGTTTCCCAACTATTTATAGTTAACCAGGTAACGATGTCATGACGGCATCTGACGCATGCGCTTGTGACTCCCCCTGTCGAAAAGTCGATTTCGGGGTGAAAAGTTAACGTCACTCTCTCTCTTTCTCTCTCTCTGTTTGCGTCGGTCTCTCTCGCTGTTTGCGTTTCTCTCTCTCTGTTTGCGTCTCTCTTTCTCTCTCTCTCTCTCTCTTTCTCACACTTCGTCTTCCTTTCTCTAAAGTGTGTTACTAAAAAAGAAACGGCGTCTGGGTTTGTTTTTTTTTGTAAAAACTTCGATCGTTAATATTTTTTGTAAGCGTATTTTTTTACTTCACATTTTGGCCTGTTATTTTCAGGTTAACTATCGTATCTAACTATTTTTAACGTGCTAATAACTTTGGTAACGTTGTCATATCGTAGAAGTCCATAGTTTAGCTTGTGTGAGTGTTACATTTTTGTTACCGATAACAACAATGTTTTTTAAATTCAGACTGCTATTACAGCTTGCTGACGTCAAGATCACGTGACATGACTCAGCGGGGTTAAAATACAAGTATACCCAAAATAAACGGCACCGTGTATACTTTATGTAGAAGAGTTGGTGCCCGTATTTTTTGGTGCAGTTATAAATCGATTTAAAAATATGTAATTTTTAACATTAAGATGTCACTTTTTACCCCCCCTGCAGAAAATCGATCAGTTTACGCACTGCTGATAGTCCTTTTTAACACATTTGTCGATATTTCTCGATGTGACCAAGTTTGTGAATTTTTGTTCCGTCGGTCAAAAGTTTTTAGCAGACATACAAACATACATACATACAGTTTCGCTTTTATATATATAGACTAGCGGAGGGTACCCGGCAATTCTCGGGTGTCTTGAGGTAAATCAAAACTCCGGGGGATAAAGAAAAAAAAATTGGTAGGTAAGTATGAGAATCGAAACCGTAGCCTCGAGTTGGAAATAAATGTGTGAAAAAAAATCAGGTTACGTTCCCCATTAGGCCACCACGACATACATTCGAATTTATTTAATAAACTATAAAAAAGGCGTACGGAATAAAAGTTAACTCTGCTGCTTCAATTTGACCTAATTAAGAAGGTCAAATAGAAGACACGCAGTTGTTTACCCAAGTTTGACTTTTTTTTGTTTTTTCCCCCCAACAGATGTTGGGGGCAGGGGACTGAATATGTCCCGGCGCAATGCTGAGAAAGTTGTTCGTTGTTAACTTTGAATTAGTTTTGCTTTCTATACGAAAAAGCCTCATCAACATGGAGAAGCAAAAATAGCAAAAATTTTGTAAAAGTCGACTTAAATAAATCTATACGCTTCACGCTTTCCTAATTCCTAGATATTATTATATAGGACCTATATACACAGTTTTAAGCGATAGTAACGCACCCGGGAGCATGTGAGAGAAAAGCCTTTTGAAGACATACACGAAATGGTCATACACATTTTGCCTTTTATATATATAGACTAGCGAGGGGTACCCGGCATTGCCGGGGTGTTTGTAGGTGTGCGTTGTTTTAAATGAAAAAGAAACTGGGGGGGGGGGGTAGTTGGATCGAAGCCAAAGCCCTGAGGCGAAGTTTGAAAATAAAATCTGCCAGCCAGATTGAAGCATTGTTATAAGCGAATAAGTGAAAGATGTTTGAAAGTCGTTGAGCGTTACGTCGACGACGATGACGATATAAGAATTGTTATAAGCGAAGTAAGAAAAGAAAGCAATGTTTTAATTAAGCGGGGGGGGCGTAATAAATACATCGAAAAAAAAACAGGCAAAAACTAACGAAAGGCAAACGAACGATGAAAACAGAAACGAACACGTGAAAAATGGCTTAAATAAGCCTGTTTCGATATTAAAATTTAAACAATCGGTGGGTACCCGGGTGTTTTGGGGTGTCGCTAAGAATAAGCGAAGTAACAAAAAAATAAAACGACTGTGACGTGAAAAATGGCTTTAATAATACAAGGTTCAATATTTAATTTTTGAAAATCGAAAAAAAACACATCTCACACCACGATTCGTACCCAAAACATTTAGATAATGAACCACCTGAGCTAAACAATGTATATAAAATGTGTACGGTTTTTCAACTATTTAAAGTAAATCAGGTCAGAATGTCATGACGTCATCTGACGCGTGCGTTGTTGACCCCACCATGTCGAAAATTGTCGATTTCGGTGTGAAAGTTTTAACGTTTCTCTCTCTCTCTCTCTCTTTCTCTCTCTCTCTCTCTCTCTCTGTTGACGTCTCTCTGTCTCTCTGTGTGCGTATCTCTGTATCTGTTTGCATCTCTCTCTGTTGGCCTCTCTCTCTCTCCCTCTCTCTCTCTCTCTCACACACACACACTTCGTGTTCCTTTCTCTAAAGAGTGTTACTAAAAAAGAAAACGGCGTCTGGGTTTGTTTTTGTTTGTAAAAACTTCGATCGTTAATATTTTCTGTGAGCGTATTTTTTTTTACTTCACATTTTTTTCTCGTTATTTTTCGGTTAACTATCGTATCTAACTATTTTTAACGTGCTAATAACTTAACGTCGTCATAGCGTAGAAGCCATAGTTTAGCTTGGGTGAGTGTTACATTTTTACCGATAACAACAATGTTTTTTAAATTCAGACTGCAATTACAGCTTGCTGACGTCAAGATCATGTGACATGACTCAGCGGGTTTTAAATACAAGTAGACCCAAAATAAACGGCACCATGTATACTATAAGTAGCAGAGTTGGCGCCCGTGTTTTTTGGTGCAGTTATAAATCGATTTAAAAATATGTAATGCTTAACATTAAAATGCCACTTTTTTTGGTCCCCCCTGCAGAAAATCGATCAGTTTACGCACTGCTGATGATACTTTTGGCCCAATTTTTCGATATTTGTCGTGCAGAGGGTGGGGCTTTCATATGAGACCAAGTTTGTGAATTTTTGTTCCGTCGGTCATAAGGTTTCAGCAGACACACAAACATACATACATACATCCATACATTGTCGCTTATTCGCTTATATATATATATATATATATATATATATATATATATATATATACTAATATATATATATATATATATATATATATATATATATAGATAGATAGATAGATAGATAGATAGATAGATATAGATGATAGGTTATGTAAAGAAAGGGTTGTAAAGAGATAGCTTCAAATTTGGGGGCATCAAAACCAAAGCAAAATATGAGGAAAGTAAAAATAAAATAGATAAACCCCATAATTTATTATTCCATACCTGTTCACACTGAAACTCTAATTCCAACATTCTGTGGATCTATATTAAATTGTTTGATAAACTTTCTGACATATTTCAATTCTATGGAGGTCAGGTACGAACGAACACCCCATAATTTTATTATACCATATTTCTTCAAATTGAAACATAATAATCAAAGTATACTTACGCAGATAAATTTAAAAAGTATTTATTAAAGTTTGTGCATATTTTCATTCTATGGAGGCCAGGCGCGAACGAAGACCCTAAAATTAAATATACGATTCCTATTTAAGTTAAAACATACTTATCAAAATATGATTATGTACATTGACACCAAAAACACTTGTACACTTTTTTTTTTAATTTTCATTTTTTTTTATTTCCACACTTTATGGACCAGGCGCGTACGTAGACCCAACAATTTTAATGAATAATCATTATGCCACCAGATCAAAGATACCCATTCCTGTGGCTCAGTACATTTTCCATCACTATATGGGAGCAGTTTTCTATAATATTCAACCATATAGGATATTTCAGCTTTATATTATATATATATATACACACACACATACACATATATATATGCATACATATATGCATACACATATATATATACCTACATATATATACATATATATGTGTGTATATATATAGGTATACATATGTGTATGTATATATATATATATACATATATATATATATATATATATATATATATATATGCATTAAGTATTTAAATCCAAATTTAAATACTTAATTTTCGGCTGACGAGATATATCGTTCTTGTTCTTTTATATTTACTCGCCGAGTTGAAATAAAAGATGATTCCCACAATATAGGCTTATGAGGTAGTCGTTTTGGAATCGGGCGAGGTCTACTAATGTACGCCTACCCCTTGAAAACTTGCAGAGACTTTACCGCCTGGAGATTTCGCCAAGTCTATTTTTAGACCGGATTATAACGCAGAAAGGAAGAGGGGAAACCGAAAGAGTTATCGCTCCATCTTCCACTTTCTAGCTGAACACCGATGGAAATCGTTCTTTTTGGTTTGGGTCGGCGACCTGTTAAGAGGTATCTCTCCTCGTCGGAGGAGGGGGTGACTTCTGTCCCCTTATGCGAAAAGGAGATACCGATACACGAGGCGTGAACGACGCGACCTTCTCGAGTCATGCGAGAGAATGCGATGAATTTACTTTCTCGCGAAAGAGACGATGACCTTTTCCTATCATGCGAAAGAGATATGGATGTTCCGAACGCACGATGTGAGATCTTATCTCTCACGAAAGAGACGGATATATAACGCGTGAGTAAGAAAATAAAACGCGTGAGATAGCTATGTGAAATTTTTCTACACCGAAGGAAATATCTTGGATTAACTGCGTCGTTGTTGAGTTGTGAGACATCCTAGCAAAAGAAACAAAAAAAAGGAAAACAAAAGAAATCTGAAAGTGCAAGGAATTTCGCTCATTTCAGATAAACTCCAGATTCCATAACTTTGAATACATTTCATTTTCTTTCCTTAAAGTTTTTTTTTTCTTAAATAAATCTATGTTTGTATCGTTTGGAAAAAGTGTTTGTAATTTCGTTATTTTCCCGAATTTTTTATGGTGTTCGTCCTTGCATTTCCATCCACTTTATTATTTTATTTTTGCTGTTTCACGTATGCGATAAAGAGAAACTACCATTGTTGCTTTCCCGTAAAGTTTCTTAGCCGTCCCCCCCGTTTTGGGCAACGTGTTACCAAGATAAACAGTTCTCATTCTTCTCTGAAATTTCTTATCATAGCCTACGTTACTTGTTGCATAAATCCCCACTTTTATCGCATGTGTAACAATATATATATATATATATATATATATATATATATATATATATATATATATATATATATATATGCCGACTGTCAACACGACGGTTCTTGGTTCAATCCTTGGCTTGGGAGAGATTCTAGTCTAACGGCACTGATGAGTTGTGATACAATGAAACAGGACTGTATGTCGATGACTAGAAGGATATATATATACATATATATGTACATATATATATATGTATAATATATATAGGTA
>NC_136508.1:100549916-100634916 GCF_053919585.1 Euprymna scolopes
ATATATATATATGTATATATATATATATATGAAATAAATATTACAATTAATTTAGAAAAATAATCCAAAATAGATTACTCCAAATATATTAGAAATATGAAAAACTAAATATTTATTAATGAATCTTAACTAGTATTTATTAATCAATTAATTAGTATCAATTATTTAAATATAGCAATCTACCTATGCATTTATATTTATGTATGTGTGTTTAGTTACACTTTGTATGTGCATTTATAGGACACTTGCTTTTGTATGTGCATTTTTGTGCAGGTCTCAGTTTTTGCTTTATAGCGGAGGGTGTTGATGCCGGCCAATTTCTCCTCTTTAATATTTTTCACACCGTTTAATATCATTACCAATCTATTAGATATAGGCGTCTCCACATTAAACACATAGCCTTTAACTTAGAAACAACATAGAATTTATGTATGAAGCGCAATTGATTTGGCTTCAATCGTGCGACGCTTGTTGATAATGTTACTTTAATTTATTACTTGCCTATGTAACTTGATCCCTTTTTTGTGTCTTAATTCTTGCACCACCTCAACGTTTTTTGACTTTTTTATCCTAAAAATAACTCAATCACCGCCCATCGTTTCTTTTTCTTTACTCAGCTCAGCAGAAGTGTCTCGAAATGCAACCATTTCAAGAGTCTGCGCACAATTATTTTTTCTTTTCATAATAATTTATCTTAGAAACATGTGTGACTAATTTCAAATAATTCTGTCTCTTCGATGCCCTCAAAACATTTTTCTTTGAATATTTCCTTATGGATACCGGACCTTTACCAACATTGTTTGGATTTTACCGTCATCAGATAGTTGACTTTTCAATCGACCAGACCATCCGTGTACTTGAAATCATTTTTCTTTCCGTATGCCCACATTTAAAAATCGTTGACCAAGTAAACTATATAGCTCACCTAGAGATTAAAAAATACTTTTCAAGCAAAATCCAAGTTCGAATTTTTTAATTCCTACCCTAAACAATTATACAATATAGAGGGCTTGAGATGAAAAAAATCCACTGTAACTATTTTTATTCTAAGAAAATAATACTCTTCTTTTCATTTATATAAAGCTGTTTTTTTAATTTTTTAATTTCTTCGTTTTATATTTTTTTTCATATTTCTTTGCACACTTATCTGCATTAGGCATTCTATGTGTTTTGATATATATACAAATATTTAATTGTACGCATTATTACAAAGACTTCCTTATAATTGGTATTCCCCTACCCCTTAACTCATTAGCGTTTGTTGACATATTAATTCAAACGCTCCGAAACTTGTCATAGTGTGTCAACCCCGCCCGTTTCTTACTGAATGTTAATGCAACTATACTGACCCATAACGTATCCCTTACGTCTTTCAGTTCTTCCTTTTCCCTTTCCTTTTCTTCTTTCTTTATTCAATCTCCAGTTTCTTCTTCTTTAGCCTGTATTACTCTTCTAATATCTGTCTATCAGTCTTCTTTTTTCTGATAACGTTTTAGCATCCCCTTTCCCCCTATCTATTTTTAAGCCTAAAATGTCAATTTGTATCACACTCACCCTCTTAGTTTGCATTTTAATATATTATTTTTATAAGCAAAAAATATATTTCACATCTGCTTTTTAGAACAAGATGCTCTAAATAGCAAATATCACCTTTATTTCTCTAACCTGACGAGGAACAGTTGTGTTTTTTTATAAACAAATTTGCTCCGAACCATTAGCATGTGTAAATAACGAGTATGTAATATTGTCTATATAAATAAAATAATGCATTGGGCTCTTTTTTATTGAACACTTTAATAACCTCGTTTTAATTGATAAGATTTATCTACTGAATACATTTCCCCCAATATATATATATATATATATATATATATATATATATATATATATATGTGTGTGTGTATGTGTGTGTGTGTTTGTATGTGTCTGCGTGTGTTTTTGTGTGTATGTCTGCGTGTCCTGGTGTGTATTAGAGAAAAAAAAGAATAGCAATATAAAGCCTAATTTTAAAAGACAACTGTCTTTTAGAGGAATAATTTTTTGGATGTCTTTATTTTCATTCTATTCAGACTGCGTAATATTTTTTGAAGAATCCAGAAATCACTCCCCATGAAAATATTTTACAATTATATTTGGAAATAAAAATTTACAAGGTTGACTGCAACAACATGTGCTACATTTCTGTATTTAAAATTCAGCGAATGATTCAAAGGAATGGCCAAACATAAGAAAAAGACCATGTTTTGAAAACACGGCAATGTGGTTTTCTCGAATATTCATCGATCAAGTTATTCTGAAACCTCCTATGCACATCTCTTCAACCACTTATATAAGTATCTTACGAGAACAGCATATAGTTTTGGTGCAAGTTAACCAAAGCGAGAAATGTAATTAAGTTTTAGCATTATAAGATGTAGTTAGCTCGATTATTTGTGTTACTAGTATAATTGTTTGCGATGAAGCAAATGGACAAACCTAAGTGTATAATCAAACGGTATAAACTAATGCGTGTTCTCCGGAAGGCAACTTGGAAATCAAATGAAAGCACAACTTCTAAGGTTTTCTTTGAGTTAAAGGAATATCCAAAGTCACAGAGAGCAATGTCTGAACTATAAAGAAGTGTAAGGAACTGTCTGGATGCCCATCTTAGCCAAATAGTCTGTGAGAATAAAGAAGTCGTTGACTGGTGCATTGTTCTCGTGGAAATGATGGGATTTAAAGAGTGGTGACCTCTACCAGCGATATCTCTTCTTGAACCCACTTTAAAGCCTCAACAGAGGATTGAATCTGCCCCGTGGGAATCCAGTGCATGTAGAATATATTCGTGCTTTACAAAAAAGGACCGTCATATATTCATATGGGGAATTGTTCAGACTGATCTCCTGGAGTCTAGAAGAGTCAGAATGCTTCAACTCGGAATGCTGTCTCTCGGTTTCTGGGCCATGGCTCTAGATTTTTTTTACATGGGGTTCACCACTTATAAAGGCCCAGGAGCCATTCGGGATAAGGGTTATTGTGTGTACAGTAATCAATGGGATAGTATCGTAATAATAGTATTGGGGATTTGATAAGGTGTCATTACTTAAGGGGGCGGTTCATCAGGAATTCGTTTGTGTTGGACTTGAAGACATCCAAGTTGAATTCGGGGGGGGGAACAGACAATTGGCAGAGAGTTCCACAGCCGTGCCGTTCTAGGAAACAAGCTTTGTTCATGGAATCTACGTTTTGATTTGGGCACGGATAAAGTGTGGGGGAAATTATTGACAGTGGTTTCACCTAGTCGGGTGTTTTTCCTGAAAGATTAGCAAAGGGGGTGGCAGAGAGTCGAGCTCAGACGAGCAATTGTAATGGAAATAACGATAACACAGAGACAGACTCGCAACGTCTCTTCTGTTGGAGAGAGGTTGCAGGGAAGGGAAAAGGGCATCACCCACGAAGTCTATTTTGTACTCTGTCAAGGCAGGATAGGCTGTTTTTAGCAGCTGCAGCAGTACTCCATCCTTGGACGTCCTTGTCTTTTATATAGATAGAGAATTCCAGTATTAGTGAGATATCTTCTGGAGCGGTAGAAGGATCCCACTATTTTCCCATCGGCTTTGGCCACAGACTTGATGTATGTGTTCCATTTAAGATCAGGAGTAAAGGTCAAACCACGAAGCTTGTCAAATCATTGGGGCTCCCCTAGACGAGATCCATTCATTTCAATCGATGCCAGATGGGGATCAGAGCGTTCATGATGTAATGATAAGAGCTTGGTCTTAAATGCATTAAAGGTAACCAGCAACCTTTCCCCCACTGTACTACGCGCTCAAGATCTGAGGAGATATAATCAGAGAGAACTTTGTCATTTGCGGCCTTTGGTGTGTTGCCATAGATAGTCGTGTCATCAGCATAGCTGTAAGCGAATGACTTAAGTATGTGTTTTGGGAGATCATTCATGTAGATCCAGAAGAGAGTTAGGCCCAGGATGGACCTCTGAGGGACTCCAGTATTAATACTGTGGGCCTCTGATTTCTGCCCATCAACCAATACTCCTATGAGCCTATCAGAGAGAAATGCTTTAATGATAGAGAAAACATTTCCAGTTATACCGTAGGTGGAAATCTTGTGAGATAGGCCTTTATGTCACACCTTATCAAAGGGCTTTGATATATCAAGAGCAATTGCCCTAGAAATGAAGACTTTCTCGACAGATTCGCTAATTCTATGTGATATAACTGTTAAATCCAAAGAAGCTGAGCAGCGGCTTGGTTCCCATCAGTTCTGGCAAATGATATAACTGTAAGCACGTCTGCTGTAGGTCTAGCATAACAGAAACCATATTGCGTGTCACTAAGAAGGTTTTTTCTCCTGAGGTGATTGGCTACTTCTCTATTTGATATGGATTCCAGCAAGTTACTCCTGATACTCACGAGACTTATTGGTTTGCATTGAGAGGGAGATGACTTATCACCTGAATTCGTAAATACAGGGCATACTGATGAGGATTTCCAGGGTGTTAAAAAGCACTACTCCTTAAGGCAACGCCTAAACTGTTTAGTAAGAGTGGAGGCAAGTTCTAGTTGTAGCTTTTTTAACACTATAATTAGAATACGGTCAGGGCCGGTTTCTTTACTGAAATTAAGGTTCTTGATTAGCTTGGCGCCTCACGCACAGATATTTCCATGTTTCCTAACGTGCTGTGTGTTTTAGGAGGAAATACGGAGAGGTGATGGCCTTCGTCGCATATCGTAGAAAGTGCTGCAAAGTTATTGGCAAATAGTTTGGCCTTGTCGGATGTTGATGGGATGACCTGTGGACCATTGATAATGGTTGGGATAGAACGCACGCTTTTGTTCAGGATCCTATTTGCTATTTGCCAGAACTGATGTGAACCAAGCCGCTGCTCAGCTTCTTTGGATTTAACAGATTGAGCATATAGCTCTCTTGCATTTTTATTACTCTTTTACAGTGGTTGCTGGCGTTCCTGAAAGCAGCTTTAGTCTCAGTGCATCTATTACGTTGGTAGATTTCTGTGTGCAATGGTAGCAGCACATTCAGGGGAGAACAATGGCTGGTTGTTAGGCTTTTGTTGGTAATTTTTGGATGGTATGAATTGGTTTATGCCTACAAGTAACCTTTCGGTAAGGTCGGATACTATAGAGAACACCTCCTTTTTAAACATGGAATGGAGAGGTAGAGCAGATATGAATATACCGAAACTATCCCAGTCAGCCATAGAGTATCGGTATATAGTACGGACGGCGGTTCATCTGCAGACTTATTATATTTTATTTTTATCTTAACTGATACAACTGCGTGGTCGGAGGATCCCAGAGAAGATAGAACAGCACATTAGCATAGCTCAGGGGACATGGAGAGAAAAGGGTCTAGAAGGCTTGCATACTGACCGGTAGTATCGGGCACACGGGTGGGCTCGCGAACAATCTGAGTGAGGTCTTAGGCAATGGCAAAATCATGACAGAACCACCCCTCATCATCAGCCATTCCACATTGTGGGCATTGAAGTCACCGCAAATGTGAATATTAGCCGTGGGATGAGCAGACAGGATGTGGTCAATTTTCTCAGATATACTCTTAAAGATAGTAATTCCGCTGTAGTGGGGCCGATAGAGGGCAAATATGAATGCGGTGGTGTAAGCAAGTGTAACCCAGAAGCACATATAAGGTAAATTAGGGTCTTCTCTGGAGATATGCCTGCCACACGGGAAGCTATATTTAATGTAGGCACATATCCCATACCCATGGCGACCTTGGGGGCAGATTTTTATGTTAAGTTAGAGTATCTATTAATTATGAACTCATATAGGGAAGTGGTCGGCCCTAGAAAAAATAAGTCTGGTTTCGTCTCCTGTAATTCTAGAAGATTGGAACGTAGAGCCATGACGTCGGAGAAGGACACATGGCAGTAGAGGTCAACGTAAGAGGATGGGGTTCTAGGTTTATTCGTGTTTTTTTTTTAGATATTTCATGTTCAGGATTTTGGGATTTGTGGAACAGGTCAGCATACTTGGTTAGAGCAGTAGAAAGAGGGAAAGTAAGAGAGAAAAAACGGGAAGATTTATTTTGTAGCATATGATAAGGTACATCCGTAACAATTACCCACTAGTATTGCATCGAGAGGCCCCACCAGAGACTACTGCATGGTCCAGAATCCATTCACCAAATGGCAATAAAGCAGTTCCAGTACTTTGCACCTGCTGATAGGACAGTCTCCTTAGTGGTTCATCCAAGGTTCGGGTCCCTGACTATCAGGCGGTTAACGTTAGCCCAGATTAAAACGTTTACCTCCAGCACTCTTACTAATGACATGGCCGCAAGGATAAACATACAGGAAGAAAATTTCCGGCATCTCACACTACTGTTCACGAAGTACTACCGACCTGGGAAGCAGCTTTTTTTTCACCCTTTGTCAGAAACATCACTTATTTGAATACAACTTAAATTGCAAAAGACCACATGAGCATCAATCACTGATGGATCTGAATTGATCAGATGAACCTTTTGCTTCAGTCATGATATGATCTTTCTGATCATTTCCGGACACACTTGTGACAAACTTTGAGCAAATCTTCCGGATCTTAAGTTCATAGCAGATAATTGCGTGTAAATTCCAATGTGCATTTATCGTCACTTTCGATACCCTACGATCTTTATCAATGAATTTCTTTATTTGGCCAATCAACTCTGGTGTTCTAACTTCTTACTCTATAGCGCTTTTGAAAATAGATATATCCATGAAATTACCTCCTTCGGTATCATCGGTAATCCTAACCCTCATTAACTACTTATTCTAATTAGTGATTCTGTTCGAAACGTAACATTTACTTAGCAATTATAATTTCAACACCCGTGTCCACTTCTCACGTTAATAAACAGAACCACGAGGCGATGAACGATACGTGATATAAACAGGCACGCATCTCTAATTATTTCCGCACAAAAAATATGATAGAAATCTTCCCGATCAAGTGTTTGCATATAGCTTTTACGTAACTTATTCCATCAGAGTGAAGAGATAAATAATGATCATGCTTCCCATTATTTATGCTTCGATAACAGCGTTATCAGCCGCCTATACATTCGTAAAACCCCTAGGGAGACCTCTTAAAATGCACTGTGAAGCGAGCAGGAATTAAGATCGGAAGGAAAGAGGACAGAGTTAGAAGAATTATCCATTAATAACGGGTTGTATAACGTTTCTCAAATTGTATAGAAAAACGTTCAGGTCCTGTCATTAAAATTAGCTAAAATATTCGTGTATAAAAAGTCTTTCGATGTTGCTTTAATTTTTAAACCGAGATTACTTGTTCCAGTTTTATAATTAAAGTATAATTAAATCGCTTTTCGTGCAGTCTACAAAGTACCTTAAATGTGATAAACCAGATTAACGTTGCGTGAATTTTACTACCAGCACAAATATAGACTGGAAGGAAATATGATTAAACTACCTCACCTAGCTGTCTTTTTTTCTGTAAATGTCATGGATCTATATAATTTAAAACTAGCATATATATTGTTTACGAGATAAGTTTTTGTTTTATTTCTCCTTGTTATTGTCTCACGACGTATCCAATATTTTTGTGGTTATTAAAAATCAAACCTGTCATTCTGCCAGCAATTCTTACATGCTTCAACAGTTTCATATCTCTAAATAGTTATTCATAGTTTTGCTAATATTGTTGTGTGGAGCATTTCTTTCGGGCGGATTTCATCTGCAAATAAAATACCTGGGTTTATCCAAATAAAAGAATAAACGTGAGTAAATTGTGAGAATTTTGAATTGGTTGACTTGCCGAGGGTAGGTCGGTGGGGAAGAAAGAAGTGCTGGCAGCTGTGATCAACTCGGCCGGTTGTCCGTTAATCAAATGACCTGAGTGCCTATTCCTTACAAGTTAAATAGACATTTTAGTCACGCGTGAATCTCGTTGACTGAGAGTTGGACTAGATAAAAAAGGGGTGGCCGCTCTACTCTTGTTGTAGTAGTTGTTGCGATCTTTTAGACAAATTACACTTCGACCATCGTTACCCATTTGTTACTTTTACAAGGAAAGACTGCTAGTAAGCAACGTCGACATTTCGTTGCAAGACTTAAACCGTCTTTCCCCCCCCCCATTCATCGGTATGCTAATACCGACAAAATCTCTGTTCAGTGCGTTTTAGGTGAGAGATCCGGTATCTTCGAAAAGTCTGATTTGCTAATACTGTAATAGTGAGGCAAGGATTGCGCAATCACAACCATATCTTTCATGAATCAGCACTGTATGAGGCACGTGGCAAAGAGGAGTCCACAACGACTGGAAATATTGTAGAGATAAGCGGAGAGAACATACAACCACCCAAGTTCCAAATGATCACCCATTTAGTACCGACAAGGTGCAAGGTTGTTAATTTCGGTGATCCAACGGAACCGGTGTCAATGTGATTATGCCGTATATTAGGATGATATAAAATGAATAAATAAAACGTCATCACTTTTAAGCTTAAAAAGTAAGCTTCACTCTTGGAAAGGCCTTCGTTTGACAAAGCGTTGTCATGCACAGCAATTGTTCATGTTTTTAAAATGCAGAGTTTTAGTAATTCTGACTATGTGCGAAAAGAATAATTCCCGGGAAGAAAAGGTTGCTCCTTTTAATAGTAGTTATTCTACTCTTTGAGTTTAAAAAAAGATAGGAAACTTTTTTTTTTTTTTTAGAAAGAACGTCGATTGAAAAAGTGTGCCTCGGATATGTATGCAACGCCGTCTGAGAATACTTTTTTTTTTTGGAACGGCCTTTGTATGGTAATGCGCATCTCGCACTCTAGTCAACCGCGATTATTTATCGCTGGTAAACGTACATATAGAACATTTTTTTTTACATAGGATCGACCAAATATCAAGGCAAAAAGGTCACTCGAGGATAAGAGTTAAAGAGTGTACAGTAGAAATTGGACAATATAGTAATCCTTTGTAAATGAAATTTAGTAAATTTGTTAAATTATATGGAACGGCTCATCAAAAACTGGTTTACGTTAGACTTGAAGACAACAACATTCTAGTCAGCTGGAAAGCAGGAAAACGAAAGACAATTCCATAGGCGTGCTGTTCTAAGAAAGAAGCTTTAGTCATGGAATCTACGTTTAGGTTTAGGCACATATAAAGAGTGGAGGAAATTAGTGATATTATTTTGTGCTAGACGGTTGTGTCTTGTGAAAGTTTTGCGAGGGGGCCATAGATTAGAGGTCAGCCGAGTACTTGCCATGAAAATAACGACAAAGCAAAGACAAACTCGCAACATCTCTTCTGTGAGAAAGAGGTTCCAGGAAAGTGAAAATGACATCCACTATGTGGCTATTAAGTCTATTTTGAACTCTGTCAAGGTAGGATAAGTCCCTTCTGGCAGCTCCTACCCAAATGTGGCAACAGTACTCTATCCTTTGACGTACTTGGCTCTTATATAGATAGAGGATTGCATCAGCAATGAGATATCTACAGGATCGATAGAATGATCCCACCATTTTTCCAGCGGACTTAACAACGGATAGAATGTATGTGTTCCATTTATGAACCTATCAGAGAGAAATGATTTAATAATTGAGAAAACAGATTGAGATCTTGTGAAGTAAACCATACTCTATGCCATACTATATGTTGCGTTCAGATTCTGGAGAAAGATCATTCTGGGCCACAAGTTGTAGCCCGTTTGGATAGTACCATCCTCGTTTTAGTAGCTGTTAAACATTTTTGCGAAAATATGAAAATATATTCATTTGGAATGACCTATATATATATATATATATATATATATATATATATATATATATATATATATATATATATATATATATATATGAAAAAAACACTACATAGATATAGATAAAATATATGAAAAACACCCTTTTTCAGTAAAGTACATGAGGTCACCACATATCAAGGGCCGAAGGCCACTCAGGGATAAGGGTTATTGTGTGTACAGTAATCAATGGGATTGTATTATAGTAAGCATTAGTATTGGGGGTTTTGATAGAATGTCTTACTTAAGGGGCGGTTTGTCAGGAATTTGTTTATGTTGGGCTTGAAGACGTCCAAGTTGTAGTCAGGTGGGAAGCAGGCAAGCGGCAGAGAGTTCCACTGGCGGGCAGTTCTAAGAAAGCACCTTTGCTAATGGAATCTACGTTTGGATTTAGGCACAGAAAAAGTGTGGGGAGAATTATTGACAGAAGTTTCAGCTAGACGTGAAAGATTGGCAAGGTGGACGAAGGATTGGAGTTCAGACGAGCACCTGCCATGGAAATACCGATAAAAAAAAGACAGACTCGCAACGTCTCTACTACAGTATAAAAGTAATTTTGTGTGTGGGTGCCTACCTGTGTGAGTTGATTCATAAAATTTTCAACAATGACTGAGCCTATATCTTGCGGATTTTACTTACACGAACTCATCTGATCAGTATCGAAAATCGAAAAAAATAAATCTGATTAGAAGCCTTCTTCACATTTGAAACAATGAAAACTGTTTTTTTCGGGCAGTGTTGTAGCCCAAGGGAAAGTCTGTCCCAAGTCAAATGGAATGACAAAAGAGAAAACATAGGAACGTTAATAATCGGCTTAATTAGAAAAATTGATTTCAAATAAAATTTTAGCGTAATCGTGTTTGGGGTATTCAGTCGAACAATAAAGTCTTACAGTTTTAATTTTCTTTTTCTTATATATATATATATATATATATATATATATATATATATATATATATATATTTCAGTAAGTTATAAAATATATATGGCGATTAATATATATATATATATATATATATATATATATATATATATATAGTAGAGAACGAAAATTAAAACTATAAGTTGAACTTTACAATCAAAATTTATTGCTCAACTGAGTACTCCATAAAATAATTTTCAAATTCCTCATTCCGTGGAGTTTCTAAGAATGCTGTTCTTC
Organism: Euprymna scolopes; assembly: GCF_053919585.1. Lineage (NCBI taxonomy): Eukaryota > Metazoa > Mollusca > Cephalopoda > Sepiida > Sepiolidae > Euprymna > Euprymna scolopes. The sequence continues at coordinate 100,560,852 of NC_136508.1, forward strand.
TCATCAGAGCGTAGAAATATTAGACAATCATATTTGTAGTAATGCTAGAATTTGCTACTCATAAATTAATTTAAACCGACATTCATTATAGTCATTAATTGCCAAGAAAGAGAGGTGAAAAAATGTTGTGTCTATAAAAAATAAAATAAAAACAAACCGCGGATAATATTTCAGATTGCATGAAAATTATCTCAAGGTAATTTGAAAGGCGAAAATAGTCATTTAGAGAGAATGGAGTCCAAAATTATGTCCAGTGTAACGGTGCATATAGTTCGGTTAGAAAGTTTTCAAAGAAGCTGAAATAATGTAATTGTTTTTTTTTTCGGACAGTGCAGTAGTCAAAAGAGAAATTGATATCCAGTCAATTGAGATCGAAAAATAAAAAGAAGTGAAAAACAGCATTTTTTTTTAAATTCAATTTTCACCCAAAACAAGGCACAGTGCCACTTTGAAGCAGGGGGCTACTATTAGGGACTTAATTAGCGGGTCATTATGAAGGGAGATAGGTAGAAAGATGTTTGTTAACATTACACTTAAACTTCTGCATATTATTGCAGTTGGGAAAGCAGAATCCCGGAAGGGAGTTCCAAAGACACGCAGTTCTGGATAAGAAACTATTGGAGTAAAAGGCTTTCTTGCACATAGGATCTCTACTGTAAAGGGATGAGACTTAGTAGCTTGTCGGGTTTGTCGGAGGTAGTTACCTCGGGGAGGTACAAGTGTTTGCAGTTCGTCAGAGCATTCACCATTGAAGTATTTGTAGAACAGGCAGAGGGATGCAACATCTCGTCGATGGGACAGAGGATGACATCTAGATGACAGTTCAGGACCTATCAGGTTGGTGACTCTCTTTTGAACCCTGTCCAGGAGCGAGAGACAAGCAGCAGATGCAGCAGCCCAGATGTGGCAACAGTACTCCATACATGGGCGAATGGTTTCTTTATAGAGGAATAGGATACTGTCATGCGTAAGTAGTTTTCTAGCACGGAAGAGGGAGCCAACCTTCCTTGCAGCAGCCTTGGCAATGCTCTCAATGTATCTATTCCAGTTCATATTCCCTGTAAACGTTAGGCCGAGGAATTTAAAAGAAGTACTTTCAGGCAATGTGTTCTTGGCCATTGCTATTTGTGGGTGAGAAGGTTTCTTGTAATTATTGAAGGAAACAAGCTTAGTCCTAGTAGCATTGAATGTGACCAACCATTTTTGTCCCCATTCCACTACGAATTGGAGGTCGTCCTCTAGTGTTTCTGCCATTTTCTTGGATATGTGTTCATTTGTTTTTCCCTCATATCTGTTATAGAGAGTGGTGTCATCGGCAAATATACCCATCTCCGAAACAATTTATCAGGGAGGTCATTTATGAATATCAGGAATAATAGAGGTCCAAGGATAGACCCCTGAGGTACCCCCGATTTATGTCATATTGTTTAGATATACGACCGTCGAGGACAACTTTGATTTTTCTAATTCTTAAGAAGGATTTAATTACATTATGAATTCTTTTAGTGATTCCATATGATCTAATTTTCCTTAGAAGACCATCGGGCCATACCCTGTCAAAAGCCTTAGATATATCAAGGGCCACCGCTCTACCCTCCCCTGTTTTATCCAATGAACGGTATATACATTCAGAAACTACAGTTAAGATATCTGCTGTTGAACGGGCTTGCCTGAATCCATATTGTTTGTCAGTCAGGAGTTTAGCAGCTGTTAGGTGCTGGACTAGGGCTTGATTAACTAAGGACTCAAATATTTTGGCGAAAAACGGGAGGAGGCTAATGGGGCGATAATTTAGTGGGTCAGTTCTTTCACCAGAATTCTTGAAGACTGGTACCACAGAGGCGGTTTTCCAGCAGTCGGGAAAACAAGATTCGTTAAAGCATTTATTGTAAAGTTTGGACAGAACTGGAGCAACCTCGGCAGAACATTTTTTTAATAGCACAGCCGGGATGAGATCTGGTCCACATGCTTTTTAGGTGTCTAAGTATTTTATAATAGCATGTACCTGAGAAGGGGTGATTTTCAAATCGTCTAGTGTGGCGTCTGTTCGCAGAGGAAAATCAGGGAGTGAGTGGTGTACCGAGTTTAGTGTGGAGTTTGAGGCAAACCGACTGACAAGTATGTCAAGCCTGTCAACTGGCAAGCATATCAACTATCAACACCGGCTTAATTAGAAAAGGTGATTTCAAACTAAATTTTATCGATTTAATATCAGTCTTTTAAAAAACAGCTCGTAAAAGATTGTATTATTTTGACCGGATATTGTCTAGAGCGATCGAAACACATCTTTCTGTACAGTGTTAAATTCGTCGTCATTATATAAAGGGGGGGTGATGATTAGAAAGTTTTAATCAGCTAATTAGCAATAACAAGACTGTGGAAAAGTCATGAGGTTTATGCTGATGATGATAATGATGACAAAATAATAATAAGAATAATAGTAATTATAATACTACTACTACTACTAATAATAATAATATTAATGATAAACTATACTAATAATAACAGCAACATACCTACTAATCGTATCTCTGTTAGTAATAATAGATACACATTTTGTAATAATTATAATAATGAAAAATGTCGATAATAATAATAATCATAAAGATACTATTAGTAGAAAAAATAGTAATAGAAATAAACATAATAGTAGATATATTGATAATGATAGCGATGATGATATTGATAACATACAGATAATGATGAAAAGCGGAAAAGATAAATACACGCACATATACACATATATACATACACATGTATGTATGTATATATATATATATATATATATATATATATATATATATATATATATATATATATATATATATATATAATACACCCATAGACACACAAATATATATTTTAATATACACACACATATATCATCATCATCGGCGGTCACTCGTGTCCGAGTAAGACTGTCCTCCGTTGTGGCTTCTGTGGGTCCTCAGGTGAGCATAGAGCCCAATCCTAGACCCAATTTGTCCTGTGCAATTTGGGCAGATAAAGGTAGTGGTGGTGGGGTGGGGTTGGGTGTGTCTGGTTGATAATCTGTCCTTTCTGTGCTTGCGTTTATCCTCAGCAGCTTGATTTAGGTCACTACTATAAAGCGCAGCACCTTCGTGGACAGCGCTCCTCCATGCCAACCTGCTCCCAGCCACGTCCTCCCTTGTCTCAAGGTCCATCTGAAACCGCTTTAGATTTGCTTTGATGTTGTCCTTATACCTCATCTTTTGGCCACTCTGGGCACGCTTTCCCTCAACAAGCTGAGAGTAGAAAATCTGTTTTGGGAGGTTGCGATCCGGCATTCGGACAACATGACCAGTCCATCTGAGCTGGCGTTGAGCAACATTAGCAGTGATAGTGGGAATGTCAGCCTCACTCAGGACGCTGGTGTTGGTGCGTCGGTCCTTCCAACTAATTCCGAGGATTTTTCTGAGGTATCTTTGCTCGTACGTCTCCAGGGTTTTTACGTGCCTCCTGTATGTGGTCCAGGTCTCCGATCCGTCTTATTCGCTTAATCATGTCTATCCATTTAATGCGGAAGCAAAGGATGCAAAAAAGACAGAGCAGACCAAAGCTCAACATCAAGCAGCTGGGCGATATCACCTACCAACACACCCATAAACACACAAATATATATATATGTGTATTTATATATATATATATATATATATATATATATATATATATATATATGTGGGTGTGGGTGTGTGTTTGCGCGCGTGTGTGCGCGTGTATGTGTGTGTGTATGAAAAAGGCACGGACATAGATGCATAAATAGACAAATATAAAAACATACTCCAATATATGCATATATATAAATACATAGAAACATATGAGGACAAATATATGTATATATACGATATGATACATGGCAATAGCGCTGCCATTACTACGAACAATAATAATAAAGAATACCAAGTTAAAGATTTAGTAAACCTTTTTGTAAAGCGCTTAAAGAAAATTAAATATTGAAAATTAAATTATTTAAAAAAGTACATATATAAACTAAATATATATATATATATATATATATAGTCTTTGAAGTTTTTAACATTTGAAACTATACAAAAAATTATTCTTTATCATTCGTTAAAAAAAACAAAAAAACATCTAGTCAGTAAGTCATTTAATCACCTGCAATCACTGCATCAACTCTCAAATTTACTATAATACCAATTTTTTTTATTTTTCAAGGGATCATCAGTTGTTTACCATGAAACACTGTTTCGGAGATTTAAAAACAAAACAGTGTATTACATCATGGCTCCTCAGCAGTGTTGATCAAACACCACCACCCTTAATCTTAGGAAGAAGACAAGTTACAAAAATTTTGATCCAATTTCCTATTCTTAATTGCAATTACTAACCTTTTCATAGTATAAAAATGAATTTCTTACCTGTGCGATTCATCAATTTCCCCATTAAAAATGGATACATTTTTTTAATTTATCAGTCTTGTATTTATAAGATTTGGATTAATCCATTTAACTACGTATCACCCCCACTATAGTTAGTAGTTTGTATATTTACATTCTTATTTATTTAAAATTAGATATATAAAGGTTAAAGATATTTTATTTTTACATATATACATTTTTATATATATATATATATATATATATATATATATATATATATATATATATATAAATTTATTATATGTAATTATAAATACATTTATACATTGCTAATATAGTTTTGGATTTCCTTTATTAATATTGTCTGGTTTATCTTAAACGATTCAAAAGCATCAGGATAACGAACAAATGCTTTATTTAACTGTTTAAATATTTTATTTTTATCTCCACCTTGTTTTATCATCCTTATTACTAAGCTAGAAACTGGTGGTATAAAATCTGTTAATTTTAGAGTAACACCAGCTATTCTCAAAAACTCTGACATAATGGTTCCATAAAACACAAAAACTGGGCAGGTGCTATCCTTATGGGGCATACGTACTATTTTAAAGGGGAATGCGTTTCTTTTATCAAATATTTTATAAAGAAAAATCCCATCCTCAATTTATATATCTAAATCCAGAAATGTAGCCTGTTGTCCTCTATGTTCACAATTCAATTTTATATATAAATATATATATATATATATATATATAAATATATATATATATATACACGTACAAATGTATAATTTATTGGTACTATTTATCTGAATATGTAAACAATAAAATTATAACAGCCGATAGTTTTATTGATTATTTCTATAATTCTCAAGATAAAAGTAATAAACTAGATAATACAAGAGGATAAAGTCCGGTAAAGTAGGTTGAAAAATTACGATAAAAAGAATGCATAGTAATATAAATAAAAATTCTACCATTGCTGAAAATATGATTTGCTGATTCCTTTCTGTCCTTTGCTGAGAAAGATACCGGGGATAACGTTCTTTGAAACTCTGCGGAATAACGACTTATTTTGGGGAGTATACAGTCAAACAGCAAAATTTTCATTGTAAGTTCAACTTAGAGTTTTAATTTCTCTTATAATAAGCTCTAATCTCTATTGCGCATTGCTCTTTTTTATTTGATTGAAATTAATGTTTGTTATTGTTTTACGGCTTATTAACCCTGTTCAGCTTATTTAAGGCCGAATCCAGTGATTTTAAATACATTTTTTTGTAATAGAATATATTTGTTTCCTTCAGTCGGTTTCTATTATTCCCATCCTTGGGACCTTAACATGTACTATCACTCCAGGTCAGAGTTGACCTGGGGGCAATGACAATTAAAGGGTGGCTCCATACTCCCCAAAGCTGGTCTCACCATCGGATATAGCTTAGAGTCGGTTGGGATTAAGTTATGCATGCATATTTGATTTAAGATTACCATTTCGTATATCAGTGTAACATACTTTTCGATTTCATTACTTATATATATGTATATATATGTATATATATATATATATATATATATATATATGGAGATATATATGCGACAACTTTAAGCATTTACTTAAAAAGTACTCACTACGTAGGTAGAGCAAGGAATCTTCAGGTTTACGCGCCTGAAGCAGGCGCATAAGCCTGAAGATTCTTAGAGTGGATGAAACGCGGAATATTCAGTGTAGCTTTATCGCCATGTATATTTTATAACTTACTATATATATATATATATATATATATATATATATATATGTATATATATATATATATATATAATTATAATTATAAGACGCAAATGTCATTGTAACGGTTGTTGTATCCCACATTCGGTTTACAACTTCCGGTTGCACATGCGTACATAAACATAAACTCATAACACATAAAAACTGAAGAAAGTGCTTAATACTGTTGTAGGGCGCATATGCGTTTTATTTTTTATTACCGTATGTTTCTGTTAAGTTACATTATTTTTTCGGCTATCCGGCCGTCTTTTCAGCCGTCTTTACCTTCCTCAGTAGTTTACAGAAATGTTTTTGTAAAAGTCTGAGGAAGCTACAGACGACCAAAAATGTTAGGGTCGCTGAAACAATAATGTAACTTAACAGAAAGATACGGTAATAAAAATAAAACGTATATATGTATATATATATATATATATATATATATATATATATATTTATATACATATGTATATATATAATCATGTATTAAAATATACATATATCTATTAATAATATATATATAGATTGATATATATATATATATATATATATAGATAGATATAATGACATAAATATATATATATATATTATCATTTATTACAGTTCTTTGCTGATTTGAAATGTTACATGATAATTTTATGACATCATACATTGTTAAAAGTTATGTTATTTTTGAATTGAGGACTTACATTACGCGTACGTTACTTCATCATTTGTGACGTCATAAATTCTCTGCGAAAAAAAAAACAGCATATAAAAAGAAATGAGTTGATTTGAATTGATAAAACGCAGTCTCAGAAGAATGAATATGCAGAATTATGTCCACTCTATAATTATCTAACGCTAGAAGTTATCTAAAACGCGGACCCAACAATCTATGGAATTTTCCTTGTAAATTTCGCATAGCATATAGTATTAAACTTAATAGGTGACGATACATTCGAGTCAGTAAATCTTCCAATTCTTCGGTCATCGGTACACTTTAATACCCTTTACGCAGATCGTGGCAAAAGGAAGCGAATACATAAATAATGGATGCTTCCTTGTATGAGTAGGAGAGTCACCTTAGATATATTATGGAAGGTACCTTACCCCGTATATATATATATATATATATATATATATATATATATATATATATATATATATATATATATATATATATATATGAGCAAACAGTTAATAAAATATGTTTAAAAACACTTTGAAATGAGTTAAAAACATATTTAATCTGAAAAGGAAACACTATATAAATGGATAGTCCTTAATCCGAGGAATTTCGAAGACATACTCTCCTTCTCATCAGATATCTCATGGCAGATAAAAAATCCAGTGACGGTAATTAAAATATAAACTTCAAGAAAGGTAAAATATTTCCATTTGTACAAGTAACATCCAAGGAAATCCCGTAATTAGAAGAAGATGGTCCATAATAATCCAAAGGCAGAAATCCATGGAATAATTCACAAAAATGTGGACAACGAAAAAAATAATATTAATAAAAGAAAAAATAAGATGATTTATAGTTATGTCTCGGAAGTAGAGTGAAAAGCGCATCTCATTTTCTTTTATTAATATTATTTTTTCCTTGTACAAATGGAAATTCTTTTAACTTTCTAGAAGTTTTATATTTGGATTTTACCGTCACTGGATGTTTTTATCTTCCACCGGACTATCCATTCATGTGTTTTTCTTTTTTCTTTACCATATTCCCTCTGCTAAACTTATTTTGTTTTCAAGTAAGATCTTTGACTTACTTGTTGTTTCATCAAATACTTCTGCATGCAAAATCCAATCCCGCATTTTGCTAATTCTTACCCTCTTATGAGAAGGTGTGTATTTCTTCGAAACTCCGCGGATTAAGGACTATCAATTTATCTAGTGTTTCCTTTTCAGATTAAATATGTTTTAAACTCATTTCAAAGTGTTTTTTAACATATTTCATTAACTGTTTGCTCATATTATAAGCTCTATTTCCTATTTGGTTTTATCGAGATTTTATATCTGGCTGAGGTAATTTTATAAATATTAATTCTTTAATATATATAATTTACTTTAATTTTACCATCTTGGATCATTTTGATAAATTCAATTGTAATTTTTATTATTTATATATATATATATATATATATATATATATATATATATATATATATATATATATATATATATATATATAAGGCAAAAGTGGCGCCCGCGATACTGTCCGCCCAGCAAAAGTTTTCTTTCACTGGGGTTCTCGGGTTTCGGCAAAATAACATTGACACACCGGTTACCGTTAGACCACCGAAGTTAGGCAACATTGAGCCCGATTATTGCTAAAATGGGTGACCAATTTGTAAATTCCAGGCGCTGTATGTCGGAGAATTTCTGTACCTCCCTGCAAGAATTACAAAAACTTAAGGTCGCCATCTCTCCTTACAGGGATATACATGCGACTGGAGACTGCTTGTGGACTTTATACTCTTATGAAACTCCCTCCTTTAGGGGAAGCCGGTTAAACCCGAATAGCGTAAGTGCTGACGCAGTTTTGTATCTCTCGGGGTGGGGTGTGGTGAGAACATTTTTGTATACGTAGATCATAATATCTACGATTTGCGAAGGGACGTCGTCTGTTTTTTTTTTATTGAATTTTATAAATTACACGCTATTTCATCCTTTCGCGTGTTTTATCGTGTGTTTCGTATAAAAGCGAAACTAATCGAAAGAGAAGTCAGCTGCCAGGACGTCAAGAAAGCAATTAGCTTCGATAAATTGTGCAGAAACCCCGCATATCAGACAATTGCTATTCAGTTGGACACTTTTTTATAGGGAGCTGTTTTCCCCGACCTCGTGGGAAAACAAATAAATGAAACGACCGAAGGCTAAACTGGCCTTCAGCCAACTTTATTTCTGCACCTGCGTAATCACTTAGCGAATCGACTTTTTGATTGGCATCGCTAAATTTGAACGCACTCTTATGGCTTCATAGCGTAGCGGTAAGATGTCACGTTTTCTTTCACTTTTCTTTCCGTCTTCGCGTCACAGGTTTGAGCACGCCTGCCTATCAAGAATATTTTTCTTTCAAACCTTCAAGCACCCGGGAAACACCGGGTACCATCGCCAGTATCCTGATATAAGACAGTAATGATTAATTACCTTTAATCTCCATGTAATTTATTTTCGTCACCTGATGTAAGAATCAAACATCGACGAAAGATTAATATCCCAAAGAAAAGAAAACTGTATTATATTAAACGTTATTTGATTTTAGAATTGGCTACTTCCAAAACAAAATATATCCTCTGCGAAAAACAGTTAAAACAAACTGATGAAAATTGAAAAGCTTATGGGGGAGGCCACCGTTCTAATATAATTTTTTAAATTACAGATATCGTAAGAAAATACAGAATATTTTGTGTATTGTTAATATTTTTGTAAAGAGTAAGAAGTTACAATGTAGGGTTTATATTTTTTGGAAAATTTTTTTTCCGAATTTGGAGGGTATTTTTATTTCGAATTAGCGGGTTTTGAAATATTTTGTTTCGAATTAGCGTTTTTTTTTTTTTTTGTTAGATTTTTGTTTCGAATTAGCGGTTTTTGAAGATTTTTTGTTTTGTTTTAAATAACCGCTTTTGGAAAGTTTTGGAGATATTTTGTTTTAAATTAGCGGTTTTTTAAAAGTCCAAGCAATAAGTAGATTAACTTATATTTATAGGGCGCAATTATATAAAAATAAGTATATATATATATATATATATATATATATATATATATATATATATATATATATATATATAGCTACAGGCTGCTATTGATGGGAAAGATGCGAGGGTATTTCATGACGGTCTCAAAGAAGTTTTCGGACCACAACAATGTGGTACTTTACCCGTTATGAGGGCAGATGATACAACTTTGGTGACTGATAAGAATAACATCCTTAACCGCTGGAAGAACCATTTTGAAGGAGTACTGAATTCTTCTTCTGATGTTGACGATGATGTTTTGAGTTCTATGCCTGCAAGAATCCAAATACCAGAAGTAGATGCGATTCCTAATTTGTCTGAAGTTCTCGCAGCTCTAAAACAAATGCTACTGAGAATGTGTGCAGGTGATGATGGTATACCGGCTGTAATATTCAAGTTTAGGGGAACACACTTTGGAAAAAAACATTTGGAGTTATTCATCAGCATCTGGGAAAGCGGTGCTGTACCTGAAGATTTCAGGAACTCGTCAATTAATCCATCTCTTCAAGAATAATGAAAGCGCATTGATTGTGATAACCACTGTGGAATATCACTGCTCTCTGTGGCTGGAAAAGTACTAGCCAGGGTCATTTTGAACAGGATAATCATTCATCTAGTAGACAAAATTTATCCTGAGGCGCAGTGTGGTTTTAGATCTGGAAGGGGAACCATCGACATGATCTACTGTTTACGCCAAGTTGCAAAGAAGGCACGTGAGAAAAATCAGGATCTGTTTGTCGTGTTTATCGACCTAACCAAGGCGTTTGACTCTGTCAACAGAGTCGCACTTTGGAAGGTTTTGAATAAAGTTGGAATCCCTGAAAAAATATTAAATGCAATAATATCCTTTCACGAGAATATGGAGGCACGTGTAAGAGCAGACAGAATGTTCTCTGAGTCATTCCAGATAAAAAATCGGTACGAAACAGGGTTGTGTTATGGCACTTGTGCTCTTTGCCATCTTCTTTTACATCATGTTTTTAAAGATTACACGCAAGGTGTCAATTTTGAGCTTACAACTACCGGGGGTCTTTTTAATCATCAAAGATTCAAAGCTAAAACATTAACAAGAAGCAAAATGATTCGTGTTTTTTTGGGTTTTTTTTTTGCAGAAGATGCTGCACTCGTGGCCAGTTATTTTGAAGATGCACAAGAATTAGTTGACAAGTTTTTCAATGCCGCAAAACCATTTGGTTTGACGATTAGTATTAAAAACAGAAGTTATCTACCAACAACCCCCCCCCGTTGCAGCAAGGCGGTGTGAATATTCCGAGACCAGAATATGTGGAACCGCTTCAGAAAATCTTATTGAATAGACAGCCTCTAAATTATGTTAAACCCTTTGCATATATCGGAAGTAAGGTGGATTCTTCAGCATCACTTGATGATGAGATATTGAGCAGAATTTCAAAGGCGACTGATGCCTTCGGCAAACTGTGGTCAAGAGTATGGAATGAAAGGGGGTTGACTCTGAGGACCAAAATCTCAGTTTATCGTGCAGTGATTGTTTCAATACTCCTGTATGGATCGGAAGCCTAGCCCCCATACCCTAGGCAGATTGCGCAACTGGATACATTCCATAAGCGTTACCCTCGCAGTATATGTGGATTAACATGGAAAAACAAGGCCCTTAACTCGGGAGTGTTTGCTATGTGCGACATTTTAAGTATTGACGCCTTCTTGATGAAGTCTCAAATTCGGTGGGCTGATCACCTTGTTCGCATGGATGAAAACCGTCTACTAAGCAACTATCATACAGTCAACTGAAAGAGGGTAATCGAAATGTGGGTCGTCCATTTCTGAGGTACAGGGATAAGCTGAAAGACAATCTTAAGCAGGCAGGCCTGAACCCAAAAACATTTGAAGATACTGCTAAAAGGAAATTGTGGAGGGAAAAATATTTTGCGGGCATTAACACATACATTGACACACGGCTATCGAATCAAACAACTCTTCGTAGAGCAAGAGTAGGAGCAGCGCCTTCCCAGTCTGTGTCCTGTGACTCGAGCGGCTTGGTTTGTGGGAGCAGAGCTGGCCTCGTTACACACATACGACACAAGCATTGAAGGCAGAGTGAAACAGAGCGAATTTTTTGGTCCTCATGCGTCGAACACGACGGAAGAGTCCATTATATATATATATATATATATATATATATATATATATATATATATATATATATACATATATATAAAATTTATCTATAACGTAGTAGACTAATTCTTGAATGATTACAGCCACGATGAGTGTGGAAGAGAAAGGAGTGTCGAATATGAATCGATAATTGAGTGGTTGACTTTTTTTCCTGAAAAAATCTAAATACTGCTGACACGGAAGCAATTTTCCAACTGTAAGTGAAACAAGATTCTATGAGATAGATGTTGTATAGTTTGGAGAGAATTGCAGTAATCACAGCGGGTGCTTTCTAGTAGTTTATCCGGGATGAGATCAAGCTCACAGAGGTTGGAAGTATTTAGTTTTATTTCATATAGCGATTATGACAAACGCCGATTTAAAATTATCGAGTGTGGCTTCTGTCAGTGAACGGACGTTCAGAGTGTTAAGATTTAGCTTCGTAATAACTAGCTGTATGATATACATTTTACTTTCCCCATATATATATATATATATATATATATATATATATATATATATATGTGTGTGTGTGTGTGTGTGTGTGTGTATGTGTGTGTGTGTTTGTGTAGCGCGCGTGTGTGTGTGTGTGTACGAATGTGTGTTAAAATCAATGAAGTACTCAAATCTTCCAAAATATTGAAAACCGAGAAAAATAAATGTTAGGTGTGCAAGATTTGAACCAGACGTAACTAACTGACCGCTCGGGTTTGCTCGGAACATGATGTCCATCGCCGGCTTCTACCGAGCGTAGCCGATTATCAAAGCACAGCAACGCTTGTCAATGGAAAATACTGAAGAAAAATCAAATATAAGAAAATCACAAGAAAATAAATAAATAAACAATTCCTGTTTAATTCTTATAACCTTTTTAAGTGAACAGAAAAGTATTTGTTTTCAAGAGAATTCACCTTTTTAGGTTGGTTGGTTGTTTTTGTGATTTTTTTGTTTTTTTATTTTTAGACAGTGATCACCACTTATCAAGGCCCGGAAGCCACTCAGGGATAAGGGTTATTGCAAGTACATTACGTTAGTGTGGAGATTTGCTGAAGTGTTTACTCAAGGGGGCGATTAATTAGGAATTTGTTAACGTTGGACTTGAAGACATACAAGTTGTAGTCCGGAGGGAAGCAGACAGACGGAACAGAGTTCCACAGGCGTGCAGTTCTCAGAAAGAAGCTTTTTTCATGGAATCCGCGTTTTGATTTAGGCACAGATATAGAGTGGGGGAAATTTTTCACAGTGGATTCAGCTAGACGGGTGTTTTCCTGAAAGATTGGCGAGGGGGGACCAAAGATGTGAGTTCTGACGAGCATCTGCCATGAAAATAACGATAAAACAAGGACAGGCTCGCAACATCTCTTCTGTTACGGCATATCAACCTTTTTCAGGTTATTTAATGCAGAATCTAGTTATTTTGAGGAACGATTTTTAATGGGGTGTATTTGTTTTTTAAAGACGGATTCTATTTAACCTATAGTTGGGACCCTAACAGGTACTACCACTCCGGGTCAGGGTGGACCTGGGAGTGATGGCAATTAAAGGGTGGCTCCACACTCATCAAGGCCCGCAAGCTGGGACCTCGCCATCGGATATAGTTTAAGGGCATATCCAGGACCTCAGTATTTAGGGGATAAAACAAAATGTTACTTAACTAATCAGAAAACAATATTTGCCTCGTCATATGTTTTTAACAAAAGTTTTAAAAATTCACGTTTTATGAATTATTCATGTATTTTTTTAAATATTTTTTAATATTTTTGTTACTTATGTAAAATAAACATTTGTTATTGTTTTACTTTTTTTTTTTATTTACATGAACATTTTTTTTAACATCCTATAGGCCGTTGTTGGGCAACCGATTTAAAAATTAAATAAAATTAAGACGGACTGGATATTCCCTTAGGATTAATTAGATATTTGTGTGGTTGCATTTGACGGTATTTAAGATGAGTAAGAAGAAACAGTGGATATGAAAGAAACTTCCCCACCCCAACCTGGTAGCTTACCGACATATGTTTTAAGATGTAGAAAAACGTATCATTACAAAATCTCTGACTCCACATAAACTTGAAGAGATTCCAAAAGTATATAGTGAGAAAAACACGGATTATTTTGTATATTCATAATATTTTTATGTAGTGTAGGAAGGGAAGCTACAGTGATTTTGCGTTTAAGATTTTTTTTATTTCCGAATTAGCGGTTTGAACTATTGCAGACGGCAAAAGTTTAAAAAGCTAGCGATTTTCCGGAGATATTTTTCTCTGGGATAGTGTTTTAAGTCTGGTTTAGCAACAATGGAATTAATGAAATCTTAGCAAATAATATTCGATTATACAAAAGATGTCGATCTTGAATGTAGTATTTTTCTCTTATACATAAAAAGAATATTTTTACAGTAGGATATTTTACGTTACACAGGCGATGTTAAAAAATAAAATCTTAGTAAGTTAAATATATAAATTTATAAAAAAAAGAAAAGAAAATCAAGCAGATTTATTGTCATCTGGATATTATTGTGGTAGAGCACTCTACTACGAATCCCCAGATCCTTTATTCAATTTATTGTAATTCACCATTTTAATTTTTGTTCTCATTAATGAGTCTAACTTAAGATGGTCCTGGATATGACCTTAAACTATATCCGATGATGAGCCCCCAGTTTGCGGGATTTGGGGAGTGTGGAGCAACCTTTAATTGTCATTGCTCCCAGGTCAAATCTGACCCGGACTGGTAGTATCTGTTAGAGTCCCAACTATGGTTTAAATAGAAACCGACTTGAAAAAAAAACAATATATTATATTGAAAATTGTTGTTCAAAATCACTAAATTCGGCATTAAATAACCTGAAAAGTGTTGATATACCGTAAAGCAAAAACAACCAAACCAACCAATTCACGATGAAAAACGAATAACCCTTTAAGATCGCCTCAAATTATTTCTGAGCTTGCGTATTTTAAAACTGAACATTTATCAGAAGTGACTTTTTCAGGACACTCATCGTTAAGCTAGGTGTATCAGAATTTTTGTAGGAATTTTTGACACACCTAACATGAAACTGCGAATAAAATATATAAAACTCGTAATTTATCTTTTAAAAGTGGCTTGTTTATGTTCTTTATTGATAATACTTCCAAAATAAACTATTAAAGTTGTTTTAAAAGTAATAAAAATATGTTTTGTGATTTTTTAAAAACCAGTAATGAAATTAATTGAATTTTACAGGCTCAGTATTTTTCAATTTTTAAATTTAAAAATCTATCCAAATTTTTCTATTGGTTAAATTTTTACGATATTTTCAGGGTCAATGTAGAATGTTATGCTCTTTCCAATAAACTTAATATAATATTTTAGGCAAACGTTTTTTTTTTTTAATTCACCCCCCCCCTATTTTAAAGTGTCTATTAAAAAGTAAATAATTAATTTACTCACAAAAGTTTTATATATCAGAAATTGAAAATAAAATATCAATAAATAATATATTCAAATTTAAAACAAAAAAGTAGGAGCTTTTTAGAAATTTACCTGTAAACTCCGAAGTTTAACACCTTAAAAAAAACGCGTTGTTTGTTTGTTTTTTTTTGTTTTTTTAATGAAACCTTGGTACTTGCTCCTTTAACTGAATAAAAAGGGCTTAAATTACATTTTTCGAGGAGTTATGAGCTTGGAAAGACAGGGTGGAATTATTCAATATTTTTCATGAAATTTCTGACACACCTATCGTTACGCCGAATACCAGCTGACGTAATATTATAAACAAACACAAGCGACATTCGATAAACAACATTATCATTATTATTATTTCTAATAATTATTGTTTTTTGAATTTATCCGCCGGGTTAATTATTCCTCGTTATATATAATTCTCAATATATATAGTATTTCTTTACAAGGTAGTCACCACTTAGCAATGCCCGAAAGCCACTCGGGGATAAGGGTTATTGCGTGTACAGTAATTAGTGGGATAGTATCGTAGTAATCGTTAGGATTGGAGATTTGATAAAGTATCTTACTTAAGGAGGCGGTTCATCAGGAATTTTTTTATGTTGGACTTGAAGACATCCAAGTTGTAGTCGGGTGGGAAACAGGCAAACGAAACAGAGTTCCCCATGCGTGCTCTTCTAAGAAAGAAGCTTTGTTCATGGAACCTACGTTTTGGTTTTGGCATACATAAAGAGTGGGGAAAATGTGTCACAGTGGTTTCAGCTAGACGAGTGTCTATCGTGAAATATTGGCGAGTGGGGGACAGAGATTGGAGCTCGGACGAGCACTTTCCACGAAAGTAACGATAAAATAAAGACATACTCACAACGTCTTTCTGTGGGAGAGAAGTTGAAGGGAAGAGAAAAGGGTCCCCCCACTAAGCCACGAATCCCTATCAAGGCAGGATAGGCTGTTTTTAGCAGACGTGGCAGCAGTCCTCATTATAATATGCTCAGTAGATTATATAAATTTGATTATATACAATCTGCATGAATAAAAATATAATGTTTTAACGTACTGTAAGACCCAGTAACGTCGAACGGTCAGTTAGTATATAATAGAAATGTCGCTCTTGCAAATAAAAGACATTTATTTTTTACGGGTGAAGAGCAATCTAATAGTTTTCGATTTTAATACAATCTTGCGAGTTCTGATAATGACTTTAAATATCTTTTCTTTTTCGATATTTTGCCGGAAAATATAGAAGATGCGAAAAGGTAGGTAATTTTAGCTTCGTCGCTTTATTCTTGTCGTATTTAATTAACCCATTAAATAAAATATTACGAAAAGCCAAAAAATAATATTGAATCCAAAATATTTTTACGCACGAAATGAATACCTTGCGTAAAGAGAAATGCTTCCACATCAACAAATAATTTTGGCATTTTTTTATTTCTTTGTTTTCTGTTAAAAATACGCGATTTAAAAATAAATAAATTGAGGATGAAGTAATTTTGCGGTTTCACTTTTCTCATTGTTTAATATTAAACACAATTCCGTCGAAGAGAAAGGAATAATAGAAAAACCGTTTTTTTCAGTGTTTAGTTGTTTTCTCATTTCCGGAGGAAATGAAGTTAGAATTGAAGAATTTCGTAGTTTTTCTAAGATAAGGCTGCGCGTCCCTTAAATAATCTTTAATAACCAGTCAGTCAATCTGACTGTTTTTATTTTCTATGCTACAATAAATAAATTAATATATAATACCTTTTTAATAATGTCATCCTTAATAAATATTTCTCATACTCAATAGGTATTTTATAACCGTACCTATTGTTCCTTTTTTTGTTGTTTTCTATTTAACAACAAGCGGGGAGTACCCATCGTTGCCCGGGTGTATGGAGGTGTGTGTGGTTTTGGGTAAAGCAAAACACCCGGGTGTTTCTGTCGGGAGGGGGTTAAATAAAAAAAAAAAATGGTAGGTATGTATGAAGGATCGAACCCGAACCCTTGAAGTTGGTAATTAAAGTGTGAAAAAAAAATCGCAACAATAACCAGTGGGCCACCACGAACCAGTAACGGAACCACGTTTGAATTTATTTAACTATTTAGAATTAGCATGTGTTTTTAATTACGTAATGAGGTCAACTTTGACTGCGGGGTAGTATTTTATTTACTGCAGGAACGCTTAATTATTTTTTTTTGTTTCCCCGTGATGTTGGGGGGCAGCTCCCCATAAAAAGGGTATTGTCCAAATTGAATAGCAATTGTCTTTTATAAAGAAAAAACTCCACATTGATCAAATCTGATTGCTTTCAAACATTTCCGGCGATCGTAAAAATACCGCTAGAATAAGTGTCGTTTTTTTTTATTCGAAAAACACACATGCGGCGAGTGATAAATGTTGAATATTTATCTTTTCAAAGTCGAGCAAATTAAATAGACAGGCGACCTTCGTTGTTAACTCGTAGATATTATTATTTAGAGGTGATATAAAAAGTTTTAAGAAGTTGTGAGCCAACCGATAGCATCTCGGATAAAAGTCTTTTACAGACATACACAAAAAGCGAACATACATACATACATTTTCGCTTTTATATTCATTGATGAAAGAATTAATATTCATATGTACCGAAGCAACAGAGGTGAATTGAAGAATTTCTTTGTTTTTCCCAAGATAAAATGCGCGTCCCTTTAGTAATAAAAAGTAATCAGTCCGTCAATCCGCCTGTTTTTATTTTCTATTTTACAACAAAGCTAGTTATATTACAACAAAGGTATTTATATTACAAAAAAAACTATTTATATTACAACACAACTATTTATATTACAAAAAAAGCTATTTATATTACAACAAAACTATTTATATTACAACAAAACTGTTTATATTACAACAAAGCTATTTATATTACAAAAAAGATATTTATATTACAACAAAACTATTTATATTACAACAAAACTATTTATATTACAACACAACTATTTATATTACAACAAAACTGTTTATATTACAACAAAGCTATTTATATTACAAAAAAAGCTATTTATATTACAACAAAACTATTTATATTACAACAAAACTGTTTATATTACAACAAAGCTATTTATATTACAAAAAAGATATTTATATTACAACAAAACTATTTATATTACAACAAAACTATTTATATTACAACAAAGCTATTTATATTACAACAAAACTATTTATATTACAACAAAGCTATGTATATTACAACAAAGCTATTTATATTGCAACAAAGCTATTTATATTACAAAAAATGATATTTATATTACAACAAACCTATTTATATTACAACAAAACTGTTTATATTACAACAAAGCTATTTATATTACAACAAAACTATTTATATTACAACAAAGCTATGTATATTACAACAAAGCTATTTATATTACAACAAAGCTATTTATATTACAACACAGCTTTTTATATTACAACAAAGCTATTTATATTACAACAAAACTGTTTATATTACAACAAATCTATTTATATTACAAAAAAGCTATTTATATTACAACAAAACTATTTATATTACAACAAAACTATTTATATTACAACAAAGCTATTTATATTACAACAAAACTATTTATATTACAACAAAGCTATGTATATTACAACAAAACTATTTATATTACAACAAAGTTATTTATATTACAACAAAACTGATACTTTTATAATAATGCCCGCGTTAATACATATTTCTTTATCTCAAAACGTATTTGATTGCCCTACGAATTGACCCGCCTGTTTTGTTTTCTACTTCATAATAAAAGAATAACTATTTCTATGTAACAAAGACACAGGCGAATTGAATAATTCCGTGCTTTTTCAAAGATAATATAATATAAGCTTTTATAACCAGTCGGTCAATCAGCAAGGTGTTGTTTAAAATAGCATTTTCCTATTCTACAGAGCGAGAACTATTTAATTATGTCATTAATTAATTAATGCACACGCATGTTCGTTAACGACACGAACTGACATCTAAGCTGTGCCATGATACAATCCAACATAAAAAGTAAATGCAAAAAAAGCGCTCCTTTCTATTGTCACTAATGTTTTTTATGTATCGAAGCCACAGGGTAACAGAGACAAAGCACGTGTCGGACACAGAGATTTGAAAAAAAAAAAAAGAAACAAAAAACGATTGGCCTTCAGTAGACCTGTAGACACAGGAAGATAACGTTAGATAGTTGTAAATTCAAAATGCAGGCATAAGTTAGACATTACGATAAATAAACGCCTTTTATTTCGAAAAAAACGCACAAGAATGGAGAAAAAAATGAATCTTGGAATATAATTAACAGTTAAACCTATCAGTCATGAAAACTCTTATTTTATACTTAAAAGAAAATCATCCGGTTTAAGTTTATAAGAGTTATCAACGGGAGAACAAGATCAAAGACTATTATGCGGAACACTGAGTTGGTCTTGCCTCGATTAAACAATCCCGCAACATCTCTTCTGTGAGAAAAAGGGTGCGGGGAAGAGAAAAAGACATCCCTACAAGGCTACGAGCTCTATTTTGAACTCTATCCAGGCGTGATAAGTCATTTCTAGCAGCACCGGGGCATATGTGGCAACAATATTCCATTCTTGGGCGTGCCTGACTCTTATATTGATAGAGAATTGCATCAAAGGGTCGCCAATCTGATAGGCCCTGAACTGGCATCTAAGCTTCAGCCTCTGTCCCATCGAGGAAACGTTGCACCCCTTTGCCTCTTCTAAAAGTATTTTAATTGTGAATGCTCTGACGAACTGCAGGCACATGTGCCCCCACGACGTAGACACCCTCGACAAACCCGACAGGCAGCTAAATCCCACCCCCACACAGTAGAGATCCTTAGATGTAACAGATCTTTCTACTCCAGTAGTTTCTTCCCCAGAACCGCTAGACTCTGGAATTCCATTCCAGGTTCCTGCTTCCCTAACTGTACTGACATGCAGAAGTTCAAGTGCAACGTGAACCGACATCTGGCTGCCCAACATCCCAACATAGTGCGACAGTAGTTGCTGCCCATGATAACAGCCCCCTCCACCAAAGTGGCAATGCGCCTTGTTTAGGGTGAAAATGTAAAAAAAAAATCAGCAGTGAGATATCCACTTTTCCAATGGCTTTAGGAACGGATTTAGTGGATGTATTCCATTTAAGACCATGAGTCAAAGCATAATTCCTCCTCAAGACGAGAGCCATTCATTTCAATCGATGCCAGATGGAGATCAGAACGTTGATGATGTAGAGATAAAAGTGTGGTTTTAGATGCATTGAAAGTAACAAGCAACCAATTTCCGCAGTGTATCACTTGCTCAAGATCAGAGGAGAGATAATTGAAGAGAACTTAGTCGTTTACTATCTTAGATGTGCTACCATAGATAGTAGTCTCAGCAGCATAAATGTCTACGAATGATGTAAGGATATGATTTCGAAGATCATTAATATAGATCAGGAAGAGAGTTGAACCCTGAATGGACCCCTGGGGGGCTCACACGTCTATAGTGTGAGCTTCTGATTTCTGTCCATCAACCACTACTCTTATGAATCTATCAGTGAGAAATGATTTAATAATTGAGAAGACATTTCCAGCTATACCGTAGCTGGATATTGTGTGAAGTAAACCTTTATGCCGTACTCTATCACAGACCTTTGATATGTCAAGAGCAATTGCCCTAGAAAGGTAGTCTCCGTCGAGAGATTTGTTTATCCCAAGAGGTATAACTGTAAGCACCTATGGTAGATCTAGCAAGACAGAAACAATATTGCGTGTCACTAAGAAGGTTATTTTTGCTTATATCCCTATTTAACATAGATTTTAGCCACATGAGACTTATTGGCCTTTACTGAGAGGGAGATGAACCCTCACCTGAATTCTTTAATACAGACATACTGGTGGCATTTTCCAAGGCGATGGGAAGTAATTCTGCTTAAGACAACGTTTAAACATTTTTTTATTATGGGCGCTAGTTCAGGTTTAAGATTTTTAAGTACTATAATAGGAATACACTAGGATCGGTTGATTAACTGGAATCGAGTTTTTCGATTAGAATGGGAACATCACGTACATATATTTGTATATCACATATCGTGTTTTCTGATACAGCAGAAAATATTGGGGGTTCGCGGCTTTGGTTGCAAAGGGTAGAATTTGCTGCAAAGTTATTGGCAAAGAGTTTGACTTAGTCTGATGAACACGAGATTACCTCAGGTCCATTGATGGTAGTTGCGATAGAGCACACGCTTCCGTTCAGGATTCTGTTTGCTATTTCTGGTGGGAACCAAGCTTCTGCTCGGCAACTTTGCACTTAACGAACTGAGCATGCAGCTCCTCTGCGTTCTTCATTACTTTTATACAGTGGTTGCTCGCACTCCTGATAGCGGAATTAGTCTCAGTACATCTATTACGTTGGAAGCAATGGAAGAGGTCCTTTCTGTGCGAAGTGGCAGCAGCATATTCCGGAGGGAACCACGGCTGGTTGTTAGGTTTTTGCTGGAATTTTTTCGAGGGTATGAAACGGTCTATACCTACAATTAACCATTCGGGCAGGTCTGATACTATACAGGATGCATCATTTTTAAACATGGAACACAGAGGGGGATCTGAGATAAATGCACGGGAACTATCCCAGTCAGGCATAGAGTATCGATATACTGTAAGATGGAGAGGTTCATCTGAGGACTTATTACATTTCATTCTTATCTTAACGTATACAACAGAGTGGTCGGAAGATCCAAGTGGAGACAGAACGGAAGTTGAACACAGTTCGGTGCAAGTTGTGAGAAACGCTCTAGGAGAGTTGTATACTGGCCGTCAGTATTGGGCACACGAGTGGGTTCATGAACAATCTGAGTGAGGTCATAAGCAATGGAGAAATAATGACAGAAATAAATGCAAAATTGTAATTGTTTTATGTACAACCAATTCTATAAATTAGCTTAAATTTACATTGTTGTAAATATTTGCTTTTCTTTTATTCGTACCTTGCTTTTATTGAGGCAACTGGCGCTGACGGCATTCCAATTAAAGCACTCAATCGAAATTAGCGCCCATACTTACAAAGATATTTAAGCGTTGTCTGAAGGAGAAATACTTCCCAACATCTTGGAAAATCTCATCAGTATTTAAGATTTCAGGTGAGTGTCATCTCTCTCAGTACGGACCAGTAAGTTTCCTATACATCATAAGTAAGCTGCTGAAATCTGTGCTAAATAAAGAAGTACACAACCATCTCAGCAACAATAACTTTCTTAGTGACATGCATTATGGTTTGCATTCTGGTAGATCTACAGAGGACGTGCTTACAGTTATATCTTATGGGATTGACGAATTGCTTGATGCAGTCTCTGTCTCAAGGGCAATTGCTCTTGACATATCAAAGGTCTTTGATAATGTATGTCATAAAAGTCTACTTCCCAAGATCTCCAGTCATGGTATACATAGAAATGTCTTCTCAATTATTAAACCATTTCGAATATGTTTAACTCTCTTCCTGATCTACACCAATGATCTGCCAAACCACATCCTTAGATCATTCGTAGACATTTATGCTGACGACACTATCATCCATGGTAGTACTTCGAAGACCGTAAACGACCAATTCCTCTCAGATTTTCTTTCCTCTGGTCTTGAGAACGTGGTACAATAGGAGAAGAGGTTGTTGGTTACTTTTAATGCATCTAAAACCAAGCTTCTAGGTTTACTTCATCAACGATCTGCTGCCCAGCTGCCATCAATCAAAATGATTGGCTCACGTCTTATGGAGGCCCCATGTTTTGACAAGATTCTAAGCCTGACCTTTACTCCCGATCTTAAATGGAACACTTATATCAAATCCATTGCCAAATTCGCTGGGAAAATTGTGGGATCCTTCTACCGTTCCAGTAAATATCTCACCCCTGATGCAATTCTCTACCTATATAAAAGCAAGGTTCGGCCAACGATGGAGTACTGTTGCCACATCTGGGCAGAAGCTTCTAGAAGCAGCTTATCCTGTCTTGACAGAGTTCAAAATAGATTTGTCGCTTAGTGGGGGGGTCCTTTTCTCTTACTTGCAACCTCTTTCCCACAGAAGAGACGTAGCGAGCGAGCCCCTGCTTTTTCGTTATTATCATGATAGGTATTTATCTGAACCTGAATCTATTCCCACCCTCGCGAGACTTTCACAAAAAAAACGCTCGTCTAACTGAAACCCCTATCAAAAATTTCCCACATTCTTTATCTGTGTATACACCTAAACGTAGAATCCATGAACAGGGCTTCTTTCTTAGAACTGCACGCCTGTGGAACTCTATTCCGTTTGCCTGCTTTCCAGGTGACTAAAATGTGATTCTCTTCAAGTCCAACTTCTTACTAAACCTCCCTCTCATAACCTTAGTTATAAAATTTCCACTAATGTTTACTACGCTAAAATCACAATGACAAATATGTACCCATTAACCCTTATCCTGGATAGGCCACTTGGCCTTGATAAGTGGTGACTCCCATGTAAAAACATAATCCTACCCGTCCTTCTTTTTCCCCTCGGTAAAATTTACTGGCTCATCTCATAAAGTCTGTTCTTGCGAGGGGGGTTATTATTTATCTTTCTATGATCAATGATATACATACATATATATATATATATATATATATATATATATATATATATATATATATATATATATAAAACCTGAAGAGACTGCTCAATAATATTGTGGAGCAAATATGCGTTATATTTTTTTATTACCGTTTATGTGTTTAGTTACATTATTTTTCAGTTACCGGACCGTGTTTGGCGATCCAGTTACTTAATCAGACTTTACAGAAATGGTTGTTTATGGAAAAATAATTCTTCCATAAACAACCATTTCTATAAAGTCTGACGAGGAACAGAAAAAACTTTTATAAAAAATAAAGGGTATATATATATAGAGAGCGGACTCCAAAAAACATTTAAAAATTTTGGAGGCCGTCTCTATCTCGGTGCGTCAACCTTCTTTGTGCCGGCAAAAGGAAACATCAAACGCATTGTTTCTCTTTGGGGAACTTTGAATTTTTTCTCCCGCTTTTTTTTTCTCCCTCGTTGTGCCAACATTTTTTAATCGTTTTTAAACGTAAATCAAGGTTTAAAATTAATAATATGCATACACATATGTGTGTGCGTTGGTATGTATACACAATTATTTGCCTAAGTGTATAATGCTTTTATTGTAGCTGAATTAATGCACACTTTGTATTATCTCCTACTGTGATAAGGCGTTGAACGATATCGAATAATATAAGAATTAGACAATTGTTAACAAGTAATTTTCGAAAAAAAGAAACATTTATTTAATCATTAAATATTTTGCTTACAAATGGAATCACCACTTATCAGGACCCAGACGCCACTCGAGTACGTGTAAAAGTGTGTACAGTGATCAAAAGGTCAATATCGTATTAATCGTTAGAAGTGTAAATTTGGTAAATTGGATGACTTAAGGGAAACGGTTCATCAAGAACTAATTTACATTGGACTTGAAGGCGGCAATATTGTTGCCAGCTGGAAAGCTGGTAAACGAAAGAGAGTTACACAGGTGTGCAGTTCGAAGAAAAAACTTTGTTCATCGAATCTAGCTTTAGGTTAGTCACAGAAAAACGAATGACGGGAATTGTCTTAGAAAAGTAGAATTAAATTGGTAAACAATTGATCGATATATTTTAATACCTTTACCATATTTAGAGGAAGAATATAGCCATAAAAACAGTAGGATTTTAGGATATGATTATTTTTTTAATGCTAAGCAATGTAAGCAAAATTTCTTATTGTTTAAAGAAAAATAAATATGAAGAATAGGAAAAAAAACAGCCTATCCTGCCTTGGCAGAGTACAAAATAGATCTCGTAGTTTAGTTGGAGATGCCCGTTTCACTTCCCTACAGCCTCTCTCCCTCAGAAGTAACGTTGCGAGTATGTCTTTGGTTTATCGTTATTTCAATGGCAAGTGCTCGTCTGAGCTCCAATCCCTCGTCCCCATCGCCAATTTTTTACGGAAAACACTCGTCTGGCTGAGAATACTGTCAGTAATTTTCCCCACTCTTTATATGTGCCTAAACCCAAACGTGAATTTCATGAGCAGAGCTTCTTTCTCAGAAGTACACGTCTGTGGAACTCTCTTCCGTTTGCCTGTTTCCCACCTGACTACAACTTGGATGTCGTAAAGAAAAACCCTGACAAACCGCCCCCTTTAGTAAAACACTATCAAATCTCCAATACTAATGATTACTACAATACTATCTCATTGATTACTGTACACGCAATAATCTTATCCCTGAGTTGCCTCCGGCCCTTGATAAGTGATGCCCTCCATGTAAAAAAAAGTTTGCAACTACAGTTGGAAATAGTGTATTAATACAAATTCTGATAAAATTATACAACTTCCTAAAAAAAGAAAACAGATTCACAAACTCTAATTAACTTATATTTGTTTTATTCTATTATTGAATATTCTATATTTAGAGGATGGATAATTCCATAAAAAAACAAATATTAGGATATAATTAATTTTAAAAAGTTTTAACAATATATGAAAACATGTGTTTCTGTTTAAGAACAATAACTATGACGATAAGTCACCAAATTCAGTTGAAAATACTGAATGAACACAAATTCGATTGAAAGTCATACAACCCCCCCAAACAAAAACTCAGATACCCAGATACACCAATTCTAATAAACTCCTATATATATGTAGCATATATAGGTTTTAATGAGTTTGCTATACTTAGAGGAAGGATAAAACTATAAAAAAAACAACAAATTTTTGGATATAATTAATTTTAAAATGCTAAACAATCTAATAAAAAATGTTCTCTTTAAAGAACAATAAAAATTGAGAAAAGTTTACAGATCCAATTGGAAATACTGTATTAATATCAAATTCAGATGAAACTAATACCAATTCCTAAAAAAAACCCAGATGCACAAAGTCTAATTTACTCCTATATTTATTTCTACTATATAAGCTGTGTGTTCAAATGATATGTGTTCATATATCTATGTGTTAATTAACGGGTCGTCAAAGCATACATTGAACAGAATTTGAGCTGATAACGTCTGGCAGTTTCGTTATAAAATGCATGTAGACATTGACATCTTCTACGTATACGTCAAAGGATAAACTGGAGTTTTATAGATAATCTTGTGAAGCCGTTCTTAGACCGTTCAGAGCAAATCTTGACATGAGATATGAATTTATTTGCCCATGTAAAAGAAGCTACACAAGGGTATCTTCAACAGAAACAGAACTAATTCCATACTGTAAGCCGCCAAAACGTTATATGTTATTAACAATCTAAACTAACAGGAACACATACGTATTCACATACGTATTCACATACGTACACACAAACACAAAACCATTTATATATATATATATATATATATATATATATATAATAAATTCCACAGCCAAACAACGTCGCAGCCCACAAGAGCCATGACAGTCAAAGAACCGGAAGTCCAAGACTCGAGTTTCGTCCTCATTTGGGCTCATCAGTTAGACACATCCGAACTCAGGATTCGAAACCCGAGCCTCTTGCATGCAATGCAAGCACTCTACCAACTGAGCAAGCGCCCTGCACACAAGAATTTCTATTAACCAACACAGATCAAGCAAACCGCGCCGAAATCCGACTGTGAAATGGACCTACTTCGTCTCAACAAGGGACGCGGTCATCCAACCAGCTAATAACCCCAAGCCGATGTCTCACAAGACATATATATATATATAAATATATATATATATATATATATATATATATATATATATATATATAGGGTGTACTGATAAATGTGCCCCCCTAAAAGAGAACTACACTTTATTTTAAAACTTTTATTGTAAAGATCTATTCAAGTAACTTTTTTATGTTGTAGAGATTATATTTGTTCAATGCAGCCGTCTTCAATCTCAAAAAAAACGCTTCGATAAATGTTTCGAACTGGGAGTATGTCTTTTCCAACAGCACCAGCTGGAGATAGACGAATAGACGGCGCATAGCGGCAATCAGGCTGATTTTGGTTTTGTGGAAGGTCATGTTGGTGATGTTCTCGTAGTATGATCAAATTAAGTTGTCCAGTACGTTCAGACCGAGTGAGGATTGGGCAGTACGAAAAACATTGTCGTACCTCTAGTTCTGAAGCCAAACCTAGATCTTTTTTTATATGTGAGCAGACGCCAGGACCTGTTGCCACACCTAGGCTCTGCAACTGGTAACTTAATTACACAGGGGATCACCAGACTATGTCTGAACGTATATACAATGCACTTCATGAAGAAAGGAGAGAAGTAGCTCTAGATTTATCTAAGGTCTTTGACAAAAGATAACACACACAGTAAATTTAGACGATTTCTTGTTTGCAAACAAAAAAATATAGGACATTAGATTAAACTGCATTATGCAACATTGTTATAATATTAATCATAGCCAATCAATGAATATAAATAGCCTGGAAGCAAAACCATTCGATCTGTTTGTGAGAGAAATATATAGAAAAAAAAAGAAATATTTAGGGTTCATTGTCCATGCTAGGAATCAAATCCAAGAACAGCTTATAGAAGTTTGCAATCTGAGCAATTCTGTTAATGGCATCACATCTATGAAGGTTCTCAGCAGTAACCAAGAAGACCCCTTTCCCGGTGTTTCAGGGCAATATCATAAAAAGACCAAGTATTATCAGCGCTCCCGCATGGCTGGTAAGATAATAAGTACCATACCTAAATAAAGTTTTACGGTCTTCTTAATAAATTAACATGATTTTTGTTTTTTACGATTTCCCTCTGACTATAGACAGAAGTGATATTATCGTTTATTATTTACTCCATTTTTTTTGTAATTCTTTTTAATTAAGTGAAAAAAATATCGGTGCAATGCGGCCGAAACTCTTAAAGATAATGGAATAGAAACAAAAGAAAATAGGGTTAGATTTACTTGGTTTCATGTAAAACAACAGGATACTTAGCTTTCTTGGTCATTCAAGTCTACTCCATAATGGTTTGTTCTTTTGCCCCGGTCGAATAAAGTTTTTGATACGGATCTCCATATCAAAAAATCTATTCGATCGGACCAAGGGAAGGGTCAAACTGTTCAGGGGGGTCGTGAAAGTGTAACTTAGGTGTTGGGTCTCTTCGTGAAAATTTTCTTTCCCTTGTTTTTTTAAGCGCTATCGATCTTTCTCCGTATACATATAACGTTTTCAAAGATATTAATGCCTAACATTAAACATGCGTTTCAGACTCTTACATAAACTAGCAGTATTACCCGGCCTTGATCGGTTTTTGGTCTGATGCCTTTTTTGTCGCTTATTACAATATGAATCTTTGGTAATTCCAATATTTATTTTGTTGTTAACCTAAAATAATGTTTGTAAATGTCGTTTATATTGACACCTTACTGATAAAAGTAGCCCCCTCATAGTGGATGTAACGTGCTAGTAACAATTCAATTTCTCTGATTTGTCCCCTTAGCAGTTATTTTTTCAGCTCAAAACCCACTATTTTGGGGAGGTTTGGAAGGTCATGATTTCTCGAACCGTATGCGAAAGAAGCCACAAGATCAACATCAACTATCTATTCAGTGTAAGAATTTATGAGGTTATCGTTGGATAGTTTCAGAATTAGTCAACTGTATCGAAAAAATCCTCATCTTATTTTGCCGGGCATACTACTTGTGTTTCGTTGTTGAGACCTATGTTTTGTTAAACCGACATATAAGAAACCTCTGAATCATATTTTCACAAAATATAAGTGCAGCCAATTTTGCTTTGTCTGCAGGTTGCTTGTTCAATCTATATCCGAAAACAGAAACATGATTTACGTTAGCACTGCTAAAAAACACGTCAATGTAATGGATTATGAAATTCGTTGCCGTTAATAAAACACCTTAATAAATTTATGTGCGAAGTTTTAACCTACAGACCAAGTCATGCAAAAAAAAAAAAAAAGAATACGCTGTCAACTTAGTCACAGTCGAATTTCCACGGCCTGTTGTTCTATCATCGTTGCTAAGCGAGGACATGGAATATATATATATATATATATATATATATATATATATATATATATGTATGTATATATATATGTATATATATATATATATGATTAGTTTTTTTGCAAAAATACAACAAGCAGAGTGCGCAATTAAAAGGAAAATCCGAAATATAAGAGCGTATTTATATTTTGTGTACAGAAAGTTGTTAGATGAGACAAACTATTGGTACCGTCGGTTTCAAGCCCGATAATAAGGACCGTTTTAGGTATCTTAAACGGTCCTTATTATCGGGCTTGAAACAGATGGTATCAATGATTTGTCTCATCTAACAACTTTCTGTACACAATATATATATATATATATATATATATATATATATATATATATATATATATACCCCCTCCAAATGTATTGTTTTGGGCTTAAATCAAATGTAAAAGTTTCATCCATGCCAAAGTAACGTAAATCTAAAATTTCAAGTGTTTTGAAAATAAACTCGGGGAGGAATTTGGTAGAGTTTTCAAAGGTCATATCGCTGAAAATCAATTAAGAAGATTACCTCACATCTCAATATTCCTTATGTCAAATCGGAGTCTGTACACTGAAATTTGACTAAATAGATTAGTGGAGAAATGCACACATACACACACACGCACACACATACACACACACACACACACACAAAGGCAATTTAAACAGGGGATCACCACTCTATTATTGAACGTATATACCATGTACTTGAGACAGTGGGAAAGCAGAAACTGTAGATTTCAAACAACTGCAATTAGCTATTGTATATATAAATATATATATATATATATATATATATATATATATATATATATATATATATATATATATATTACTTTTGAATACACTGAACCTAGTGTCATAATTAATTGCTCAGGGTTAAGGTTTTTCTTTTTTTTCTTATGGATTAAACATAAGCCATTAAAAAGAAACTTGGAAAATACAAAATACACTTCTAAAGTGAAAGTATGTTTTTCCTAAGCATAAATTAGGTAAAAGTGATAAATAGCGGGTGGTGCAAAAAAACTCTATCAAGACGTCTTTCAGTCAACCCTTTTCAAGATTAACGTTGGGAGAAGGACAGAACACATGAGCAATTAATTATGACACTACGTTCGGTGTTTTTCAAAAGTGTTATGAAATTATGTAGCCATAAAAATCTTTTACACACACACACACACACACACACGCATATATATATATATATATATATATGTATATATATAATGTATTTATACATTTTTTTCTGAAGTGTTTTGCTTCCGTGTCAATAAATCGTGTCAATAACAGCACTTTCTTCCAGCAATGTACAAGACAATCTACATTGATATATTAATTTTCCTGTAGAAAACGTTTAAAGAGTTTTGTAAGTATGGGTGCTAGATCTGGTTGAATTTTTTTGAGTACTATAATTGGAATACCGTCAGGGCCGGTTGCTTTACTGGAATCAAGGTTTTTGATTAGCTTGGCAACATCACATACATATATTTGTATATCACATAGTGTGTTTTCTGATACAGGAGGAAATATTGGGGGTTGGCGGCCTTGGTCGCAAAGGGTAGAATTGGCTGCAAAGTTCTTGGCAAAGAGTTTGGCTTTGTCTGATGCTGACGAGATTAAATCCATTGATGATAGTTGGGATAGAGCACACGCTTCTGTTCAGGATTCTGTTTGCAATTTGCCAAACCTGGCGGGAACCAAGCAACTGCTCAGCTACTTTGGACTTGACGGACTGAGCATACAACTGCCTTGCGTTCTTTATTACTTTCTTACAATGGTTGCTGGCAGTCCTGAAAGCGGCTTTAGTTTCCATACATCTATTACGTTGGAAGCAGTGGAAAAAGTGATTTCTGTGCGCAATAGCAGCAGCACATGCTGGAGAAAACCATGACTGGCTGTTAGGTTTTGCTGGAACTTTTTCGAGGGTATGAAATTGTCTATACCTACAATTAACCATTCTGTCAGGTCTGATACTATAGACGACACCTCCCTTTTAAACATGGAACGCAGAGGAAGATCCGATATAAATGTACGGAAACTATCCCAGTCAGCCATAGTGTATCGATATACTGTACAATGGAGAGGTACGTCTGAGGACATTTCATTTTTATCTTAATTGATAAAACTGAGTGGTCGGAAGATCCAAGAGAAGACAGAATGGCAACTGAACATAGTTCAGGGCAACTTGTGAGAAAAAGCTCTAGGAGACTTGCATACTGGTCGTCATTGTCGGGCACACGTTTGGGTTTGTGAACAATCTGAGTGAGGTCATAAGCAATGGATATATCATGACAGAATCTCCCCTAATCATCGGTCTTGTTTGAGTGGGTCAACCATTCCACATTGTGAACATTGAAGTCTCCATATACGTGAGTGTTAGCTGAAGGATATGTTTATAGAACTTGGTCAATTTTCTCTGATATGCTTTTAAAGATAGTAAGTCCGCTGTTATGGGTCGATAGAGAGTAAATATAAATGCCGTAGTGTGAGCTAGTGCAACTCGGAAGCACATATAGGGTGAGTTAGGATCTTCTCTGGAGATGTCCCTACCACCTGGAAAGCCATATTTTATATAGGCACATATTCCATGTCACTGGCGATCTTGGGGGTCAGATTTGGAAGTTAGGTTAGAGTATCCTTTAATTACGAACTCATTTAGGGAAATATTCTGTCCAATTCCAGTCTCGCTTAAAAATAAAAGGTCAGGTTTAGTCTCCTGTAATTGGGCTTCAGCCTCTGGAAAGTTAGAACGTAGACTCCTGATGTTGAAGAAGGAGACATGGTAGTGGGGGTCTACGTCGGAAGTTTCTCATAGGATTAGCGAATCTCTCGACAGAGGCAACCTTTCTAGGGCAATTGCTCTTGACATATAAAAGGCCTTTGATAGGGTATGGCATAAAGGTTTACTTCACAAGATCTCCAGCTGTGGTATAGCTGGAAATGTCTTCTCAATTATTAAATCATGTCTCTCTGATAGGTTCATAAGAGTAGTAGTTGATGGGTAAAAATCAGAAGCTCACAGTATAAATGCTGGAGTCCCTCAGGGGTCCATCCTGGGCCCAAATCTTTTCCTGATCTACATTAATGATATTCCAAATCACATCCATACATCATTCGTAGACATTTTTGCTGACAACACTACCATCTATGGTAGCACATCTAAGACACTAAACGACCAAGTTCTCTCCGATTCTCTCTCCTCTTGTACAATGGAGTGGCTGGTTACTTTTAATGCATCTAAAACCAAGCTTCCATATTTATATCATCAACGTTCTGATCCCCATCTAGCATCAATTAAAATGAATGGTTCTCGTCTGTGGGAGGCCTCTAGTTTTGACAGGCTTCTGGGCTTGATCTTTACACCTGATCTTAAATGGAATACGTACATCAAATCTGTTGCCAAGGCCGCTGGAAAAATGGTCGGATCTTTCTATCGATCCAGTAGATATCTCACTACTGATGCAATTCTCTATCTATATAAGAGCCAGATACGTCCAAGGATGGAATACTGTTGCCACATATGGGCAGGAGCTGCTAGAAAAGAATTGTCCTGCCTTGATAGGGTTCAAAATAGACTCCATGGCCTGGTGGGAGATGCCCTTTCTCTTCGCTGAAACCTCTATCTCACAGAAGAGATGTTGCGAGTTTGTTTCTGCTTTATCGTTATTTTCATGGAAAGTGTTCGACTGAGCTTCAATCTATGGTCCCCCCTCGCCAAACTTTCACAAGAAACACTAGACTAGCTGAAAACATTATCAATAATTTTCCCTACTCTTTATCTGTGCCTAAACCTAAACATAGATTCCATGATCAAAGCTTCTTACTTAGAACTGCACACCTGTGGAATTGTCTCCCGTTTTCCTGCTTTCCAGCTGTCTATATTATGGTTGTCTTCAAGTCCAACGTGAACAAGTTTCTGATGAGCCGTTCCACTTAAGTTAACAAATTTACCGAACTTCCATTACTATTGATTACTATATTGTCCTTTTGACTACTCTACACTCTTTAACCCTTATCCTTGAGTGGCCGATCGGCCTTGATAAGTGGGGACTCCTATGTAAAAAAAATATTGTAAAGAGATTTAATGACAAAGGATAGGGTGAGGAAACATAGCATCAGAACATATACTATATTTTCCTGATGTTCAACGTTTTATTGAGTGAGGAAAACTGAAGTTTCTTTTACTGTTATCTGATTTTGACGGAGAAATGAATGGCGAACTTCATCATTTATTTATTATTATCGGGCTTGTATTTATCACGTGCAAAGGAAAAAGCACAAAAACGATGTCACGTGGTCAACTTAACTTTAAAACGATTTTATATTTTCCAGTAGATCTCGAGTGAAATAGATATGGTTTTCCAATGATAATTATACAGTTTAAGCTATAATTTTACACAGATAGGAACGACAAAGATTTTCAGTAGTTTCTTGCTGGAAGCTATTATTATGAATTGATAAATACATAAAAACTAATACAGAAACACACATGTGTATTTAATGACGTATAATAATTGTACATGACAATCAAGAACGCTGACTCCTTTTTACAGAAAGATGCATAATTTAGTCTGGCGATTTTAATGGATATATACTGAGGAAGAAACTACTTTAATTGACATAAACATTTCGATAAATCAAAAATATGGCTGAACCCTCGTATTGAATACTAAGTAACTAAAAGGATAATAAGAAACTATAAAAAATCTATTATCGAATAGTAGAGGTGTATAAACATTTGATACTGATACAAAGATTATATGTATGTGTGTATGCGTATGCATATATATATATATATATATATATATATATATATATATATGTATGTATATATACATACGAACAAACAGTTAATAAAACATGTTAAAAACACTTTGAAATGTGTTAAAACATATTTAATCTGAAAATGAAACACTAGATAAGTGGATAGTCCTTAATCCGCGGAGTTTCGAAGAAATACTTTCCTTCTCATCAGAGGGTAGGAATTAGCAAAATGCGGAATCGGATTTTGCATGGAAAAGTATTTGATGAAGCATCAAGTAAGTCAAAGATCTTACTTGATAAGAAAATATTGAAGCAGAGGGAATATGGCGAAGAAGAGGGTGATTACACGTGAATGGATAGTTTGGTGGAAGATGAATAATTCAGTGACGGTAAAATCCAAATATATAACTTCAAGAAAGTTAATCGAATTTCCATTCGCACAAGTAAAATCCAATGAAATCATGTAATTGGAAAAAGATGGTCCAAAATAATCTAAAGGCAGAAATCCATGGAATAATTCACAAAAATGTTTACAAGGGAAAAAAAGGAAAAACTTCCAATAATATTAATAAAAGAAAAATAAGACGTGCTTTTCACTCTACTGCCGAGGCATATATATATATATATATATATATATATATATATATATATATATATATATATATATATATATATATATATATATATATATGTATGTATGTATATATGTGTGTGTGTGTGTGTGTGTGTTTATGTGTGTTGGATGTAGAGGCACATTTTGGATATGATCAGGTGGTGGTCTGTCCAACAGTCGTCACCACACACAGCCTTGGTCAACCTTACATCTCTCCTATCCCTTACCCTGATGATGACGTAGTCGATCAAATGCCAGTGCTGGGAGCGTGGGTGCATCCACGACGTTTTGCTACGGGTGGGTAGGCGGAACATGGTGTTCGTGATTGAAAGGTCGTGTGCAGCGCAGAGGCTGAGCAGCCGTAGACCGTTGCTATTTCACTTGCCCATTCCATGGTGGCCAAGGACCCGGTCCCAAGTGGAATTGAAGTCGCCGAGGACGATGAGCTTCTCTCTCTGCGGAGCAGCGGAGATGAGGCTTTACAGATCTTCATAGAACTGGTCCTTGGTATCTTTGGGGTTAGTCATGGTTGGTGCGTAGGCGCTGATCAGTGTGGCGGTTCTTCCCTTGCTGAACTGGAGTTGCATCTTGATCAGCCGGTCATTGATGCACTCCAGGATGCTGACCAGCTTCCTCCCGTGCTCAGTCTTGATGGCGAAGCCAACGCCAGCCTCTCTGCGCTCCTCGTTGTTGCGTCCACTCCATAAAAAAGTGCAACCGCCACCTGACTCTGTCAGTTGACCCTTGTCTGAGAGGTGAGTCTCACTGAGGGCTGCGGTGTCTACCTTATAGGGGGCAAGCACCCTTGCCACAAGAGCAGTTCTTCTCTCGGGTCGGTCAACTCTGGTGTTGTTGAGCAAAGTACGAATTATCCATGATGCTAAGGTTAGCACCAACCCTTTCTCTCTCATGTCTCGACCGCTGTGAGGGAAACCCCGCCAGGCGCGGTATGCTGGCCAGAGGTGATGGTGAAATTGTTTAACATCAAATGAAATGTTTTTACATCAGGCGAATGCAGGCAGCTTCGAGGGTGAGGGAAACCATCATCAGAGACTTTCTCTTTGCCGATGACTGCGCCCTTAACGCCCCAAATGAGATAAAGATGCAACGCCAAATGGATGGATTCTACACCAATTGTGACAACTTTGGTCTCACCATCAGTACAAAGAAGACAGAAGTTATGTACCAACCCGCCCCAGGAGATGCATACCACGAACCCGGCATCACTGTCAAAGGGCAGAAAATGCATG
This sequence comes from Euprymna scolopes, assembly GCF_053919585.1. Taxonomy (NCBI): domain Eukaryota; kingdom Metazoa; phylum Mollusca; class Cephalopoda; order Sepiida; family Sepiolidae; genus Euprymna; species Euprymna scolopes. The sequence goes on from NC_136508.1 coordinate 100,596,933, forward strand.
CTGTGGAGCAATTCACCTACCTTGGCAGCACCGTCTCCCGCACCGCCAACATTGACATTGAGGTTAACCATAGGACCTCCACATAGAGCAGTGCATTTGGAAGACTTACAGACAATGTGTGGAAGAGGAGAGGCATTACACTCGCAACCAAACTGAAAGTATACCGAGCAGTCGTCCTGATAACCCTACTCTTCTGCTGTGAAACTTGGGCGCCATATAAAAGACATTAAAAACAGTTGAATGGCTTCCACCTCAGATGCCTCCATAATCTCAACATCCGCTTGCAAGACAGAATTCCTGACACAGATGTCTTGAAGCACGCGGGGCTCCATACCATCACCACCATAATCCGCAAAACCCAGCTCCGGTTGGCAGACCATGTCTATCGCATTCCTGACGACCGAATCTCCAAACAACTCTTATATAGGGAACTCAGCCAGGGAAAGCGGATAGCAGGAGGCCAAAAGAAACGATACAAAGACTGCCTGAGAACCTCCCTCAAAAACTTTGACATCAACCCCCAGTCTTGGGAGAGTCGCGCTGCGGACCGTTCTGCCTGGCGCTGCGCCATCAGCCTGGGAGCCGACAGGGCAGAGGATCAACGCATGACCCACGACCAACAGAAGCGCAAGAGGAGGAAGGAGAGATCTGCCGGTTCACAGCCTGTCGATACCGCCTTCACGTGTCCAGAGTGTGGAAGAGTCTGCCGAGCACGGATGTGCCTCATCAGACATCTCAGGACCCACCGACACCCGATGCCGAACTGATTGATACCTTGGTCATCGTTGACTTCGTGGACGAGCAAGAAAAGTATGTGTGTGTGCGTGTGTGTGTGTGTGTCTGTATTAATTTATAAACATACTTTTAAATGAAATATATTCTCTATCTCTGATTGAACAATAGATTTCATAAATTTTGTTTTTTATTATATCGACATATATATATATATATATATATATATATATATATATATATATATATAGACACATTATGATGAATACTGAGCAATTTTATCAAGATGTGATCGAATTTAAAAATATAAATAATATTTTTGATTTTTCAAATATATATATATATATATATATATATATATATATATATATATATATATATATATATGTGTGTGTGTGTGTGTATATAGCTTAATTTAAACGGAAAGCAGAACGTTCAATTCCACGAAGGAGACTTATGCGGATAATGCCAAGCTCAACAATAATTATTGGAGCTTATACAATATGACAACAAGAATATGAAATGAAGACACAAAACTATATATTGGTAGATATAGAATGGATCATTTATTTAATAATGGAATACAAGCAAAATTTGGGGGAAAGAAGGGAGTCTTTATGCCAGGGCATTTCGAAGCCTTATGTCTCTCATCAGAAGAGTAGAGAAGGTGCTAGGATGCATGGAAAAGATGAGGCGTCTAGTGTAAGGTTCATTGGGGATGAAAAAGATTAAGACGACTTATAGAATGTTGGGGAAGATTTATTGAATTCTAAATAAATAAGGAGAAGCTTGTCATATATAGTATGATATATAATAGTATGTATGGTCTTTAAAATAGTATTGAGATTCAGATGTATATATATTATGGTTAAATAGGGAGTGTATTGTTGCTGCGTCGTATTTTATTTTAACGGTTTTTGGGGTGTCTATTTCTATGGAGTGCGTACGTTTTATTAGTGCTACCTAAACGGCAAATGGCGGCTATAAATTCGCTTGTAATTTTTTCTTTGGGGGGGGGGGCGAGTTAAAACTGAAAGGTAATATGCAGCAATATATTTATAAGTTTATACTGGTAGGATATGGGGAGTATAATCATAAGGGGGCGGTCAGAGATTAGTGTGGCAATGACTATTAATTCAAAAGGTTAAGTAAATATATTGATGTTAAAGTGGAGGAGTAAGGAAAGCATAGCTATTTATGAGAGTGGTAAAAATATACCAAATAATAGTAGGGTAATTATAATAGTACGGAAGATTATAATTATAATTATAATAATAGTAGTAATAATAAAGCTGAAAATAAAATAAAATAAAAGTAAAATTGAAGATAAAATAAAAGATGAAGTAAAAACACAATTCAAGGTAAGCATTAAAAACAAACATTAAAGGTACTATTACCAATAGTTGTGATAGAAGTAAATTCAAAATTAATGTTAATAGTGATAATCGTAGTGGTTATGGTAGCAATGACGTTGATAATAAGGCGATAATAATAATAACAGCAATTATAATGATAACAATAATAATAATAATAATAATAATAATAAAAACAATAATAATAACAATAATAATAACAATAGTAATAGCGTTAAAAACAATGCAGTAATAACAATGTTAATAAGAAAAGTCGTAGTAACAATACTTCTTACTACTACCCCCAACACCACCACCACTACCACCAACACCACCACCACCACTACTACCAATAATAATAATAATAATCAAAATACTGTTAATATTAATTATTAGGGGTGTGTAAAAGATATAGCTACAGACAAGTGGGAGGTCAGATTAGCAGGAAATGGGGTTGAGGAGTGAGTGGTAAGTGGTCGCGTACAAAATAAAGAAAAATAGAGAATATATATATATATATATATATATATACATATATATGCATATATATACACACGCATACACATATAGGCATATACATACATATACCCATAATATATATATATTCATTTATTTATATATATATCCATATATATTTATTTATATATATCCATATATATATATATATATATGTAGAGAGAGAGAGAGAGAGAGAGAGAGAGAGAGAGAGAGAGAGAGAGAGAGAGAGAAAAGAATTGCTTCACTGGGAACGGTAGTATCAAGAGTCCATCTTTAAACTTTAAATTACTTTAATTCGATGATAATGACCATCAAATTTAAGTTTATATGAACAAGCCAGGCCTAGAAAATTGGATACATACTTTCTCGTTTATGTTTTTTTTTAAAATAAATTTCTATATAGTTTTACACAGTATTTAAAATTATGTTGAATTCGGGATGGGGGCCTAATTGTTTCCTTATTTGCTTTAAAAATGATCATTGCATGTTGTACTTAAATAATCAACATAATAGCTTTTATTATAGCAGGGGAGATAACTGCATGAATAATTTCTCTGGATTATTCGGCAAGTCTGGAACTCTTATAGAAGATCAATTTAAATTTTCATTTTGGCTTAATTTTGAGTTCCATGTATGATATATATTAGTATCAAGTTCGTGTTTAAATAAACAAGATTTATAGACATCATTAGTATTTCATTGTGTAACTATGTTTTCTCTTAAGATATGACTCATTCATTGAAGCGCCATGAAATACGAACATTTTTCTACTTTTTTCGATAATATATATTGTAAATTTAATTTACATAACTTGAATTATATTTATACTATTTCTCTATCTGTAATATCAAGTTTTTGTTGAGAAATATGAAAAAAGAGCTACACAATGGGTGTTTTAGCACTAAATGTCCCCGGGGACGCAAACCAGAATTTGGCCAGGGTCACCAATACTGGATAAATATTAATAACAGTAGTCTTTACATTTCGGCCAAGTTTCCATAAAATCTAATGGGCGGATCATAAGTTATGGATCAATAAGTGTCATTATGTGCCATTTTGGGGCACTTTAACCTCTTTTGAGCCCCTGGGAACGCAACGACAGTTATTATAAACATGTCTTCTTTTTACTGTGCAAATCTACTTAATGAAATACAACGTGTGGCAAAATTTCAGGAAAAACTAATAAAGGATTATCTGTCAATCGTCCGGACTAATGGACGCACGGACGAACGCCAATGAAAACGCAGATCTCTCTCTCTCTCTCTCTCTCCCTCTCTCTTTGTCTCTCTGATTAATCTGGGGCCTAAATAAAATAGAAAAAATAGAAATTAAAAATAGATATGAAAAATAAAAATATAAAAATAAATATAAAAATACGTATAGAAAATAGAAATAAAAGAAAATTAGTGCAAGAGAAATAAGCAAAAAAAAAGTGAAAAAGGAACAAACATCAAAAAGATAAATAAATAAAATAAACAAGAAAAAATAAACAGAAAAGGAACAAAAATGAAAAAAGAAACAAAAAATTATAAAAAAACAAAAAGAAAGACAAGAAAAAACAGAAGAAAACAGAAATACAAAAAAATAAATGAAAAAATAGATGTATGTATGTATGTATTTATTTAACTCTGAACACGTTATTAAAGCTTAACAAATGCGTTTTTATTAAATAAATACACATGTTTATTTACACATTTTTGATTTTTAAAGAAATATTTTTGTAAGTAGGAATATATAAAGTGTCTTACTTCGACATCGTACCGTTTTGTGTTTTTCGAGTCCACGTATCGTTGATATTTTTGTTATATTTAAGTCCGAGAGGTTACACCGTCTAGCATTTGTAAGCTGCCATTTTTCCTAGTTGTAAGCATTTGAAAAAAAATAAATATAAAATGTACATACAGCCGAACAAATGCATTTTTTCTCTAGAAACTAACTAAAAATGTAACTAAATAAAAATTATGTTTATTTAATTATACATTTTCAGTTTAAAAAATCCTTTTCCAAGTAAGGATATTCAAAGTGTTTTGGTTATATTTTTTCGACATCGTTATTGAATAAGATTTCTGTTATATGTCAGTCCAAAGACGTGACACGCGTTCGCTTTTTGGGTTACATAACTTTCCCCTTTGAAATATGTTAAATTATTTTAATATGAAAATGTTAATAAACCTTTATTTTTTTTATACAAAAATATTGTTTATTGAAATATAATTTTTCGGTTTTCAAGGAAACCTATTCCAAGTAGGAATATTTAAAGTGTTTTTTTTTTAAATATTATTTCGACATCGTCCTGTTTTGTAGTTTCACAACAACGAACCCCTGATGGATTGAGATTTCTGTTATATGTTCGGCCTAGGGAATGACTTGGACTCGTGTTTGCAAGTAAAGTGAACTTTCTTCGTTAAAATTATTGGAAAACCTTAAATATAAACGTATTAAAAAGGCTGAACAAATGCGGTTTGTTTTATGAAGAGGAAACTTATTGTAAAATTTAAATGGCTGTACAAAAATGCCTGGAAACTTATTGAAAGCACCTTGTATGTCTAAGCGCACCTCCAGTTTTCTTTAATTTTAAAATAGTTTAACTTCTAATAATTATTTCATTATATGTAAATTGAACTATTTCATATTCCGTCATGTGAAGACATGCTTCTCCTGTGGAAAACATCTATTTATTAAGTCGCCTAAAGAGGGCTTCTCGATTTAACCGACTATTTTTCAGAACCATTAGTATGTCCAGTGTCGCGGCGATATACAATTGTTTAAATAAATTAAAAAAAATATATTTTTCTTCTTTATTTAGCACTACTAATAACTGCGTTAAATTATTTATCACTCTTGAATATAATGAACCTTATGTATATATATATATATATATATATATATTAAGTAATGTGATTTATAATTTAAAATTTAAAAATCAAATTTTAATTAAATTAAAAATCAGTTTCATAAGAGGGAACAACAACAAACTCAATTATCTGTACGATCGTTTCGGAAAACAATGCTTTTTATTGTGGTATACATCAAGCTTTGTAGAATAATTATATATAGTTTTTTGGTAAGCAAGGTCTCCTCATCAGCACATTTAAGAGGGTTTTTTCAAACATCTAAATGACTACTTTAACCACAGTTCCTGATTTCAAAAAAAGAAAAATTAAAAGATTCATCGGCCTTACTTTTAATGCTAGGTTTATTTATGTTGTCTTTTAAATTCAATAAAAACCCTCCTAAATTTGCTGATGAGGAGACCTTGCTTACCAAAAAAACTATTATTTAAAAACGCAAACGATAAGATAGCAATCAAAATTTTAATGAAAAATATTGTATACAATAAATTGACACTGTTAACATTGCACACGAAGGGGAATTGCGTCTAGGTAGATCTAGTAATAATATACATATATATATATATATATATATATATATATATATATATATATATATATATATAAATATATATATATGTGTGTGTGTGTGTGTGTGTGTATAGGGTGCCCTCAAAAAAAACAAAAATCTAAATGGGGGCGATCTAGAACATATGCTGCAGAAAGGAGAAAAGGGTCACATACGCTAGTGTTTTCATGTGATGTTTTGAATATAATAAACTAGTTGTGACCAAATTTTCATTTGATTCTGGAAAAACACTAAGAATCGGGGCCAAATTAGAGTTGGGGCCCGCTTTTTGGGGTCACCCTGTATATATATATACATATATACGTGTATATATATATATATATATATATATTTATAATATTCCGCGTTTTATTATGTTAATGTAATTGAGAATTCAGTAATTGTTTATATACCAATAAAGTTAAAGTCAGTCTAATGTAACTTCAATTGTAAACTTCAAAGCTACGAGCTTTTGTAATCGAGCATTCATATATTGTTTTAACAAAATCAAGACAACAGAGATAGGATTGATAGCAAAAAGTATTGTATTTTCTTGTTCGTTACAATTGTTTCGCGACCATTTGGACAATTTCAAACATTATATTGTTTGAAAATATTCATGAATAGATGTTGACGAAAACCATTTGTTTTAATGAATAATATGATATCAATTTTACTTTTAAGGAAAAGTATGTGATTTAAAATTTGCTTACATCTCCTCCTTCAGAAGGTTATATTTCCATTGTCCGTTTATTATGGATGTTTTTTTTAATGAATATTGGCTGAAGAGAGCTTGATAAGGATACCTTAAACGGGCCTTATTATCGGGCTTGAAACCGACGGTACCAATGACCTGTCTCAACTAACAACTTTCTGTACACAAAATATAAGTACGCTCTTAAAATTTGGATTTTCCTTTTAATTGAGCACTCTGCTGGAATTCTTTTTCCAAAAAAAAAACTAATCATATATATATATATATATATATATATATATATAAATGAACGTGTCTGTGTGTCTGTGTGTCTGTGTGCATTTCCCTACGCAATAACTCTGTCAATTTTTAGTCTATAGACTCGAAATTTGAAATACCGGGTACTGAGATTTGGGGAAATCGATATGACTGGTGTCAGTCAGGAATTTGGCTGTCAAGGGGTCAAATTTCAACGATTTGACTTTTAAGAACTCTACCAAACTCCTCCGACAATTTTGGGGCTAGACACTTGAAATTTTAGATATAGGTTCCTTGAACCTGGATCTAACTTAATAAAGTGATTTGAGCCCTAAACTAAAAATTTTAAGGGGTTATAATAGGGGTCACATTTTAAAAAAATTAACCATTTTTTTGTTTTTTTGCTTTTTTTGCGCAGCATACACCTCCAAACACCCGAGCAACGTCGGGCACCCCTGCTAGTATATATATATATATATATATATATATATATATATATATATATATATATATATATATACATCTAAACGCGCACAATGTATGGAGTATAATACTCATATTTAGGCTGGTGTATCTGCTACTAGTCTCTCGCCCCTAGACAAGTTCAAAAAGAGAGTCTCCAACCTGATAGGTCCAGAACTGTCATCTAAGCTTCAGCCTCTGTCCCACCGATGAAGTGTTCCATCACTCAGCCTGTTCTCCAAGTATTTTAATGATGAATGCTCTGATGAAATGCAAGTACTTGTGCCTCCACAACGTAAATACCCTCAACAAACCCAACAAACCGCTAAATCCCACCCCTACACAGTAGAAACCCCTAGATGTAAAAGATCTTTCTAACAAGTAGTTTCTTCCACAGAATTGCTAGACTTTGGAATTCCCTTTCGGACCCATGCTTCCCCAATTTTACTGACATGCAGAAGTTAATGTGTAACGTGAACAGACATCTTGCTGTTTAGCTTCCTACATAGTATCCAAGTAGGTCATGTCCCTGATACTAGCCCCCTACACCAAAGTGGCAATGTGCCTTGGGTGGAGTGAACATTACATATGTATATATATATATATATATATATATATATATATATATATATATATATATATATATATATATATATATATATTTTAAAAAAGCCCGCCTCTTGGGTTGAGCACTATCGTAAATAATCTCACTCGCTACTTAATTTAGCTGAAAGAATGCGAAGCTCGCGGTTTGTTTACAAACATACGTTTGATCACTTTACGAGTCGTGGACGGATGTTTATTTAAATAGACATTCGGACAGATTTATTGCGGCCACCGCTTCCGTAGTCAGGGGGTAGAACTGCCGACTGTCATCACGACGGTTCTAGGTTCGATCCTCGGCTTGAGATAGGTGTTAGTCTAGCGGCACTGATGAGTTGTGAAACAACGAAATAGGACTGTATGTCGATGACTAAAATATATTTATATATATATATATATATATATTTATATATTAGATATATATATGTAAGTTATTTATCAAGCAACGATATTTGCGAAAGAAAACCCGAATAACAAGAAATATTACGTAGGCATGACCTCCTTAGATTTCAAAACCCGATACTATGACCAAAAAATACATTAAAAAAAACACCGTATCAAAACAACACTAGCGAATAAATACTGGGAACTCAAAGAAAGCGGACATTCGCCGCTAGTCGAATGGAAAATAATAAGACAAGTTACCACGTGCCGACATTTAGACGACCCATGTAAATTATGCCTCCATGAAAAATTTGCTATCCTGTACTTTAAAGCACCCCACAATCTATTAAACTGTAGACGAGAAATAGCAAACAACTGCGTCCAAATAATAAAACTTACTCTAGTATAGCGATGCAAAATAGCTTTTAAACTAACAAAAACAATAGAAAACAAACAAATAAATAAATTAAATAAACATGAATATACATAAACGATCACACATATATGTATATATATGTATGTAATTGTGCATGTATGTGTGTACACATATGTATATTCATATATAAAAAAGGAGGAAACGACTACCTTAAACCACTAACCTAGTTCTAACACAGATCCTTTGTTCGATAAAATGCATGCCCATTGGCTGATAGGAAGGGGCGCGGTGGATACTAGAAAGCTGATTGGCTAACTAAAATCCTCAACATATATAAAAACAAGAAACAACCACAGAATTCGCGCATAAGCCTGACGAATCCTATAAGTGGATGAAACGCAGAATATTCAGTGTAGCTTAATCGCCATATATATTTTATAAATTACCATATATATATATATATATATATATATATATATATATATATATATATATATATATATATATATATGGTTGAACGATAAAATTGCTCCCTAGGAAAAACGACATGATTCGTTGTCCTCTTATTAAAACATGTTTTCTATTTTAAATGAAGACCATCTACTTCTCGACCAGTTCTGTACAAATATGAACAGATATATGAGCTGTTTTTATGTCTGAAAGGTGCCAAGATCAACGAGCGTAAAGTGCTGAAGAGTGTAATGATCCCCTAGACCTTGGGCGTGACAGCAGGATGCTGCCGGCCTACAAGTGCAAAGAGAAGTACCTTGTGCTTCTAAAAGAGTGCTACCACGTGTTCATTTCTCTCGAAGGCCCCTTCCTACCCGACCTTAACACTGGAGTAAGTTGTTTAGTGATATATCCAGAACATCACGAACATACACTCGCGCAACATTAAAACCAGTCTGAGCGCCGTCATTCGCCGAGTATTAGCCGAGATCCCGGCGGCGCCTGTGGAAAAGACATGTTCAAATTTTCGGACCCGTATCGAGACGGTGATTGAGGGTGAAGGGAACTACATTGAATAGATGTAGGTATGCTCTACAACATAGTTACCTGAGTTGATTTTTTAAACATTATTTTAATATAGCTCTAGTGTAGGATGACAATTTTATCATTATACTCTGCATATATATATATATATATATATATATATATATATATATATATATATAGAGAGAGAGAGAGAGAGAGAGAGAGGGAGAGAGAGAGAGATTTTGATAGATAGATAGATAGATAGATGGATAGAAACGTATATATATACATATATATATATATATATATATATATATATATATATATATATATATATATATATATATATACTTTAAGCCAAACCTGTTGAATAATATCACGCGTAGTTATAAAACTTCTTATCTGTGACCATTTTATATATATATATATATATATATATATATATATATATATATATATATATATATATATATAATGGTCACAGATAATAATTTTTGTAAATACGCGTGACAGTATTCAACAGGTTTGGCTTAAAGTAGTGTCAAAAATGTTTCTTTTTATGATTGAGTCACGAAATGCGTTTTTTTTTATATCATCATGTCGATTTTTTTTAATATAAAAGCGAAACGGTGCTGAGTCATATATTCCCATATTGTGTGTCAGGTTAAAACATTTATATAGAATTCCCTCTCCTCTCCCCTATCGCTATCTTCTTTTGAAAAACTGATTTTACGAATCGTGTTAAACTGCAGTTGTGCTCCTAACATTTCTTTCAACTTTATTCGTTCTTAAGCGAATGGATCTGCTCAACATTATCAAAGTTATGAAATTGAATACGCGGACTGATACACTAAATGTGCCAAAGTTCTACGAAATATCTTTAAGGTAAAGATGTTGGCAAATTTTACGTGTCCCATTCTCTAAGTCCTCTGATGTCGTTCTAAAAAGAGTAGTAACTATAAGGTACATCTTCTCTGGTCTTTGGGTCAAGATCAAAGTGTAGTTGAGACCTGCTTTTGTTGTTTTTTGCATGCATTTTTTCTTCGTTCCGGTCTCTTCCCTCTAGAGACAGGGGATGGTCTAATTTCTCCACACTTAATTGCCTGAGCAGCACTCTGACCTGCCAGGCCCAAACTTTGTCTATCTTCGCTGCTCTCCCAGTGGATCGAGCAGACAGGGTTCTCTTTCTCCCTTCCGTTGGGGTAAGTTAGTGGGTAGGGTGACGTGGGGTAGGGCGGGTGCTTCGTTTCTGCTCCCCTCTGTGGGCAGGGATGCCTATCCCCTCTCTCTCTTAATTGCGACGCGGCACTCTGACCCGCTTGCACCCACTGCGTCTTTCTTCTCTGCTCTCCCCCCTCGCGAGGGGATCTGAGCTGCTAACCCGACATCCCCATGAGGGGAAGTCAAAAACTCTAATTTCTTCAAAGTCCGCTCCTCCCCCTCCATTCCCCTGGGTTTTCTTTTCCCCCACTACACTTTGGTCCGCGCCAGCGGCCAGTGCAACCGCCACAATGCCAGGCAGGAGGGGTACGTCACCCCAAATGCGCAGCATCTCAACTGCGAACGACTCCTTATGTGAGGGAGCTGATGCATCTCCCGGCGAGACGGCGCCAGGAAACAAGGTAGGGCCCCGGCGCGCGGCGACCTTGGAAGAAAGCGGGAGGGTAGGGCCGCAGCCCGCGGCGACCCCCCGAAAAGCACCGGCAACCGCTCCCCACGAGGGCAACCCAGCGGAAAAAGCTGCCGTTAAGTCACTAGCTGGGGAAAGTGCAGAACCCAGCCAACCAGCTGCACCCCAGGACGGCAGAACCAAGGGAGGAAGACCGGGGAACCCATCCCCCGCTCCCCCAAAGGGCGACTCCCCAACAGAAAAGGAGGAAAACAGCACCGCGGACCAAAGTGAGGCGCTGGACGAAGATGTAATAGCCTCCATCTGCTCACTATTCGGCGGGGAAGACAGTGATTGGCCCCCAACACTCCCCAAGAGGACCAAATACGGAAAAGGGGTGACTCTCCGGCCAGTGGTAACAAAAGCAAGCTGGAAGGAGAGACACCCTTGACAGTACCCACCAAGGCTCCAGCTGGGAACACGGCACCAGAAGGGGAGACACCTCCATCCCCCAAGGGGACAGCCACCCAGCAAAGGAAGAAAATAAGAAAGGGGAGCGGCCCGGAGAGCAAACCAAGCCAGGACGAAACAACGGCAAAGACACAATGGCCTACTTTGCCTGGTAACAGCCCCGTTCCGAAACCAAAAATGCCCATAACAAGAGAGAGCCCCACAACACCAGCTACGCCCCCCAACCCGAGTCCAGCTGACACCCACCAGGATGGAGGACCGGCATGGGGCCCCAAAGAGCAGCAAGGGAAGTTGCCGCCCGAAGACTACAGAGCACTCTTCGACTCCACTTACAAGGAGTATACCCAGGGGAACAACATCCAACCTCTCCCGGGTCAAGTGGAAGTTCTGGAGAAAAGAGTGCTCTCGCTGATAACTTCAGACACCAAGACAAGAGGTCTGACGGGCGTCAACAAGGACACCATGATGAACGTGTTGCTGGAGCAGAACATTCCCGCCAACTACATCTGTAGAAGGAGTTACGCACAGTGGGATGTTCTGCTCCCCACCTCCGAAGACGCAGTCAGGCTGTCCAGGACCTGCCATCAGAGCAGGAACATAAAGCTCCAACCCATCTATATGAACAAGAGCAGAGCAAATGTTTCTGCTCTAAATCTCCCCTGCTATATGGAGGCCAACAACTGGGGGCTATCCTAAGCCAGTATGGAGACGTAGAGGAAGTCACCCCGGTCCGCGGATTAAGAAACATCATGACCGGGGACTACAAAGTACAGATGGTCCTGGACAAGGCTGGATTCTACGCCATCCCAGCCACACTCAAGTTCGGAGAGTGGACACTCTCCCTTATAGTGGAAGGGAGGAGGCCTCATTGCTGACTGTGCACACAACAAGGGTATATGGCGAAGGACTGTCCAAAGAGGAATGGAGGGAAGAAGCCCACAAAAGCGGCGGGAACAAGCGTGACAACAAATCAAGCCGCTGCTCCCGCGCCGGCCGCAAATCCTCCAGAGGCACCGACAGGCTGGGTGACGGTCGTAAAGAAAGGCAAGATCAACAAACAGCCATCCTTGCAGACAGTCACCCAAGACCAAGAACAACCGAAGAGCGAGACGGAGAAAATGGACACACAGACACCCTCCTCCTCAAACAAGAGGAAACTACCAGAATCTGAGGAGGAGGCCGCGTCAGAGGCAGAGGAAGAGACAACAACAGTCTCTATGGCCCTGAGCGCAACAGAGATCAGGAGGGCCAGGAGGAGGAAAAGCCGCAAGACACGCGCAAACCCTCCTACCCCCACTGAGACTGAGGACTCCCTCGCAACAACAACACAGGATGAGCCCCCTGTGATCCCAACACCCCAGCAACCCGAACAACCTTCCCCCTCTCCTATAAAGGCCCCAAGAAACTCTTCCCGCCCCTCATCCCGTGACAGGAGCCAAAAAGAAGAAAACGAGCAGGCTACCCCCTCCCCAAGCGCTCAGCCTCCCCGTCAACCAAAAGAGGTCCCCTCCCCCACTCCCAAAGTCCGCACTGAACGGACCAAAAAGCTCCCCTTCCTGCCAGGAAGCAGGATTTGTGAAACAGACCCTCTCCAACCGGCTCCGGACCTTAAAGGACAACAGAAGGTCCGGTACAATAAACTTAAAAACTTTGAAAAAGTCGGTGGAGACCTAGTAACAGCCCCCACTAAATTCAAGGACGCTCACTTGTTGACCACTTTCGTTAGGGTCGACAAGGACGCTAGGACTGGAGGAATGTGGGCAATGATTAAGGCAGCGAAGAATGCGATCCCAGGCCAGCAGCTGGTGGATAGGGACCATCCTTCACTGACCAACATTTTCTTTAAATGTGAGGGTAGAGTCCCCATGTATGTACACCCATCGCTATACAGGGCACTCAAACTAACCTTCCCCCTGGGCGTGGGGGGCGTGGCCAAGGATGGATCACCTTCATCGGATTTACTTACCGGCAGCCTTGGCCAGGCCTGCCATGTCCTCACTGCCCAGGATTTCAGACCCGTTTGTGACAGTGCTTGAGGTGAGTGATCATGTCTTTGAACTTGGCTACATTGAATGTGAGGGGCATCAGGTGTCGAAGCAAGGCCTCGCGCGTTGTGAGAGACTTGGTGTCCCTCAAGGTAGATATTGCCGCTATCCAGGAGACCCACTTTGTTTGTGACGGGGATTGTCAGGTGCTGGTAAACGATTACGATGTCTACTCAGCATATGGCAATACCTATAGTCGTGGAATCTCCTTGCTAGTGAGTCGCACCCTGTCAGCGTCGGTGAATGTTGTTCACGCAGGCGAGGACGGGCGGGCGCTTGTTGTTGATGTTGCTGTTAATTGTAGTGTTTTTCGGATTGTTGCTGTTTATGCTCCCAATGCTGCTGTAGAGAGGGCAACCTTTTTTCGACGGTTGGAGGGCTTCTTAGTGGATCCGGAACGGTTAATTTTAATGGGGGATTGGAATGCAATCCTTGATCCCAAAATAGATAAGGTCGGGGGGACTAGCGGGTCGGCGTGGTGTGACAGCAGTCTGTCTGACTTGATGGCCTCGTGCGATCTCGTCGACAGATTTCGTCTGGATCATCCGGGGCGGGAAGTGTGGACGTGGCATCCTGTAGTGCCTTCCCATACAAGCACTTACTTGGATCGGATGTTAGTTAGAAGAGGTGATGTAGACTTCCTATCTTGCCCCACGTTCCACTTGCTAGGACACTCGGACCATAAACTTGTTATGGCCCGTTTGAACTTAAGTGCTAGGCCTAAACTGGCCGGATACTGGAAGTTCAACAGCACCTTGTTGGAGCTGGAGGACTACCGGTTGAAGGTCACTGAGCTAATTCAGCGGGCTTTAGTGGGGGCGGTTACAGGGAGTAAGTGGTTGGGTAGTCTCAAGGCAAAAATTAGGCGCTTCTCTGTCCAGTATAGCCAACGCCTCGCGATAGATAAGGCTAAGGCAAAGAAGCGTTTAGAGGATAAGCTGACCCGGGCGGTGGAGGGGGGAGGACCCCCTAGAGTTAGCACTAGCTAAACAAGATCTCAACCGCTTGGCTAGGGAGCGGTAAGAAGGTCAAGTAGTTAAACAAAGTTTCTAACGAGGCTGTGAATGTTGACGCTGTTGAGCGTAAGGCTGCTTTAAGGCGCGGTTCGGATGGGTACATTCGTAAAGTACATAACCTGAAAGGACACCCCTTAGTATCGACTCGGGAGATCTGCGAGCGGTTTCGGGAGCATCTATCGGTGCGCTTCACCCAACTACCCGGACTCAGGGTTGATGAGTTTGGCAGCTATTTGGCTGATTCGCCCCGCCTCACGGCGGCTCGGGCGGCTAGCTGTGATGGTCTTATTACTGAACATGAGGTCATTACTGCGTTGAAGCAGGTCGGCTATAACAAATCCCTGGGGCTTGATGGTTTACCCTACGAGTTTTACTTGAGGCTGTCGCCCATGTTGGTCCCTATTCTGAAGGATATGTTCAACCATTGGTTTGCCCAGGGTTCCATCCCTGGACAGGTGACCAAGGGTGTGATCACATTGCTAAGGAAAGGTCAACGGCATGGTGGGAGGGAAAACTTTGATGATTTTAGGCCCTTGACTCTGCTAAACACAGAGTTAAAGATTTTGGCAAAGATTCTTGCGAATCGCTTGCAGGTTGTCATCACTGACTTGATCGAACCGGACCAGACTTATGCTGTGAAGGGGAGATCGATTCAAGACAATTTGCACTTGATACGCTCGATCATAGAGGGGACAGAAGACGACGTCGAAGCCGCGCTGATCAGTTTGGATCAGTCCAAGGCATTCGATAGAGTCGACCATCGGTTCCTAGGATCTGTGCTAGAGGCCGCCGGATTTAATCCGGACTTCCGCAAGTGGATCTTTGTTCTGTATGACAGGCCGACGGTAGCGGTGCAGATAAACGGTAAGCTGTCGGAGTCATTCGCTGTCTCTGGGTCGGTGCGACATGGTTGTCCGCTGTCGCCTCTGTTGTATGTCCTGGCGTTGGAACCCCTCCTTCGCAAGTTAAGGGACGAGGCGGCTACACCAGTCCTGCGCGGAATAGCTCTCCCTGGAGGCACACGAGCCAGGGTTTCCGCGTTCGCCGATGACGTCACCGTGTTCGTGTCTTGCCTCACGGACGTTCAAGCGGTGGTCGAGGCGCTCGCTTGATACGAAGAAGTAACAGGGGCCATCTTCAACCGTAGCAAGTCTGTTGGCCTGCGGTTGGGGGCCTGGACCGGGGTAAACTCGCTTCCAGGTATTTTCAGCTGGACCGATGGACCGGTCGGCATTCTCGGTGTCTGGTTTGGACCGGGACTTCAGCTGGAAAAGAATTGGTCGGAAGTACAGTCTAAGGTCAAATCGTCAGTAAAGACTTGGATTGGAAGGAAATTGTCCTTGAAGGGTCGGGCGGAGGCGTGTGCTACATACGTCTTTCCGCTCATCCTTTACCGTTTGTCTGTACTTCCTCTCCCTGCAGAACGACTAACCCGCTTACAAGGGCGCCTCGATTCACTTTTGTGGAACGAGGGTAAGCATTATGTCTGCAGAGAGGTTTGTGTTCAAAGTCCGAGCGAGGGAGGCCTGGGTCAGCCCAGTCTCTTATGTCATAGAAACGCCGAGAGATTGGCTTTCCTGGGTCGTTCGCTTGAAGGAGACGCTCCTTGGATCCCTGTGGTTGAGAACTCGTTTCCCAATCTCAAACCCAACCCTTCGGTAGAAGGTCGTCGTAGACCGAAGGGGGAGTCCAAGTTCTTCTCCGAATGCCGAACCGCTCTTAGAGCTTTGCCGGGGACCAATGTCCTCGATCAGCCAAGGAAGAAACTGTATCGGGATTTAGTGGAGGGGACCGCGAAGGATCCACTTTGTAGGCGGATGGGATGGTCGATGGAGGTTGTCCGTTCTCAATGGTGTTGGGCGCCGGGACGGGAGGTTCTGAATAACTCGGAATTCTCCCTGACTTGGCGACTGGTCCGAAATGCGCTGCCCCTCTTCGACGTACTTTTCCGGTATAAAGAACATACCAGTCACTTCTTTCCGTGCTGTGACCAACGCGAGCCCGAAACAATCGAGCACGCGTTTTTTAGTTGCAGCCGGATACAGCCCCTATTAAAGTACGTCGAGGGGGTAACAGCTCGCATCGATGCCGAGTGTCTGCTCGATCTCGACGTAGGAACTTTTGTGTACAACATGGAGCCGCCGTTCCCCAGGGAGGAAAGTTTGGTTTTCCTGGCGATCCCAGCAGTAGCGCGCATGGCCATTTGGATCACGCGCCTCAAGTTGGTCCACGAAGGGACATCTGTTCCTGATCGGGATCTGATCGTTTACTTTAAACATTTGCTTAAAGTAAAGATCAGATGCGATTGGAAGAGGTTGCCTAGAGTGGAATTTGACAAGAGGTGGGTGCACAGCACTAGTTTGTGCATCCGTCGAGGAGCCAAGTTTCAATACGTGTTCCCTCCTTAGGCATGGCATGGGCGGTGCTGGGTCCTACGGAACCCATCCCGCCTAGGTTAGCATTATAAGTTAAGTAAAGTAACTCTTGACTGGTGGTACAAATGAGATCCTGTTCCTGATTTTATTTTTTGGTATTAGAGAACCTCGGAGTCTGCCCAACCCCCCTGCTCCTCATCTTTATTTTCTGATGCCCCCGGTCATCCCCCTACTCAGAGGTCACCTTCCTACCCCCTCCATCCGTTGCTTTATTTTCTCCCACCTCCATTAAGGCGACTTCCCCAAACCCCATTAGGGATGCTCTGCTTGTTTTCGGTTCCCCGTAAAACAGTGGGGGATCTAGCCACATAGAATAGTACAGGGGGGTCTTACTAACAACACATTAGTAGTTTTTTCTTTATTTTGTTTTCCCACTCCACGAACATTTTATGCCAATTAATTCAAGAACTCTTTCTAATGAAATCGAACTTTATTTTCTCACACATACACACACACACAAAAAAAAAATGCACACACAACATACAGAAATGAATATACAAATTGTACATAGTTAAATTTTATATTGAACGCTGGGGTTATTAGTTAGATTAGGATCCACAGAGTGATTGAGGTATTTTGGTAAATGTTGCCAGTCAAGAGTAAGACTTCAAAATCTCATCTGTTACATAGTCAAAAAGACCCTGTACCCTCCCCCTCCCAATTTCTTGTAGGGCCTTGTGCCTAATTTTGTTGAATTGAATTTTTTGTACGTTTTTTATGTTCAATTTGTTCTTTCTCAATAAAATATATAAACAAGATCAAAGTGTAGTATCTGTTCCGGCAGGTACTACACTTAAGATAATTTGTACCAGTCAATGGAGGGGAACCCCTCTATACTGGGACAATTATTATTTTTGGTAACCAGAGTGCCCCCTTTTTGCCTACTTTTAGGGGAGCTGGTTTTTACCTCACATTAAAAACGGCCTTGTGCCTAATTTGCTCAGTGGGGGAGCAAATAAACACCATCTGTTCCGGCAGATACTGCAAGCTATGACTAGCTATGACTAGCAAAGACCAAATGTGGGGGCAACCCCACATGCCTGACCATTAACCAGCTCCCATTTCCCACCTCTCGGGAGCTGGTCCCCTTTTTCCCTTCCCCCTCCCTTCACTCCTCACATTAAAAATTGGCCTTGTGCCTAATTTGCTCGGTGGGGGAGCAAATACATACCATCAAAGTGTAGTATCTGTTCTCTGATACATACACAGCGATAGGCAGTGTTGTTCTGGCGACACATTCTCGTGCCCGGCGAGCTTGTTGGGTAGCGTTCTGTCCGCACCCCCACTTGGTCTGTCTTTCTCTGCTCTCCCCCCTCACGGGGGGATCCGAGCTGATAATTTACGACCTTCCCGCGAGGGAGGGTCGGAAACACTTTCTCTCTTCCCTCCACTAACTTCCCACTCCCTCTTTCAGTTCTATCTCCCCTCTTGCCGCCTTTGGCGCCACTTCTTTTTGGCGCCAAAGTCGGCTCCCACTTTGGACGCCGACTCCACGTCACTCATTTTGGTGAATTATACAGGGAAGAGAGAGCTTTTTTCAAAAATAGACACCCCCAGCCCGGGGACCACCAATACCGATACCCCCAGCCAGGGGGCTACCACAAGAAAAACTGCTCCCCAAGAGGACGACTCCCCAACAGGGGAAGCAAAACGCAACGGGGCATACCGCCCGGACACTAAACCGAAGGACGCCCCCCAGAAGGGAGAAAACTCACCAGCAGCTCCCCAAGAGGGCGACTCCCCACAAAGGGGAGAAAAACAATGTTGGACGGGGCATCCCGTTCCGACAACAAAAATCAAGAGGCAGTAGCCCCAAAGGACGATAAGGGAGACAGTGCTCCCCAAGAGGGCTACTGCCCCAAAAGGGGAGCAAATCAAGAAAACGAGGGGGCATACAGCCTAGACCTCCCCAAAACAAAAGGGGCAAAAGCTCCCAAGGACAATAAAGAGGACAATGCTCCCCAGGAGGCCGACTCCCCAAAAAGGGAAGTATTTCCTGGAAGAAGTATAGAGCAGGGAGAGTCGGCCCCAAAGGAAAGCGGAAAGGGAAATGCCCCTCAAAATAGCAACCCTTCCGCCAAGGAACAGCAAAAACAGTCCAACCTCACCAAAGATCCAACACCAACAAGAGGGTCGGCATGGGGGAAGACTGTAGAGAAGCAACTGTCCCCTCAAGAGTATAGAGACTTGTACTTGACCAAGTACAGACAATACATAGAGGGGGCAGAAATTAAACCAGTGCCAGGCGCTTGGGAGGCAATCGAAGACAGAGTGCTCTCCCTCATCATCTCGGATATGCCGGAAAACCGCCTCCTAGGGATGAAAAAGGAAGACATGGCAGGGCTCCTACACAAGCTAAACATCCCGGTATTATACCTGTACCAGAGGAGCTACGCCATGTGGGACATCCTCCTACCCACCAAGGAAGATGCGTAGAGACTCTCCTTTCAGGAAATTAAGTATGGGAGAATAAAACTAAAGCCCGAATACCAGGGCAGGACAAGGACCCGGGTGCAGGTATTCAATGTACCTATGCAAATTACAGCAGAAATCCTGGGATCCTTCTTCACACAGTTCGGCGAGGTGGAAAAATAACCCCAGTGCGGTCGAAAACCGGCATGTACTTGGGCAGCTACACTGTGGCCATGAGGCTAAAGAAAGAAGGCTTCCAGGCGATACCAGCACAGCTGACATTTAAGGAGGCAACTATGACAGTAGTAGTGGAGGGGCGTCGTCCGCACTGCTGGTTCTGCCAAAAACAGGGTCACATGGCCAAGAGCTGCCCTCAAAGATCAACTCCTACTCAAGTGACACTAAAGGCGGTCCCAACCTCTGAGACAGCACCAGTGTCCAAACAGGCTGTCACAACTCCTGCAACCGGAGCACCAACCCTAGCACCGAGGAAACCCAAAACTGTGCAGGAGGCCAAAGGGGAGGAATGGATCACGGTAATGAGGCGGAAACGGAAGCCCACAATCCCATCTGCCACCGTCCCACAACCAACCCAACAACTGAGGCAGCAACAACAACAGCAGCCTCCACAACAGCCGCAGCAACAGCCATGGCAACAGACACAGCAGCAGCAGCCAAACCAGCCGTTGAACCAGCCGCAGCAACAACATCAGCTGCCGCGGCCAATGCCACAACCAATGCCACGAAAACAGCGGCAACAACAAACACAGCAGCAGCAGCAACAGCCAGAACAGCAGCAGCAGCAACAAAAACGGCTGCAGCAACCAGAAAAGCAACAGCACCAACCGGAGAAACAACAATTAGAGGAGCAGCAACAACCAACGGTCCCCACACCAATTGAGACGGGGATCAAGCGAAGAAAACACTGCTCCTCTGAGGATGAATCTGCTAGTGAGAGGGAGAGGAACTCAACCTCACCACTCCCCGGTTCATTCAAAAGAATAAAAAAGAAAAGGAAAGGGGAAGAAAAGGCAGCCCCCACTCCCTGTGAGCATACACCACCTCTAACAACAACACAACCCACTTCCACCCCCATACCACATACTGCACCAACACAAGACACCGCACTAACACCAACACCAACATCAGACACCGCACCAACACCAGACACTGCACCAACACCAGAAACTGCACCAACACCAACACCAGACACCGCACCAACACCAACACCAGACACCACACCAACACCAGACACCGCACCAACACCAACACCAGACACCACACAGACACTCGTCCCCACACCAATGCAAATTGAGCCGCCATCCCAGAAAGAAAAGAATGAGCCCGGGAGGGGGAGAGACCCTTCAGATTCTCCCACTTACGGACTCACTCCAACAGGGACTCTCGCCCTCGAAACGAGAGAGGAACTTTGTTTTGTAGACCCCCTGTCTGTGGCAATGGGCTTACCACACCGGCAGAGAAAAAAATTAAAACCTCTGCTGGACTTCCAACAGATAGGGGGAAAATACGTTAATGTCCCCTCTAATTTCCCGGACGCCCCACGGCTAACAACTTTCGTCAGGCTTCCTGAGGCCTACAAAACCAACGTGTGGACAATGTCGGAAGCCGCTGAAGGGGCTGTTCCGGGAATTTAACTGATTAGGAAAAATGACCCTTCCCTTGAGGAACTCGCAAAACAATGCAAGGGAAGGGTCCCAGTGTTGGTCCATCCATCACTCTATATGGCCCTTAAATTGACTTACCCTTTGGATGTCGGCGGCATTGTGTGAGAAGGTCAGGACATGAAAAACCTGACCACCTTGAGCATTGCACACAACGTCGGTGTCCTTTCCCCGGCTGACTTCGGAGCTGAGTGTAACACACCTTAAGGTAGGTACCATGGCTTTGAATTTGGCTAGTCTGAATGCGAGGGGCTTGAGATCATCGGGCCGGGGGGCTCGCCTCCGGCACGACCTCTTGTCCCTGGGAGTGGATGTTGCTGCGATTCAGGAGACGCATTTCGTTTCCTCTGTGGACTGTCAGGTGCTGGCCCGAGACTTTGAGGTTTTCTCAGCATATGGCAGCCCGCGGGGGAAGGGAGTTTCCGTGCTGGTTAAACGTACCCTGTCGGCGACGGTCGACGTTGTCCATAGAGATGCGGTGGGTAGGCTGGTTGTGGCCGATGTTGCCGTAAAAGATTCTGTGTTTCGGGTGATTGCGGTTCATGCGCCCAGCACCGCTCGTGAGAGGGTCTCATTCTTCAGTCAGCTTGACGCGTTTGTAGATTGTCGGAAGCGGGTAGTGCAAATGGGGGATTGGAATTCCATCTTAGACCCCGACATAGATAAGGTAGGAGGCGGAGCTAGAGGATCGGAGAGGTGCGAGTCCAGCCTGGCTGATCTGATGGCTAGATGCGGTCTGGTCGACAGGTTTCGGTTCGAGCATCCAGGGCGGGAGATGTGGACGTGGACCAATAGTGTTTCCTCCTATCCAAATACCTTTTTGGACAGGATGTTAGTTAGGAGAGGCGAAGTAGACTTCTTATCTTGTCCCACGTTCACTTGGCTAGGCCAGACGGACCATAAATTAGTTATGGCCCGGCTGAAGCTAGGGAATAGGCCTAAGTTAGCGGGGTACTGGAAGTTAAACACCTCCCTTCTGGAGATACAAGACTTCCAAGATCAGTTAAGAGAATTGATTAAAAAGGCACTAGTGGGGGCGGTTACCGGGAGTAAGTGGTGGTTAGGTCTCAAAGCCAAGATCAGAAGCTTCTCCGTCAAGTATGCCCAGCGCCTCGCACTAGATAAGGCCAAGACGAAGAAGAAGCTAGAGCAGAAACTAGCCCAGGCTACGGGGGAGGGTGATAGGGTTAGTCAGGAACTAGCTAAGCAGGACCTTCTACGCGAGACTAGCGAGCGTTACGAAGGCCAAGTAGTTAGAGCTAGGCTTAGAAAGATAGGCAACGAAGCAGTCAATTCTGATGCAGACGTGCGCCGTGAGGTTTCTAGGCGTGGCTCGGACAAATACATTGCAAAAATCAAACATCCGAATGGACGCACCCTGGAATCGACTCGGGAGATCTGCGAGGGGTTTCGAGAACATTTCGAGGAGCGTTTTACGCAGCAGCCCGATCTTCCAGTCCTTGAGTTTAGCGACTATTTGGCCGACTCTCCCCGCCTCGAGGCGGCTAGAGCGGCTAGTGTCGAGGGCCGGGTGACGGAGCAGGAGGTCTTTACTGCGCTGAAGCAGGTCAGCTGTGACAGATCGCCAGGACTTGATGGTCTGCCATACGAACTGTACTTGAGGCTGTCGCCCATGTTTCTGCCTCTTCTGACGGATATGTTCAACCATTGGTTTGCTCAGGGATCCATCCCAGGGCAGGTGACCAAGGGAGTGATCACATTGCTGAAGAAAGGTGACGGGCATGGAGGGGAAGAGTTAGACGACTACAGGCCCATAACTCTGCTAAACACAGAGTTGAAGATTTTGGCCAAGGTCCTGTCGAATCGGCTGCAGGTTGTTATCGACGAGTTGGTTGTACCGGAACAGAACTACGCTGTGAAGGGGAGATCGATTCAGAACAACTTGCACCTGATCCGCATGATCCTAGAGGGGGGAATAGATGACGACACGGAAGCCGCGCTGATAAACTTAGATCAGTCCAAAGCTTTCGATAGGGTCGACAATCGTTTCCTGGCATCTGTCTTAGAGGCCGCCGGTTTTAAACCGGACTTTTGCAAGTGGATCTCCATAATGTATCGACAGCCCATGGCTGTCGTGCAAGTGAACGGAAAGCGCTCGAAACCCTTTGTTATCTCTCGGTCGGTTCGTCAGGGTTGTCCGCTGTCGCCCCTGCTTTATGTCCTGGCTTTGGAGCTTCTTCTCCGCAAGCTGAGACATGGGGAGGCAAATTCGGCCCTGCGCTGAATGGCTCTGCCTGGCGGCTCAGCTGCCAAGGTATCCGCGTTCGCCGATGATGTCACAATCTTCGTGTCGGGCTTCAGAGACATTGGGGTCGTGTCGGAGGCACTCACACAGTACGAAAGAATTACAGGGGCCAAGATAAACCGCAACAAGTCGGTAGGACTGCGGTTGGGCGCATGGAGTGGCAACGCAAACCTCCCTGCGCCCTTCAGCTGGACAGATGGCCCGGTCCGGGCCCCTCGGCGTGTGGTTCGGACCGGGTCTCCAGCTTGACAAGAATTGGTTGGAGGTACGGTCAAAGGTGGAGGCTGCAGTCAATTCGTGGCTTCCTAGGAAACTTTCCTTAAAGGGTAGAGCTGAGGCGTGCGCCACTTACGTCTTTCCTCTCATCCTTTACCGACTGGCCGTACTTCCCCTGCCTGCACAACACCTAAAAGCTCTTGTCGAACTCTTGTCCTCGCTCCTTTGGGACAGAGGAAGACACTGGGTGAGCAGACAGGTCTGTATTCAACGTCCGTGTGAGGGAGGCTTGGGAATGCCGGACTTGAAGTGTCATCGAGATGCTGAGAGGCTGGCCTTCCTGAGCCACTATATGCAGGAGGACCAACCGTGGCACCCCGTGGTTACTGCCGCCTTCCCCGACCTCGTTCTCGACCCTTCCATCGAGAGCCGTCGCAGGCCGCGGAGAGAATCTGCCTACATGAAAGAGTGCCGAGCCGCGCTAAAACGATTACCAAGGTCCAGTGACCTTGTGACTGCTACCCGTAGGGAACTCCACAGGGATCTAGTGAAGGGGGCCGCTGACGACCCGCTATGCGCGCGTTTGGGGTGGCAGCAGAGTGAGATCCGCTCCGCGTCGAGCTGGGCGCCAGGTTCGAGTCATCTGAACAATTCGGAGTTCTCTCTGACCTGGCGATTGGCCCGAAATGCACTTCCACTCAACAACATACAATGCAGTTCTGGGTTTTTGGAGTCGCCTGATTGTCCCCGTTGTGGGACAACGGCCGTGGAAACTACGGATCACGCTTTCTTCGATTGCCGCGAACTCCGCCAGTACTGGTCGTATGTCAGTGGGGTGACGGCTCGCATCGATCCTGAGCATCCTCGCCCAGTTACTGTATCCAAGGTTGTGGACAACGTGAGGCCGCCGTGGGACCGGGAAAGACAAATGGTCTACGTTACGATCCTGGCCGTGGCGAGAATGGTGATTTGGACGTCGCGTCTGCAAGGTTGCCGGGGGGTGTTGTCTTTTTCTGATCAAGATCTGATCGCTTTCTTTAAACACCAACTACGGGTGAAGATCAGATGTGATAGAAGAAGGCTGCATCGCGCGGCATTTGACAGAAGATGGATACATGTGGCAAGTCTGTGTGTACGAAGAGGAGCCAAATTTGAATACATGTTCCCCGCCTAGGTGTGGAACGCGCAGTTCTGTAAAGTAAAATTAAACAAGTAGTCTCTCAACTAGCTGAGTGTGTGTTCTATCCCTCCCCGATTAGGAAGCCTCCAAGATCCCCATCCCCTCTTACCTGCAATTTTTGTTCTCACCCCTTCCTCTAAATTTTACCCATCTTGGAGAAAAAGAAATACAAACTAACCTCCATCCCTTACCCACAAAACATTTCTTTTCTCCATTCACCCCCATCTAGAGGGCATCCCCACCTAGAGACTGACCCGCAGAAGCGAGGTTCCTTTTACAAACCTAGTGGAACGGGCAGTCTATCAATTAGACGGGGTTGGGAGGGTCCTACTAATCACCTTTTGTTTTTTCTTCCCCCGCCCTCGACACAAATGAATTATTGTTACCATTTTATTGTTATCTTTTTTGTTTTTACACGTCAATAAAAAATGTTTTAAAAACATTGGGAGTTACTAGGACGCCCCCAATATGAAAGGGTGAATGCGGTATTATGGTGAAAGAAGATACTAGCTGGGAGAAACTTTTGACTTTGTTTAGTTCTGGAGTGACAAGGATGACCAACGACCCCCAAAATTCCCCCCTTTTGAGTTGGCCCTGTGCCTAAGTTTTTTGTTCAACGTTAATTTTGAATGTATTTTTTAACATGAATAAAAGATTTAATATCTCAAAGTGTAGTATCTGTTCCGACAGATGCTGCACCAAAGTGTAGTATCTGTTCCGGCAGATGCTGCAAGCTATGACTAGCAAAGACCAGATGTGGGGGCAACCCCACATGCCTGACCTTTAACCAGCTCCCATTTCCCACCTCTCGGGAGCTGGTCCCCTTTTTCCCTTCCCCCTACCTTCACTCCTCACATTAAAAATCGGCCTTGTGCCTAATTTGCTCGGTGGGGGAGCAAATAAACACCATCTGTTCCGACAGATACTGCAAGCAAAGACCATATGTGGGGGAAACCCCACATATAAGACCTTGGTCAATGTAGGGGCAACCCTTCATACCAATTGTCACTATCCAGCTCCCCTCCTCCCCGGGGAATTGGTCCCCATTTCCCCTTCACTCCTCACATGAAAAATCGGTCTTGTGCCTAATTTGCTCGGTGGGGGAGCAAATAAATACCATCTGTTCCGACAGATACTGCAAGCTATGACTAGCTATGACTAGCAAAGACAAGATGTGGGGGCAACCTCACATGCCTGACCTTTAACCAGCTCCCATTTCCCACCTCTCGCGAGCTGGTCCCCCCTTTCCCTTCCCCCTCCCTTCACTCATCACATTAAAAATTGGCCTTGTGCCTAATTTGCTCGGTGGGGGAGCAAATAAATACCATCTGTTCCGACAGATACTGCAAGCAAAGACCATATGTGGGGGAAACCCCACATATAAGACCTTGGTCAATGTAGGGGCAACCCTTCATACCAATTGTCACTATCCAGCTCCCCTCCTCCCCGGGGAGTTAGTCCCCATTTCCCCTTCACTCCTCACATGAAAAATCGGCCTTGTGCCTAATTTGCTCGGTGTGGGAGACAGATACTGCAAGCTATGACGAGCTATGACTAGCAAAGACCAGATGTGGGGGCAACCCCACATGCCTGACCTTTAACCAGCTCCCATTTCCCACCTCTCGGGAGCTGGTCCCCTTTTCCACTTCCCCCTCCCTGCACTCCTCACATTAAAAATTGGCCTTGTGCCTAATTTGCTCGGTGGGGGAGCAAATAAATACCATCTGTTCCGGCAGATAATGCAAGCTATGACTAGCTATGACTAGCAAAGACCAGATGTGGGGATAACCCCACATGCCTGACCATTAACCAGCTCCCATTTCCCACCTCTCGGGAGCTGGTCCCCTTTTCCCCTTCCCCCTCCCTTCACTCCTCACATTAAAAATCGGCCTTGTGCCTAATTTGCTCGGTGGGGGAGCAAATAAATACCATCTGTTCTTCAGATGCTGCACTTCTATTTCTTGTTCTCTTTCGGTGGAGGAGAAATCCTTCACGACTGAGACAATTTTTATTTTTGTACCTTTTCTCCACGTTAAAAAACGACCCTGGTGTCTAACTCTGTCCCGTGGGGAGGCATAGTAAATAGGTAGAAGGATATCAGGAAAACTGATGCCATCAATAATAATCTGATTCGTTCAAAAATAATGTAGTCTTACGTTACTGTCTTCCTTACATTAAATGAATCAAATATTAAGGTTATTGATTTACGCTTTCTTTCTGTAAAAATTGAAACTATGTGCTGCTAACGCCCTCGGTTACGTTTTCATGTTAGTCAGTTACAGCTGCTGATCTCTATACACTTTGAGCCACGAGTTGTGATCCACCGTGTACAAATTAGAACTTTCCTTAACGCAAAATTGTCGACAACTGTCGTAACCAATTATTCACGATTCTACTTTCTGTTCCTTGATGAATAACTTTATATAAGTTTTATCTGCTGATAAACCTATTTTATTATTTGCCATACATTTTTCCTTACATGGGGGTCACCATTTATCAAGGCCCGAAGTCCACTCAGGGATAAGGATTATTGCGTGTACAGTAATCAATGAGATAGTATTCATTAGTATTGGGGGTTTTGATAGAGTGTCTTACTAAAGGGAGCGGTTTGTCAGGAGTTTGTTTATGTTGGACTTGAAGACGTCCAAGTTGTAGTCAGGTGTGAAACAGGAAAGCGGCAGACAGTTCCACTGGCGTGCAGTTCTTAGAAAGAAGCTTTTCTCATTGAATCTGCGTTTGGATTTAGGCACAGATAAAGAGTGGGGAAATTATTGACAGTAGTTTCAGCCAGACGGGTGTTACTCGTGAAAGATTGGCAAGGGGGACGAGGGATTGGAGCTCAGACGAGTGCCTGCCATGGAAATAACGATAAAACAGAGACAGGCTCGGAACGTCTTTTTTGTGGGAGAGAGGTTGCAGGGAAGAGAAAAATGAATCCTCCTCTAAGCCACGAAGTCTATTTTGTACTCTGTCAATAACAAATAGGCTGTTTTTAGCAGCCTCTGCCTAGATGTGGCAACAGTACTCCATCCTTGGACGTACTTGGCTTTTATACGGATAGAGAATTGCATTAGTAGTGAGATATCTTCTGGAGCGGTAAAAGGATTCCAGCATTTTCCCAGCGTCCCTGGCAACATATTTGATGTACGTGTTCCATTTCAGATCAGGAGTAAAGGTCAAACCCAGAAACTTGTCAAAACATGGAGCCTTCCCAAGACGAGAGCCATCCATTTCAATTGATGCCAGACGGGGATCAGAGCGTTGATGATGTAAAGATAGAAGCCTGGTTTTGGATGTATGAAAAGTGACCAGCCACCTCTTCCCCAATTGTGCCACGCGCTCAAGGTAAGAGGAGAGAGAATTAGAGAGAACTTTGTCATTTACGGCCTTTGATGTGTTCCCATATATGGTACTATCATCAGCATAGATGTCAACGAATGATTTAAGTATGTGTTTTGGGAGATCATTGATATAGATCAGGAAGAGAGTTGGGCCCAGGATTGACCCCTGAGGGAGTCCAGCATTAATATTGTGTGCCTCTCATTTCTATCCATCAACCACTACGCTTATGAAGCTATTAGAGAGAAATGATTTAATGTTTGAGAAAACATTTCCAGTAATACCGTAGCTGGAAATCTTGTGAAGTAGGTCCTTATGCCATACCTTATCGAAGGTCTTCGATATGTCAAGAGCAATTGCCATGGAAAGGAAACCTTTGTCAAGAGATTCACTCATCTTATGTGATATAACCGTTAGCACATTTACGGTAGATCTTGCAGAGCGGAAACCATATTGTGTGTCACTAACAAGGTTATTCCTGCTGAGGTGGTTGACTATTTCTCTATTTAATATGGATTCCAGCAACTTACTCATAACACACAGGAGACTTATTGGTCTGTACTTAAAGAGAGATGACTTTTCACCTGAATTCTTAAATACAGTGCATGCTGATGAGGATTTCCAGGGTGTTGGAAATCACTTCTCCTTAAGGCAACACCTACACAGTGTTGTAAGTATGAGGGCAAGTTCTGGTTGAAGCTTTTTTAACACTATAATTGCGGTGCCGTCAGGGCCAGTTGTTTTACTGGAATCAAGGTTCTTGATTAGCTTGGCGACCTCACGCACAGATATTTGTATACTTCTTTCATCTTCCAACCTCGATAATTTTACATATATATTTTTAAAAAATTGAAATTAAATTCATGTGAAAATGTCATTTGTTAGATGCGTGTCGTTTTTAAAAAGGTTTAAAAGCAAATAGCATTTTCCTCCGTATAAAAGCCTCATTTACAGATAAATATTTTCACCAAATTGTCATGTAAATGGTAAAATAACAGTATCTCTCACGCTGCTATTAAATGTGAAATTTGATTTCTGTCGGCGTGTCAGTATTTACATATAAAAACTCATATTTATCCTTTTCATATATTAATGTATTACAGAGCGTGTGATATTAAGACCAGGATAACCCTGTAGATCAACATTTTGAAACCCTAACCCTAACCCTTACCCTAACCATACGAAAACCGTAAAACAAATATGCAACTCCTCCAACCCCCCATATTAATTCTGTGATCAACCTTACGAACCCGTAGATAAACTATGCGACCACGTAGATCAACCATACGAACCACGTAAACCAGTATCATATATGTTAAGATGTATGAGGGAGTCAATCCGAGGTGCTAGATATCGTTGGAAAAACATGTATATTTAAAGGGTATATCGTCCGAAATGAAACACTGCCACCGTAATTTGAACATGTTATTATGTCCTAAGCGTAGCAAGTGTAGTCAAACGCAACTTCATATGCTTATATGGTGCGGGCAACACCGGCTAGCACTACTAGTATTATAGAAAAATATATACACATAGAATGTAAAGTTCCTGCGATATAAATAAATTTGAAAAACTAAGAGTATAAAACGCCATGCCCATCATTCGTCGTTAAATTGTAAACAATCAGTTCAAGACTTAAATTCCTTCTACGTTCTTTAACATATTTTTCCGCATGTACTACATATACAATCAAATTTTATTGATATCTCATGGTAATAACGGAAGTCGTTTTCTTACAGCATTTTTGCAACACGTGCTGTCTATCAATATCTCAACCATACAAACAGCAAAAAAAAAAAATCTGCTTCGGTGTCTCTTTGTTTTTCTTTTTTTGTTATTTTAATTTACGTTTTGTTTGTCTTAGGTTTTATCTGTCCATATAAAGTATACTAGCAGGCTACCCGACGTTGCCCGGTCGTACAATACGCACAGCTATTATATTTTAATTAGTGCTGGCTTATTATGCATTAAAAAAGAAATATTGTAGTTATTAATATATGTATATATATAAAATATATTTTAGTCATCGACATACAGACCTGTTTCGTTGTTTCACAACTCATCAGTGCCGCTAGACAAATACCTCTCCCAAGCTGAGGATCGAACCTAGACCCGTCGTGATGACAGTCGGCAGTCCTACCCCCTGACTACGGAATCGGTGGCCGAAATTAAACTATCGGAATGCGTATTTAAATAAACATCCGTCCGCTATGTATATATATATATATATATATATATATATATGCATATATATATGCATTTATATATGTATGTGTTTGTGTGTGTGTAAAATAAAATATCAATTGAAGAGTTAGCAGGCAAAATTACAACACAAAATTATTAAAATAAAGTGGTTGAGTTTCATATCAAAGATATATATTATTCTAAGCAAGACAAAGAATACTTTAGAAAATTAATCTTCTTACGTATAGGGTTTCGATGTCTACCATCTCATCATAGGAGAGAAAATATTAGCAACATACACACACACACACACACACACACACACACATATATATATATATATATATATCAGAATAGATATCTCTTTAAATAAAGTTCAAAGACTCTCACATATATACACACACTCACATACACACACACACACATATATATATATATATATCAGAATAGATATCTCTTAAAAAAAAATTCAAAGACTCTCACATATGTATACACACACACACTCACATACACACCCACACACACACACATATATATATATATATATATATATCAGAATAGATATCTCTTTAAATAAAGTTCAAAGACTCTCACATATATACACACACACTCACATACACACAATATATATATATATATATATATATATATATATATATATATATATATATATATATATATATATATCAGAATAGATATCTCTTTAAATAAAGTTCAAAGACTCATAAAAAAAAATAGTTTGACCGGTCGCTTAATTGAGGTCAGGTTTTGTATTGAGAAATAGAGACGGGGCCAGGCCAGGAAAGGGGAACAAGAAGAAATATAAAGATAAGAATAAAAAAAAGAAGAGGCCAAAACGCAAATAGAATAATGCGTTTTTTTCAAAATTTATGCTAGTTTCATCTTAATTTCCTCTGTCAGTTAAAATCGAATTTGTTCAGTCATATCAAATTGTATATTGTTAACAAGAAAAGCAACTGATGAATAGAGCGAAAAATGTTCAATGAAATAAAACACACTTAAATATTATGTTTACGGATAAAAATAAACAACTTTAAATTGATCATAGAGAAAATTTCATGTCAATTGGCAGATTTATGTAAATTAAGTCATAAGAGGGATTAGTTTATAACATTAAAATTCAAATATGGCCTAACAAATTAAAAAATATAATTACTAGTCCGCTTTAGTAACCCTGCCCATATTTCTTTACCTTTTTAGGTTGAGAATTATTGATCTTCTGATGAGTGAGGGCGAAAAAAATGATATAATAATTACATGGATGATTTCACGCTACGAAACCCGTTTTGTCAAGAATTGTGCATGTTACCGCTAAAATGGTATACATTTGAAATTTAATGGCTGTTTTAAAAGTGACATGTAATTAAGTAAACGCATTTCCTTAAAAACAATTATGGGCACACACATACACACACACACACATACACACACACACATATATATACATATATATACACACATATATATACATATATATATATATATATCGAATTATATCGTTGACAAGTTTGTATGTACAATGTATTTTCAACTCTTATGAGCTTAACCTTGGACCTTGAGCTTAATAATCAGTATTTCAGGTTAGGTTATGATTGCACAAGTGGCGTTGGCTGTAGGAGAGTACCTATGCGTAGGTTTTGATCTTTATAATGGAAAATGTAGAACACTATCCTAAGGTTGAGGACAATCATTATGCCAGGTTTTATCATTGTGGGATGTAAGAGTGTATATATATATACGTATGATATGACCTGAACCTTTGTATCCTAATCTTGAAAACTGTTATGAACCATGTCTATAGTAGCACTATTATTATGTCAGTATATGCCATCGTCGGTCTAGTAGTTTATCTGCATTAGAGCTATATACGAAGACAAACACACACGAAAGTTACTATATCATATATATATATATATATATATATATGAGCAAACAGTTAATAAAATATGTTAAAACACTTTGAAATGAGTTAGAAACATATTTAATCTGAAAAGGAAACACTAGATAAATGGATAGTTCTTAATCCGTGGAGTTTCGAAGAAATACTTTCCTTCTCACCATAGAGTAGGAATTAGCAAAATGCGGGATCGGATTTTGCACGCAGAAGTAATATATATATAATATCATATATAATAATAATAATAATAATAATAATAATAATAATAATAATAATAATAATAATAATAATAATAATATAAGGAAATCTTATTATACAGAAACAATGAAGGAATATTATAGACACAATGTATAACAATACAACGTGAAATAAAGCCCGATGGGAAATAAAAACAAAAACAACAAAACATATTTTAGCAAAACAGAAAAAAGTAAAGAAAAGAAAAAGGTAAAAGTCATAAAGTTATCTATCTTATATCATAATATACATAGATGTTTCCTGCGATACTATATAAAAGATTAGTTGCGTCGCTAGTTTTTACAATAACAACAATAATAATAAAAAAATAATTATAATTACTATTATTTGTATTATTATAATATATTAAGAAAAATAATAACAATAATAATTATAATTCCAATAAAAATACTAATAAAACTATATATTTATATACATAAACAAAGAAAGAATATTAAAGTAAATAAAAAATACATGAAATTAAGCCCAGTAAGAAACTTACATATCAATACAAATAAAAAGAGAAAATAAAAACATGTAAAACAAAAAATATTGTTAAAATTTAGTAAAAAAGGGATAGAAAAGTAAGGTTAAACACGGTTATCCCCCGTACATAATAAGTTACGCGGATTTGTATTGCGATTCTATAATAAAAAGAAAAACCATCTTTACTGCGTCGCTAGTTTGAAAAAATAACAAAATTAGAAAGAAGTAGAGGAATAATAATAAGAAGAAGAAAAAGAAGAAAAAAGAGAAAGAAGAAGAAACTAACAAATCAACAAAATACATTAATATAGTGCGATAACACATTTCACCATAAGAATATTTCCAATAGAAATATATAAATAAATAAAATAATAACAATAATGATAATAATAATGATAATATTAAAAACACGGAGAAGAAGAATAAAATTAAAGGAGAGTTAATAAAATATAACCAATTACTGTTTATTACAACAAAAAAAATAAATGGAAGGACATTATTCTTACCTACCTATAGTTTAAGGTAGTTTCATCTTATTGCGGCCCTAACATTTATTTGCAGTCCTGTTTTCTTCCGCCATCTTGAATACACTTTGTTTTCCTGTTTGAAAAGGGGAGAGATTCTCCGGAAATTAATCAAAGTTCCATACGCTCAACGGACTTCATATATACCGGATATACCAACAACATGGTCGCAAATTAATTTCATAACGAGGCGAGGAATGATAGATGAATAAACAGTTAGACATTTCTCTACTCAAACATACCTGTCTATTTGTTTGTTTGTTTTTTCTTTTTTTTTTACTCTTGCGATTCCAGTCCTTTCCGCAACTGTTTTGTCTTTTAAAACAACCATATATATATATATATATATATATATATATATATATATATATATATATATATATATATATATATATATATATATATATATATATATATATATTCAATTGTATAAAGAAACTTTGTATGTTTAGGGAAGGTAAGCTGACCAGCTTTTCTTTACATTTTCCAGACCTATAGTGTATAAACTGGTAGTAATCTTCATTAATTTTTGTCTCAGAATTCCTCCCATAATTACCGATAATCGATAATCAGAACTGTCATTTCCATTTATCTATTATCGCTGAATCGATTTTTATATATCATCAGTAAGATACAATGATAGAACAACAGGCCGGGAAAATTCTACTGTGGGTAAGTTGATACGTGTTTTATTTTTGCATCACGTTGTCCGTAGGTAAAACTCCGCGTGTAAATACTTTCATTTTTTTTCATTAACTGCAAAGAATTCTAAATTTACGTGTATTTTTCTTTGTTTTGTATTTTTCTATATTACGTGGTATGTAGGTTCACACCCCGCCCGTGATTATTTTTTCACTAACGGCAAAGAATTTTATAAGACTTGAAATGCATCTGTGTTTACTTGATGGAGTCTGTTGTTACAACCCCGCACGTAAAAGTCTTAATATCTTTTTTGTTAACTGGAAATAAGTTATTTTTGTTGTTGTTTTTATTACATTTTCACCCTAAAAAAAGGCAAATTGCCACTTTGGTGTAGGGGGCTACTATCATGGGCAACAACTACTCAGGTATTTTGTAGCGATTTGGGCAGCAAGATGTTGGTTCACGTTACACTTGAACTTCTGCACATCAGTACTGTTGGGGAAGCACTGGACCTGGAATGGAATTCCAAAGTAGCGGTTCTGGGGAAGAAACTATTGGAGTAGACAAATCTTTTACATCTAGGGATCTCTACAGTGTGGGGGTGGGATTAAGCTGCCTGTCGGTTTTGTCGAGGGTGCTCACGTCGTGGGGGCACAAGTGATTGCAGGTCGCTAGAGCATTCACCACTAAGGTACTTGTAAAACAGGCAGAGGGATGCAACATTTCGTCGATGGGACATAGGCTGAAGCTTAGATGCCAGTTCAGGGCCTATCAGATTTGTGACTCTTTTTTTAACCTTGTCTAGGAGCGAGAGACTAGTAGCAGATGCACCAGCTAAATATGACAGCAATACTCCATACATGGTTGAATTGTTGCCGTATAGAGGTACAGGATACTTTCGGGTGTTAGCAGTTTTCTAGCACGGTAGAGAGAGCCCACCTTCCTTGCAGCGGCCCTGGAAATGCCCTCAATGTAATTGTTCAAACACATGTTTCCTGTGAACGTTAGGCCAACGAGCTTGAAAGACGTACTCTCAGATAAAGAGTTGTTGGCCATTGCTATAGGTGGTAGAGAAGGTTTCTTGTCATTATCGAATGAAACCAGTTTAGTCTTGGCGGCTTTGAACGTGACCATCCATTTTTGTCCCCATTCAACTACTGATTGGAGGTCATCCTCTAGTGTTTCTGCTATAACTTTAGACATATGTTCATGTTTTCCTGTCGTGCCTGCTATAGAGTGTGGTGTAATCAGCATATATACCCATCTCAGAGGCAGTTTTGTCGGGGAGGTCATTTATGAATATCAGGAACAGTAGAGGTTCAAGGATAGAACCCTGGGGCACTCCCGCATTTAGATCATATTGTTTGGATGTACGACCGTCGAGGACAACCTGGATTTTTCTCTTCTCCAAGAAGGATTTAATTATGTTAAGTATTCTACCAGTGATACCGTATGATCTAATCTTCCTGAGGAGACCCTTATGCCACAACCTGTCAAAAGCCTTAGATATATCTAGAGCTACCGCTCTGCCCTCTCCCGCTTTGTCAAGTGAATGGTATATATGTTCAGAGATAACAGTGAGGATGTCTGCTGTGGAACGGGCTTGTCTAAATCCATATTGTTGGTCGGTCAGAAGTTTAGCATCTGTAAGGTGCTGGACTAGAGCATGGTTAATTAAGGTCTCAAATATTTTGGCAAAAAGTGGGAGGAGGCTAATAGGGCGATAATTTAATGGGTCAGTTCTTTCGCCAGAATTCTTGAATACTGGTACCACAGAAGCAGTTTTCCAACAGCCCGGAAAGCAAGCTTCATTAAGGCATTTGTTGTAGAGTTTGGAGAGAACTGAAGCTATTTCGACTGAGAACTTTTTTAATAGCACAGCTGGGATGAGATCGGGTCCACATGCTTTTGAAGTGTCAAGGTTTCATTTTTCTTCGAGTTATATCGAATTCATTAATATTGACTTTCGGGGCTTTTTTTCGTAATGTTACTGTAAAAATTATCTTTATTGTTACAAATTACGATATTTATACATATAAAAAAAGCAAACATAAATTATTGCGTTGTTTATTTACTACTGAATACCATAACTTTAGTAAAGCTATTTTTTGTTTAAACTAAATAAAACATTTTAACTAAGAGTTAAGTAAAATAATGAGTTCTTTATATTCTGCGATCATTATTTGATAAATACTGCAATTTTCATTAAAATTGGTTTATTTCCTGATTTTTGGTGAATTTTTAATAAAGGGAGGGGTCAAAATGTTTATTCACTTTGAGCGTCGGCATTCATTTTATCTGTACCTACCATTTTTCGATGAATATTTGGTATGAAAGCGACTATGTGTGGTTAATTTAAAGTAAACTTCAATCACGTGGTTACATTATCAATAATCATGTGATTAAACCCATTTAAAATTTACCGATCTTGTAAACACATTCTGTTTACATTAAGCCTGTAGTGTTTTTTTTAGTGATGCAATTTTCGCAAATGAGATTTAGAAAAAACACCGCGAGATCAGGAGAAAGAAATGTCCAGAAAATCGCTAGATTTTTAACTTTTATCATCTCACATTTTCGAGAAGCGCTAATCCCCCCCAACTCCATATTTTAACTTCCTAGCATAAAAAAAAATTATAAATATAGTATATTCAATATTTAAAATGTTCCGTGTTTTCTCACTATATGTTTCTGGAATTATATTGAAGCGGTTAGCTCCCCAAAAGGCTTACATATTTTATCAATTAGTTTTACCTGTTTTTTTTTCCGAGAGGGTATTTGTTTTTTTTGCAGGAAACAAATCATAAACTCAAACTTTTTATAATAAAAGTTAAATTGAAATATACTGCAAATTAAACATCACAATAATGGTGCAACATATTTTTAAATTAGAAAAATAAATAAACAAAAATCTTTGTTTTAGCATGTTGGTAGATAATTAAATTTTATTTAGCAGGTTGGTAGATAATTAAATTCTACTGTATTGGTATGAGTTTTTTTTTGCTGTTGTTTCTATCGTATTTTAAACTAAACTTCGGAGGTTGCATGCCCCCCTCACCTAAAATGTACTTGAAAAAATCAATTTTATAGGTAGATTTAAGAATGGTTAGCCGAAAAATAGGTGAAAAACAAAACATATAATGAATAAATAATTGTTACCAAAGGTAATAAATGCTACTTTTTTTACTTACATGAATGAGTTTATTTTATGTTTTAAAGTATTTTCAAGCGCCTTCCTGTATTTTTTAATCTAAAATTGCGAGTATGTGGGTGCGAAATACCTTTAGATTATCAAGAATTCCCTGCTAGATTGCAAACGAAATCTCAAGATATAGCAGGAAAACCGCTAAATTGGAACCACTGGTCACGTGACAGGAAGCGGTAATAAATAATTGTCCCTAAATAAAAAATGTCCTATATGTATAAAGAAAACCACCTATTTATCATAGAAAAATTAAGTATAATGTTATAATTAAAAAGAAATATATAAAAGCACACATGGATATAGAAAACATATTATACCAAAACGTCATTGGTCCAGTGGTTTTTTAGACGTTTAATTGCGAACGAACCAACAGTTACATTTATA